>NC_056733.1:137598645-137951145 GCF_019279795.1 Protopterus annectens
GTTAAGCTCTAGAGTACATTGCATATTTATAGAGTTTACTGTACAAAGCTACTCTATTAAGCCTTGACTGATTAGTCACACCAGTTGGATAATAATAATATGTCACAGTAATAATTGGACACCCTTTTAAGGGCCTTTTGGTAGCTGATAATAATAGCTGAGTGGTGGCAGCTGGTACTACTGTATAGTCTGGGTAAAAAGAGCACAGCTGGAGAACCTGTGCCAGCCTTCCCCAGAAGTGTCTGTGTGGTTGTATAACCTCTTATCTCAAAGTGTGTGTGTGTCAGCTACTTGGGCAGGGACACGAAGCACTGGTTGGGCAGAGAGGGTACTGGAGAATTTAGCTTGCCCAGTTAAGCTGAGATCTGGACCCTATAGCTGTGCCAGTGGGAAGTCTTATTGGGGACCTGGGGAGCAAGGGAGTGACCAGCCCTGGACTGACTGTGATCTCTGTGTGCTCTTAAAGGAAATTGCACTTTACTGTCTGCATTTGTTATCCTTTCCTCATATATGAGACACCCTCTCTGGTGTTGGTGGTGAGGATTGAGGCTCATTGATTGCTGGGCCAGGGTACTGGCATCACAATATATGTATATATAATTGTTATTCTCACTTGTTTTTACTTTGTACTTAGTACTCCAGTCTTTTACTATTTTTTTCAAGATGTCAGGAAAACCTTCAAGCTTTAAAATGTGTGTTTTGTTTAGTCATAAGATCCCAAATTCTGATGCTTAAAGCGAATGTGCCTACTGTTTGGTCACTGAACACTTAGACACTGATTGTGATATCTGCGCTGGATTCAACTCTTGGGCCCTTCTTGACCAAAAGAACAAGCTAATTCTGAGAGTCCTTCTTCCTACTATGTCTTCTCCTTCAGTTTCCTGGACCCAAAGCCCTGAGAAGCCTATTTCTTCCAGGCTTTTTCATCTCCTTTTCTTGAGCAGTCACCCAGAAAGCATTCTAGACCCCCTTCTACTGCATGGTCTCTTTGATCATCCAGGACACTATCCAAAATAAATGTGGTCAAGATGATGATGAAGTTCCTCAGGATGCAGATACAAATGAGTCCTTTCAGCTCTGACCCTATCTAGGCTGGAAAGCCTACTTTGAACCACATTACCCATGATTTCTCCATCTCTGATCCATCCTTCCATTTCAGATTCATTGGATCCAAAATCCTCGAGGGTGTCTTCTTCAGATCCAAAGCTTATTGTTTTTTTGACTCCATTGATGCATTTGAGTCAACCAGCACTGAGCATTTCGGAGCTGGAAGATTCTCGGAGCTGAAGCATCAGTGCCAGCTCCGGAGCCTTGGAGTGGACTCTGAAACTTTCAGAGCTATCTTTTCCCCTAGGAGCCTTAGTGTTAACTCAGGTTTGACACCCTCCTCAGGTGGGGTGCTGATGGAGCTGGAGGGCTCAGTGATCTAAGAGACCTCAGTTTTGGATGCATCGACTTCTATGTCCCTAGGTGCTCAGCATTCAAGGTTGTGGAGAGGGTCTTCTCTGTCAAGACAACAGCCACCCCTGCCCCCTTCGGATCAGACATCTTTAACTCATTCTGTTTTGTGTCCTGAACTTTGATTATCCATTCCACTGTGACAGCTGAGCTGATTAAGCCTTCAGCCATCCCATCAAAGTATTATCTGTTCTGATACTTCCTTGGAGCATTCCACTGAGGATGTCCCTGGTAAGAGAAAGTGCAAAAGGAGGCAATTAGATTTCACACAAGAATCTCACTGAGGACACTGATTTTAAAGAGGGTGAGGGGTCTTTCACATCACCACCTGATGCCTCCTTTGGAGTCATTCTGGACCTCCACAAAGAGAGGTGGTTTGTCTTCCAATACCCCCTCCCAACAGGAATTAGTGTTTCTGGAGGCTTTTAGGTCTAGCCCGTTTATCTCCTGGGTGACTCCCCCACCCCAGCCAATAAGCTTGTTGATCTGGTCTCTTGGAGGGTGTAAAAGGAACCAGACACCATTGATCCAATACCTGAGAGACCAGATAAGATTTTACCCCCTCCTAAAGACCATGCACATTGGAGTAAGGGAGTACCTCTTGATACCATGATTGTTGCTTTGGCCATGAGAAAGGAACTAGTGGAACAAAGTTCCTCTGTCCATTCCCCCTAATAGGGTGTCTAAGGCACTGCACAGGTTTGGGAAGTTTGTCTATGTGTCAGTGACCTTCATTCTTACATTTCTGAATAATTTGGAACATTTTACAAGACTTCAGAGTGATTTGATCAAGGAGCTTATGAAGTCTCTTTTGGGGTCTGTGTCCTCTGAGGAAGGGAATAGAATTTCATCGCAGCTGGCTATCCTCTAATCTAGATCTAATTCATCCATGAGGTCAATGTCACACACTGGGGAAGGTACCTCACGGGTGATGGGTTTAGGCATATTCATTAGAAGTCATGGCTGTATGCACTTGTGTGACTTTGTGGAACCATTTAAGTCTTCTTTCATCAATTCCCCTTTTGATGGATCTTTGCTGTTTGGCTCCAAAGCGAAAAACACACTCTATAGGTTCAAACAAGAGAGATATACCCTGTCTGCTGTGGGTGCATATTTTTCTACCCCCCCAAAGGCCTTTTTCTGTAAACCAATGAGGAGGCAGAAAGATTTGGTTTTAACAAGTCCCAGGGTCCTTTCTGGGAGTCATGGTGAGATAGTTCCCCCTGGGCAGAGGAAGGAACTCTAATGGAAGATGCCATCCTTGTGGTAGAGGTGGTCTGCACAACCAGGGATCTAGAGACTCTCTCTCAAATAGGCCTTATCAATGCTCTTGAAGGAGGGCCCAACTGTTCATCTCTGGAGGCATTCGGGGGTTACCTTTGTCTACAGACAGCCTGGCTAAATATCACAAAAGATTCATGAGTGCAGAGGATTATATCCAGAAGTTATATCATACCATTTTTCCAACCCTCTCCAACTGTTAGGAAGAAAATTGCCAATCTTCCACCTAGTCAGAGGGAAGCAGCTTCTCTAGAAATAGAAAAGCTACTACAAAAGAGAGTCATCCAATAGGTCCCCCAGATCAGAGAGGGTCTGGAACTTATTCAAGATTCTTCTTGTTGCCAAAAAAGACAGGGGAATTAAGACCAGTTCTGGATCTCAGCAAATTAAATCAGTTTGTTTAGTATACAAAGTTTTGGATGGTCACAGTACAGTCCATTCTGCCCTTTTGGCATAAAGATGACTGGATGTGCTCAATAGATCTTCAGGATGTGTACTATCACATCAAAATGAACAGGTGCTCCAGGAGATACCTATGCTTCCAGCTGAGGGCCAGTCATTATCAGTTCAGCGCACTGCCCTTTGGTGTCACCACAGCCCCCAAGGTGTTCACCAAATGCATGGCAGTAGTAGCAACTCACTTGAGACTATTGGAATTCCGTGTGTTTCCATATTGAGATGACTGGCTCCTAACTGCTTCAACCATACATCAACTGATTCAACCAGAGACTACCTACTCCAGCTGTGCTCCCATCTGGGAATATCACTCAATTACAAAAAAATCTCAACTCACACCAACACAGAGTCTGGTGTTTATTGGTGCTTGTTTGAATACAGTCACTCAGATAGCTTCTCTCCCTCCATCTCAGAGACACCCTAAAATTCCAGGTCAAGAAATTGATTCAAAATTTATCCCTTCCAGCCCAACTGATACTTTAGGCTTTCGGTTCCATGGCAGCAGCAATGCAATCACCCTTGTTCCACTGGTCTGGTTCCATATGAGAATCCTTCAGTGGACTCTGTCAGCTCAGTGGTCCATTCTCTAACATCCATTATCCATGCCAGTCAAGATCACTCAAGTGTGCAAGAGTTGCCTTCAATGGTGGATTCATTCAAATCAGCTTCACAAGGGCTGGCCCTTTGTTCTTCCCCTTCCCAAGGCCATGGTGCCTCTCAGCATGGGTGGGGGGGCATTACTTGGGAAGGACAGTCCAAGGTACATGGTCCCCCGAAAAGACCAAGATGCATATCAGTGTCCTGGAGATGAGAGCTGTCCTCCTAATATTGCAGGCCTATGAAGACTTTCTTCCATCCGAGACAATTGTGATACAGATGGACAATATGTCAGTAGTCTGGTACATTAACAAACAAGGAGGAAACAGATCTTACCCTCTTTGTTGAGAAGCTTTGAGAGTTGGGCAATGGGTGATCTCTTCCAATTGTTTTTTAATAGCAACACACATCCCGGAAAAATCCAGCATGATTGCAGACAAGCTCAGCAGGTCCATTCTGATGTCTCATGAGTGGTCTCTTAATGTCAATACGGTGGAAAGCATTTTCCATCAGTTGGGCCAGCCATGCTGCGATCTTTTCACTTTTTCACTCAACAACAAATTCAGCCAGAGCCAGAACCAGCACTACGTGACCAAAGCAGGTGCCTAGGGCCCAGTGGCTGCAAGGGGTCCCCACTGGCTGGGGGAGGGCTCACTGGCCAGGGGATTCAGTTTTATTAATAAAAAAAAAAATAAAAATTACATATTTTTTAAAGGGCGTTCTTCTTTAAGAATGCCCTTTGATCTGCTCGCACATGCCTGTTCTGTCTGTGTGACATGTTTACATCTTTGTTTTTTGTGCATGCAAAATTTGAATAAAGAAACACGTTTTGGACTCTGGATCAAGGACAGAGGTGTGTGTACAAGTGTACAGGTGTGCGAGTGCATGTGAAATTTGTATGCAAGAAGATGTTTGGACTGCGGACCATGGATGGACAAGTAAGAGTTAGGTGTGTATGTTTGTGTAAGAGTTAGATAAGTGTTGGTGTGTGTGTGTGTGTGTTTTTGTGTGTGTGTGTGTGGTAAATAGGTAGGTGGGTAGGTGTGCGTATATATATATATATATATATATATATATATATATATATATATATATATATGAGGTAGATAGGTAGGTGTGTGTGTGTGTGTGTGTGTGTGTGTGTGTGTGTGTGTGTGTATAAGAGATAGATAGGTTGGTGGGTGTGTGTGCGTGCATGTATGAGATAGGTAGGTGGGTGTGCTTGTGTGTGTGTGTGTGTAAGAGGCAAATAGGTAAGTAGTTGTGTGTGTGTTTGTGTATATAACCGGTAGATAGGTAGGTGGGTGTGTGGGTAGGTATATAAGAGGTAGACAGGTAGGTGGGTGTTTGTGTGTGTATATAAGAGGTAGATACATAGGTGATGTGTGTATGTTAAAAGTTATAGATAGGTGTGTGTGTGTGTGTGTGTGTGTGTGTGTGTGTGTGTGTGTGTGTGTGTGTGTGTGTGTGTGTGTGTGTGTGTGTGTAAGGGGTAGATAGGTGTGTGTGTGTGTGTGTATAAGAGGTAGATAAGAGTGTGTGTGTGTGTGTGTGTGTGTGTGTGTGTGTGTGTGTGTGTGTGTGTGTGTGTGTGTGGTAGGTAGCATTCCTCTCAACTATCCATATTTTTGTCCCATATTTGTGGTCTGTTCCTCATAGAAAATAATTGAAAACTGATGTTACTAAATGATAGACATTTGAGTTTCAGACTTCATATCCTTTAGAAAAATGCATACTAACACAAACCCTGTTCTAGCAACTTTCTAATTCATGAGAGCAATATTTAAAATATGTCCCTATTTATTTTAGGCTTTGTCCATATCTCTGGTACTAAGAGATTGAGAGGTAGGTAAGGTGTGTGCGTGAGAGTAAAATGCCCTAGCCACTTCATTAGTTACAGACCTCTTTAATGTGGAATTATTCAGATGACTTTTACTTCTGCAGAGATTGTGCTTATTAACTGATATTGGTAATGACAGGAGTCTGAATGGCCTTTTATTTTTGAAATGTTCTGAAGTGGGCAGTTATTATTGTCATTATTGGTTCATATCTTCCGTTTCATTGCTTACTGGAAAAATGTTCAAAACTACAAATTTAAAACATGGAGTAACAAGTGGTGCACCATCATACAAGGAATATAATTTAATACAATCAGAAAAGAAATGTGAATCAAAGAACACATGCATATATGCATGGTCTAAAAAAATGTGTGCAAGGGGCCTATGATTTGAAAACAGCCTCTGTTTCTTGTTTGAGCTTCAGCTTCCCTTTTCACGTTCTGCCACTTTCCCATTGTATCTAAGGGCAGCAAACTCAATCTGAGGTATGTTAGGTTGGTGGGGCATTATGGGTAAAGGGAGGAGCTTGAAAGTTCTAGGATCCTACACTCTGGGAGAAGCGGCTGACTGAGATCCGAGTCTCTGATCCTAACCCATTAGTTGAGGAAGAATGAAAATGGACAACACAGATGGAATGTTGTGGTGAGTACATAATTTTTTTATTTCCCTTCCTATGGCCTCAGCTAGTACATTATCCTTGGATGCTGAATCACCATCCAGATTTCCTAACACATCCTGCCAGATTGCCTCCTCTGGACCAGAAGATCATGAGATTAACTGCTTGGTGCCAACATTTTTAACATTAGCCAAAGACATCAGGATTCCCCTTCAGTTGTGCAAATCATTTCAGCATCCCAAAAACAGACCACTACAAAAATATACCATAACAAGTGGAAGAGATTCTGATTCAGTACTTTAAAAGATGATGGCTATGTCCTTGTCCTTACCCAGACTAACTCTAGCCATCACTCGTGTGCACATGGAGGACTTCTGCCTACACTTTGCTTCTTAACTTATAAATCCTATGATCTCCTTGGATCTACTCCTAGGTTAGCCTACTAGGCATTCAATACCCTATCATTGTTAAAAACACTGTCTAGAATTTTCCATCTGAGTAAAAATGTAATAATTTGTTTGTGTATCTGTTTTTGTGTTTATTTACATCTGTGTGAAAATCCTTTTATTTGTGTTTTATTTTGTGTTTTAAACTGTAAAAATGTAACAGTTTGTTGAATGTCTTTTTGGAGCTTTTCTCCCCAGACCTCCGCTGAAAATGGACATGTATCCAGTCGGACTATCCTGGTAAACAAATCTAAAATAAATAAGTAAACAAATAAATAATTCTCTGTTTGAGCTATGGCCAAAGGTTTGGTCCCCTTTTCTGTGCCAGTTCATTCCATTTTAGAATTCTTGACAGAACTTTTCCACAATGGCTGCAGTTATTCAATGAGCAAAGTGTAAAGGGCAGCTATCTCAAATGTCAACATTTGCCAGAACTATAATTCCATTACTTCCTTGAGAATTTCTAAAGCCTTTTTAAAAGAAGCTTTTCTCCTCAGACCTCCTAGCAGAGACCCGGTATCTCCATGGGATGTTACCATCATGTTGCCAGTTCTAATTCATCCAGCCTTTGAACTGGTGCCATCAGATGACTTACAATTCCTATCTCAGAAAACAAATTTTCTAGTGTCTGTTACTTCAGCCAGGCGGATCTCTGAGTTGCAAGTACTTTCATGCAAATCTCCATATTTGATCATTCATAAAGACAGAATTTTCCTACAGACTAAAGCATCTTTCCTTCCTAAAGTGGTAACTGACACTAGTCTGAACCTGTCAATAAATTTACCAGTCTTTTTTCCAAAATTTTCAAACAAAGGTGAATACATGCTTCATGTGCTAGAGTTGCAAGTACTTTCATGCAAATCTCCATATTTGATCATTCATAAAGACAGAATTTTCCTACAGACTAAAGCATCTTTCCTTCCTAAAGTGGTAACTGACACTAGTCTGAACCAGTCAATAAATTTACCAGTCTTTTTTCCAAAATTTTCAAACAAAGGTGAATACATGCTTCATGTGCTAGATGTTCATCTTCAGCTGAGATTCTACCTTCATAGAACCAAACCCTTCAGAAATTCATATCAGTTATTTGTGGCATTCTCAAAACCCAAGTTAGGCAAAGCAGTGACAAAAGTGACTCTGTCAAGATACTTATCAGAGCATATTTCCTTTGTTTACAATAAGATGAAGCTAATGCCACAAGGACAGTAGCCACTTCAACAGCCTTTGCTAGTAGGTTCCCTTGTGATGATGATTGTGCAGCAGTTACTTGGTCAACTGTACATATATTTGTTTCTCATTATAAACTAGATGAACAGTCTAAATAAAGTTCCTTCTTTGGCTCCACCATCCTCTGCAATGCCCTTCCTTGATGCCACCAAGGTCTATATTCCTGGAAATCTGTCCCACAATTGAATCAGATGAAAATAGCCTCATTGGATATTAAAGTTATGTACTCACCATAAGAACCTCTTCCAATTTGTCATTAATAGGATTCTGGCAACCACATCATCTTTAGAATTCCCTGTGTATGAGCAGCCCTACTGTCAGATCTCCTGTAACCTGACCCCCTTCTTTGTTATAGGTTCTGGAGTTAATTTGAACAGAAGTTATATGTTTCATGTAACTTCATATGGTAATACATAACAGGGGGTGGGCAAACCTGATCCGAGATACTGAAGTAGAGTTCAGGAAAATATGGGTAGAGGGGGAGTCAGAGCCCTGGAACTGAGAAGCTTCAGGATTGGTGCTGAGGTTGGATCAGGTCAGATCGAACAACCCACAGTTAAACTGGACAAAAATCTGACATCATGGATCTATCATTATGGTGAGTACATAACTTTCATTCTTTTATTTTACATTAAGAAGACATGGACTGCAATTCTAGTGACAGTAGAAATGTAGGCTGGTCTGTTTGAATTGGGAAACAGAGGGAGGCTTAAACTGAGATTGCTTCATTGGCCAGAGTACTTTTTTAGTTGGTTTAGTTGTTTTCTTTGAGTCAATAAAGTCTGCTACTCATTATACAGTGGAATCTAGCAGTGTCTTGTAAAGATGCAGACACTTAAAAACTAAATTTTCCCTATAAAACTTCACCAATAACTTTACCTAGTACCCAGTTGAGCAAAGAGCAACTTGTTTGCATATTGAGGAGCACTGCTGCACAAATTCAGTCACTCATAGCCTAGCTGTAGTTTCTACTATCACACCATTCAAGTCAGCCTGGTATAAACCCCTGTAGTATGACTTACCTTTTGTAGTTCATCTAAAATAGCCCTGACACTGTGGATGGGCACGATGTTCATTATATTGATCACTGTTGCAGTAGCCTTATTTATATAGGTTATATTCTTCCAAAAATATAACAGCTGATCAGCTACCAAAGTTTAAAGGCACCTTCCACATGCCTAAACTGTCAAGCAGCTTGAGCTGAGCTGACTAAAAGACAAGTATGGGAAAAAAGCCATTCAGAGTTTTACTGCTGCTGCAGGATATGCTCCTCTGAAGCTTTTCGAGGAATGAAGGTTGGCATGTACTTTCCTTTGCTGGGCAGGTAAGTTCCCTTTGGGGAAAAAACTTCCATTTTCTTAATTTTGTTTATGTTTTATTACTTTTCTTTTCAGGGAAGTTACTTTAAAGCAAGGAGTGTTGTGTTTTAACAGATGCCTTGAGACTGCAACATACTTTTAAATGTAGGGCTTGTATATTCTGTCACTTTAAAGGCAGTGTAAAGTAACTGAAAACATTTTTTTTTTCTATGGAGAAATTGTGTTTCATTTTCTTTTGTGGGGCTTGCAGTGTGCCTTGTACTGTGTTTTTCTGTTGAAAATGTAACTTTTGTGGGCAGGTAGTATTTACCCGCAATTGCTGCTTGTCTTCTCCTGGAAAGAGGCACCATTTTCAACTTCGTCATAGAACAGACTACCAGTCCCATGGTCTATCCTTCTTCCAGCCACAAAAAGAAAAAAAAATAAGCAAACAGACTTTGCTACCACAGCAGGCTACCAAATTTGCCTCAGCCACAGTTGGATGACTCTCCTGTGGCCATTTGTTGTACCTCAGACCATTCATCATTTCTCTGGATCCCTCTGGTGTAGAACCTACTGGCACTATGCACCAGAGGTTAGCCACATCCTCTGTGGCTGTGGGAGTCCTTTCATTGAGCAAGGGAGAGCTACAATTGTTGGCCCTGGGAGAGGGAAGTTTTCCATGTTATGTCAGAATGCTGTGCCCATCTCCGAGGAAGTTGCTGTTGCCATTAGTAACATAGTTGGCCCAAGTTTTCCTGTCAAAAAGAAACAGAAAACCAAGCTCGTATCTATTCCTCCTATTTTTTTTTTTTGGATAAGAGTAGTTTGCCGGGTCTAGCTCATGGTTTAATTCAGGCTATGGATCCTTCTTGTAAAGTAGTTTCTGGTAAAAGAAACAGGGATTTCCCCCGGAGATAATATCTCAACCCTTGAAGATATTCTCTCCTGGGTCTCCACCAATATTACACATGAAACTATAATTCTGGGTGATGTCAACATAAATTGGGCCACAATTCAATCTCCCACTAACTCAGTTAATATTAACTTGCATAACTTTATGCAACTAATCAATTCCACTACTAGGCCTTCCAAAATCTCCCTTACTGGAAGTACAATAGACTGGATTCTAGTATCCCATCCTCATTACATCTCAGATAGTGGTATTCTCCCTGACACACTAGGTGACCACTTCCCTACTTTTTCCCACCATCTCCCCTCTTCCATACAACTAACTCACACCTATACTTCCACTCGCTGCCTAAAAAAACTTCAATCCTGATACTTTCTCAAATGCACTAAATAGCACAAACTGGAACCGATTAAAAACTCCTTCCTTAGATAATGCTGTCACCTATTTTAACTCAACTTTCACAAACCTGCTCAACTCCTTTGCCCCTGTAAAAACAAAACATACAAAAAGTAACTTGTACCCTGGTTAACCAAAAATACCATAGCTACTATGCGACTCCATGACAAAGCCTGGGCATGTTACCACAAAAATAAAACCACCACCACCCTTAATGAATATAAAACTCTGTGTAATAAAGTCAAAAAACTTACTACCTCAGACAGTAAAGCCTATTTCTCTACTCTCCACACCAACCACAACACCAATCCCAAACTATTCTGGAAAAGAATCTCATCTCTCCTCAATCCTGGGAAAAAGAAAACCCTTGCCCTGACCCAGATGCCTCTGACTTATCCACCAAATTTAACTCTTTCTTCATTGAGTGCATAAGCAAGCTAACATTGTCCTTCACCAACAATTCAGCAACCCCTCCTCTGCTTGCACCCATCCCTTCCTCCCCTAGCATCCCCTGCTCCCAACCTCTCCCCTTCTCCATCAATCCCATCCCCATATCCACAATAAAAAAACTTCTCCTAAAACTAAAACCTGGCTCCAATGCCCCTGATGAAATACCCTCCTACTTTCTAAAAGTAATCACAGAAGCCATTGCTCTCCCTATCAGCATACTAATTAATCGGTCTATCTCAGAATGCCAGGTCCCCCAGCTCTGGAAAAAAAAGCCTTTATTATCCCTCTCCACAAAGGAGGCAATAACAATGGCATTCCTGACTTCTGCTCTATCGCTATCTTATCCCCCATTTCTAAGCTTCTTGAAAAATGTATCCACCTGCAACTTTTACCCTATCTCATCAATAACCAGCTTCTCATCCCCACACAACACGGACTCAGACCCATTCATAGCACCTCCACAGCCCTCTTCTCCTTCCTTGAAACAATTAACAAAGCCCATGACTCCAGCCATTTCATGTCCACCCTCTTCCTCGACCTCTTTAAGGCATTTGACACCATTTCTCACAACCTGCTTCTTAGTAAATTCTCCAAACTAAATCTATCCCATTCTTGCATCAACTGGTTCTCCAGTTACCTCACAAAAAGACAACAAGCAGTTAGATGGAATAAAGCCACCTCACCTTTCCTTAATACTCCCACAGGTGTCCTCCAAGGTTGTATTTTAGGCCCTCTACAATTTAATATATTCATAAATGACTTCTACCAAGCCATTCCTAACACCTGCCTCATCCAATATGCCAATGATTGTATCATTATCTGTTCCTCCCCTTCTGTCCCCACTCTAATCAAACTAACTCAAAACGCCTTCTCCTCCACTGAGCAATGGATGCTAAACAACCATCTAGCTCTTAATACAACCAAAACTAAACTTTTCCTATTCACCGCTTCCAAAAACTCCTCCGTAGATAAACATTCATTCATAATCACCAGCCCAAATAATACTCCCCTTGAAATAGTCTCCGACACTAAACTATTAGGAGTGCTCATTGATAATCAACTAAAATTTGATAAACATTTATAAGTAAATATTAAAAAAAAAACATAAAAACTTGGTATGCTTTACCACCATAATTGCTACATCTCTCCCTCCACCAGGCTCATACTAGCTAACACATATCTCATCCCATCCCTCCTATATGGTGCATCCATCCTCACCAACCTCCAATCCTCGCTCAAGACAAAACTCTCCTCTTGCTACAACAGGATATCAGAATTTGCTATAGGTCACAGAGCCACTTCCCACCATTGTACTTCCCTTCATCAACTAAACTGGCTTGAGCTACCCAACTTCCTTATACCCAACTCATCCAAGCACACAAACTCCTTTTCAACCCCTCTCTCTGTCCCTCCCTTGCCGCTAGCTTTGAAATGCATGAACCAGATCGACTTCTCAGATCCAATTCTCAAACACTAATTAAACTACATAAACCCACACGTCCAGCAGGGAATCATCTAATGTCCTTCTCTCTAGCACTCCTCTGGAATTTTCTACCATCTCCTATCCACACTAAAAGCAGTCTCTCCTCATTCAAAGCCTTGTTGCACTCTCACCTAACGTCATTATGGGAATGCTCCTGTTCCCATCCTACTTAATCCTTCCTATACCACTTCTTACTCTCTTGGTACTAAATATGTCATTATAGCCTCCTACAGTTCTACATCTCTAGTGAACTGATTGACCAATAAGTGTAGATACCACTAATTAATTAAACTGTAAGAATTCTATATAAAGCTCAAATACTATTACTCTTGCAAAAAAAAGTTTAATTTCTGTTTATTGCATTATACTGATATGTTCTTACATTCTCATACTCTATAATTGTTAACTTTACTTATCATATGTACTTTGTATTCCTGTGTTGTAATCTGCAATGTTTATGTGCAATGTGTACTTGTGTGCTTGTGTATTGTATTTTTCTGGAGCTTTTCTCCCCAGTACTCCATTGAAAATGGGCTCTTTGTGGCCCAATGGACTATCCTGGCAAACAAGCTGCAAATAAATAAAACAAATTCCTGTTTTCTTGAAGAGATTCAAGATTATGAATATGAACAGAAAGATGCAAGAATGGATACAGTTTTCCCCCTCAGATTTCTGATTAAGACTCAGAGGAAAGTTCAATTTTTGATTCTCCCTCTGGGGTTTCTGTTTCACTGCGTCTATTGCTTGAAAGTGCCAGTGTTTTCAGTGGGAGAACACCAAGGTTTCCCAGTCCACCAGAAATTATTCTGAGTTGTTACAGAAGGATTTTCCAGATTCTATACCCATTCATCCTGTTCTGTCTGCTTTAAAGGATGTGTGTATTACTGCCTGCAATTTTCCTGATAGTTAGCCAGCTGTCCCTAAAAAGGCAGACAGAATATGTAAAGTTCCCTAGTCTTTTAAATTATTATACATTATTCCTAAACCTGACCCAGCAGTTATAGCTGTAATTGAGCCCACTACTGCTCAACAACTAGTCAAGTCCAATCCTTCTTTTTCTGATAAGGATAGGAAAATTATTGTTAGGTATGGGAAAAAAGAGTATACTTCTGCAGCTTTGATTTTCAGAATTTTAAATTAACAGGCTCATGTGTAAAAGTTTGTTCTGATAAACTGTGAAAGTATAAGAAATGTTTTATATGCAGTTTCTTCTTGTGAGGAAAATCTCTATTGCGGGTGTAACTGCTCATTGTTTGCAGTGTGTATATGGCACTGTTGATATTTTTTTCAGGGCTATGGTCACTGGTACTGTTTTGAGGAGGTTTTCATGGCTACATTCTCAGAACATCCCAAATAATGTTAAAACTGAGATTGTAAAATCTTCATTGGCTCATTGGCTAGAGATGTAGTGTTTAGTCCCTCTGTTGCAGAGGTGATCAAAAAGTGTGATGTAAGGGAATAAACTATCCGACATCTCTAATATTTCAGCCTTCTTTTCCCAAATTGTCTAAGAGATTTTTTTTATCTCCTCATCCAATTTTAGCAAAAGTTAGAATAAACAGTCTCAGCAAAAATTCAGGTAAACAGACAATCTGAAGTAGGATATTCATTTGTCTGCAACCTGTGGGTTATGGATCCGATATCGGATCCGAACCGGCATGGTTTTCCAGCTATGGATCCAAGCTCTCAGCTCCTCCCCTCACCCATAATGCCCTGCTCTACCCTCATGACCTCAGATCTCGTTTGCCGCGCTGGTGACTGGATTTGGGTACATAGCTCTCAGCTAAGTGGTATTTTATTACTTGTAAAATCAAAACATTTTTGGTTCTTTGAGTTTAATTTGAGTTAAATTAAGTAATTTTTATTCCCTCCCCTCGCTGTTGCGTAGAGTGTGTGTGTAGGCCTGTGTGTCTTTTTGTTTTAAGTTACTTTCAGTAGCTTTTAGTGATTTATAGATTATGGCTGATCAGCCTAAATCTATTTTTTCAAAATGCTCCGAGTGTGGCCATAAGCTCTCACCGGCTGATGGCCACACTCGGTGTGTTAAGTGTCTCGGGGTTGAACACCTCACATCTGGTTGTTCCATTTGTGCAGGGTTCAACCCCAGGGCACTGAGGGAGCGGAGGTCCAAGCTGGTCTTGGCGGGTCTTTTACCGCCAGACTCGGCTCCGCCTCCGCCTCCTTCGGGACTACTGTGGCTACAGTTGTTCCCCCTGTGGCACCCCCTCCTGCTCCTGGGACTCAACCTCCTGCTTCTGGAGAGGAGAGGGATGCTGCTAAAAAGGACCGGAGGGAGAAGCACCACAAGCGGCGGGCCGAGACCTCTGTTTCGGCCCCGCCAGCCAAGCGGCTTCTCCCGGCTCCGTCGGTTCGGTCTCCTCCTTCTCGGCTCCGGTCCCTGTGTGCTTTTCACCGGGTCCTGAGGAGGAGGAGACCCGATCTCCGTCGAGGCTATCGAGGAGGCACTCCAGGCCTACCTCGGTAGCCTCGTCGAGATCTACCCATAGCCTTTCTGATGCTGATCTGGACCGGATGATGAGAAGGTTCATCCAGGCCCAGATGCAGATGGGAGTGCTCTTGCCTCCCCCCCCTCCGGGGGGGAGCTCAACACCCTTCCTTAAGCCTATTGCTCCCTCTCCGCCCCGCTACCGGGGTGGGGAGCAGCGGGAGCCGGGCAGCTGGGGGGGGTGGGTCGGCGCCGATAGTACTTGGTACTTCGGATCCGACCCTGCCCTCGAGTGCGTCGGACCCGACCTCTCGGAGCCTGGATCCGAGCTTCGGATCCGGGGGGATCAGTGCTCCTTCGGCGCCGTCTGTGTCGGAGCGTACTGTCCCTTCGGATCCGAGCGGTTCGGCGCCGGCTCCGTCCACTCGGATCCGAGGGGAGCCGAGTGTTGGATCCTTTGGTCGAGGTCGGCTCCCCTTCGGCTTTTGATGTAGTGGAGAGGGCTCTGTTGAGGGTCTCCGGACCCCCGGCACTTGTTCCGGCTCCGTCCCACGCTCCCTCTGCACTGGGCCAGGCTTCCACCATCCGGCCCCTGGGACAGCCCGTTTCTGTGCCCCAAGTGGCTCCTATGGAGCAAATTGCTGCTTGCGAGGACTCCTCTGACAGCCCCCCAGAGGAGGTCCCTCGCAAGCATACGTGCAAAAGGAGGCACATTGACTCCCCCGAGTCTCTCACAGAAGACACGGACTTGGAGGAAGGGAAGGCCCCCCACGGTCACCTCTCGAGGATGTCTCCTTTGGAGACATCATGGAAATGCTCCGTATAAGGGGGGGGTGGTCTGCCCCCAAGTCTTCCTCGGACGAGTCCGTGTTCTTGGAGGCATTTGAAACGGGCCCGTCTACCTCTTGGGTGTCCCCCCCTGCCGACCCCCTGGTGGACCTTATTACCACCAGGGCGTGGAAGGAACCGGACACCATGGAGCCAATTCCCAAAAGACCGGATAGGATCCTTAGTCCGCCATCCGACCGGACCCATTGGAGTAAGGGGCCTCCGGTAGATGCCATGTTGACGGCGGCGGCCACAAAGAGGGAACTGGCTCAGGAGAGTCCCTCAGTCCACCCACCGAGCAAGGAGTCTCGGATGATGGACCGCTTGGGGAAGCAGATGTTCAGTTCGCCGACCTTCTCGGTAAGGGCGCTGAACTATTTGGCACATGTTATTCGGATGCAGCGAGATCTTATTAAGGAATACGCTGCATCCCCCCCTGAGTCCATTTCGGAGGAGGACAGAGTTCTGCACTCCACCCGTATGGCCACTCTTAGGTCAGTTACAAATACTTCTATGCGGCTACTCTCCCATGCAACGGAGGGCGCCGCTAGAGCTGCGGGGACAGGACTGGTCACTAGACGTCAGGCCTGGCTCTGTCACTGCGATTTTTCTGAGCCCTTCAAAGCGTCGTTTGCGAACGCCCCCTTTGATGGTTCTGCTCTGTTTGGCAAGACCGTTCGAGACGTTGACCCAGAGCGAAAAGGACGGGAAGACGCTGTCTGCCGTCGGAATCCGCTTCTCTGCACCCCAGAGGCCCTATTCTAGGAACCAAAAGGGTCAGAAGAAGATGTGGTTCCGGAAGTCGCAGCAGTCCCAGCCTGCTCCGGACAACCAGTCCTTCCGTGGCAGAGGAGGACAGGGAGGACGCCGCCCTAGAGGCAGAGGGGCTCCCAGAAACTTCGGGTCCAGGGAACCTTTCTCTGAACGGCCCGCAGCAACCCTGAGGGGTTGCCCGACTGCTCTACTCTGGAGGCAGTCGGGGACGTTCGGGCACCTAGCGGCATGGGAGTCCATAACATCGGACCGCTGGGTTCTCCAAATCATATCCAGGGATATCGCATTCCTTTCCTTCACCTTCCAAAGTTGAAGTCCCTCCCAGACGTCCCACCCGGTCAACGGAGGCCGCTTTGGCAGAAATTGGCCATCTGCTAAAGAAAAGAGCCATCCAGCCCGTTCCCCAGACCAGATCGGATCAGGGTTCTACTCCAGATTCTTTTAGTGCCAAAAGACGGGGAACTAAGACCAATCCTAGACCTCTCTCTCTTGAATCTGGCAGTCCCCAAAGAAAAATTCGAATGGTCACTCTGCAATCTATTCTCCCCTTCTGGGAGAAAATCACTGGATGTGCTCGATAGATCTCAAGGACGCGTACTACCACATCCTGATGGACAGGCGCTCCAGGAGGTTTCTCCGCTTCGGCTGGGAGCCAGTCACTACCAGTTCCGGGTCCTTCCCTTTGGTCTCACCACAGCCCCAGGGTGTTCACCAAAGTATTAGCAGTGGTAGCGGCCCACCTGAGGCTTCAGGGGTGCAGGTCTTTCCCTACCTGGACGACTGGCTTCTTACCGCCCCAACAAGGCATCTACTTCTATTGCCCCGAGACTCCTTTCTCCATCTTGCTCCCTTTCTGGGCATCACAATAAATTCAAAAAGTCCAACCTGGCGCCCACACAGCTCTTAGATTTTATAGGGGCCAGGCTAGACACAAGGAGTTTACGAGCCTTTCTCACTGCGGACAGAGTTCTAAATCTGCAGCTCCAGGTGCGGGCCATTCTCCATTCAAGTTCTGTTCCAGCGGAGTTGGTCCTGAGGGCTCTAGGGTCCATGGCATCGGCTATAGCACTTCTTCCTCTTGCCAGGCTCAATATGGGCATTCTACAGTGGACGCTCTTAGTACAGTGGTCATACCTTGCTCTCCCCATGCATCATCCCATAGCGATCAGCAAGGCTTGCAAGCGGTCCCTCTTGTGGTGGCTCCACTCCGCGGATCTCCACAAAGGCCGCCCATTTTGTGCTTCTCCCCTCTCGCCACGGTGACCACGGACGCCTCCGCCTCGGGTGGGGGCACTTTGGGCCGGACCGTCCAAGGCACGTGGAAGGATACAGAGACCTTACAGGATATCAATGTTCTAGAGATGAGAGCAGTGCTCTTAGCGTTGCTAGCACTTCAGGACTTTCTTCCCTTGGGAACAATTGCGATTCAATCGGACAACATGTCTGTTGTCTGGTACATCAACAAGCAAGGGGAACAAGGTCTTACCCTCTTTGTCGAGAGGCCATGAGAGTTTGGGAATGGGCAATCTCCACCAATCGCTTTCTAATAGCAACGCACATTCCGGGTCGGTCCAACATCCTAGCGGACAAGCTCAGTCGCACCATTCTGACCCCTTACGAGTGGGCTCTCAATTGTCAAGTAGCGGAACGCATATTCGCACGGTGGGGAACCCTTCATGCGATCTTTTGCTTCTCCCTCAAACACCAAGTGCGACAGTTTTTTCGCTCTAATACCTCCTCCGGAGGTACCCCAAGAGACGCTCTGGTGCATGCTTGGCCACCCGGTCTTCTGTATGCCTATCCACCCTTGCCTCTGATGCTGCAAGTTCTTCAGAAAGCCTCTCGGGTGGGTTGCAGAATGATTCTCATTGCTCCATTCTGGCCTCGACAGATCTGGTTCCCCCTTCCTAAGGTCTCACTCGGTGAATCCTCCTTGGATTCTAGATCCCATCCCGGATCTGATATCCCATCCATCCTGCATTCCTCCTCCGAACCTGGACAACCTGAAGCTGACCGCTTGGCTGCTCCAGTTCCACTCTTGATAAGGACTCCGGTATTTCTTCACCTGTAAAGGCTATTTTGGTGGCGGCTCATAAACCATCCACTAGAAAGGTTTACGAAGCAAATGGAAACGCTTCTCTTTGTGGGCGGAGCGGCAAGGCCTGAATCCTTCACGGTTCCTCTCCCTTTAGTGCTTGACTTTTTAACCACTCTCTTTAACGATGGTGCCAGCAGTTCCACAGTCAAAGTTCAACTGGCGGCAATTTCTCACTATCACATTGGCCATGACTCTAATCCTCTTATGTCAGCCAAATTGTGTAAAATATTTCTTAAAGGTACTTTTCTTCTCAGGCCCCCTATAAAACAAGCAGTTCCTCCTTGGGACCTTTCTTTGGTCCTACAGGCCTTGACCGCTCCTCCTTTCGAGCCAGCGGCTACGGTGGATCTCAAATTCTTGTCCTACAAGACAGCCTTTTGGTAGCCATTACATCAGCCAAGAGAGTTTCTGAACTTCAAGCTTTATCAGCTAAACCTCCTTACTTGGTATTTCATCCGGACCGTGTCTCCCTCAGGACCAACCCGTCCTTTCTTCCTAAAATCGCTTCTGAAGCAAACATCAATCAATCCATTAACCTCCCTGTTTTCTTCCTAAATATGAAAACAAAGGTGAATATAAGCTACATTCACTAGATGTTCACAGGCAACTTAGATTTTATCTGAACAGGACAGCTGGTCATAGGCAATCCGACCAGCTGTTTATTTCCTTTGCAAAATTCAATTTGGGCAAGCCAATCTCTAAAGTTTCTCTGTCCCGCTGGATTTCACAGTGCATTTTATTGGCTTATCAAGCTTCAGGAAGGCCGCACCGGAGGGTGTTCATGCCCATTCAACCCGGTCAGTATCTACCTCGGCAGCCTTCAAGGCTAGGATTCCTCTAGATGATATTTGTGCAGCAGCCACGTGGGCTTCATCTCATACATTTATTTCCCACTATAAGTTGGATCTTGCATCTAGGGTAGAGCATCCTTTGGCTCCGCGGTGCTCCGGAATATCCTTCCATGATGGCCGCCCAAGATTCAGGTAGCTGGGGACTCTGTCCCACAGGTTGCAGACAAATGAATATCCTACTTCAGATTTAGAAGTTATGTACTCACCATAACGTTCCATCTGAGTAGGTGTATTCATTTTTCTGCAACCATCCCGCCCTCCTATCCCCCTGGCCTTTCAGTTTCCTGCATATTCTTTGTTACCCTTTTTAGGGTATTGTTGCTTTGGCAAACTCGATCTGAGGTCATGAGGGTAGAGCAGGGCATTATGGGTGAGGGGAGGAGCTGAGAGCTTGGATCCATAGCTGGAAAACCATGCCGGTTCGGATCCGATATCGGATCCATAACCCACAGGTTGCAGACAAATGAATACACCTACTCAGATGGAACGTTATGGTGAGTACATAACTTCTAATTTAAGAAGGAATGGCAAGAGGGTTTCCAAAATGAAGTATTGAAACTCCTAAAACTAAGGACAGTCCAATGAATCTGAATGACTATTCAAGAAACCTATGACCCCCTTGCACTCTCGCCCCTTTTTCTTTCAGAAAGTCTAAATCTCAATTTTTCTCTTTGGCAACAGGTTGTTTCAGACATATGGGTGCTGAAAACCATTCATCTGGGTTACTGATGGCAGTGGGAGGAAATTCCTCATTTCCAGGGGGGATTTCCTAATCCTCCAGATCAGACTGTTTTGTTTCCACCTGTTTTTCATCACATGCTGTCCCAAAGAGTGATAGAACCAGTTCCTCCATCCCAGGTGGGGAAGGGTTTTTATTCAAGGATGTTCTTGGTGCCAAAGAAAGAAAATGCTTGGAGATGAGGGCCGGCTCTTTTTTTCTTTCCTCAACCTGTTGTGATAGTGCTGAAGATCAAAATGTCACTTCACAACTTGTTACCTCTTCTTCCTCTTTCATGTTTCCTAGTAACTCTAGATGTTTCTTAAGGTTTAGTGTGTCTGAATCACAGTATCAGTTCTCTGCCTTACACTTTGGACTCTCCATTGCATCAAGAGTGTTCAAAAATTGTGTAGGTCCAGCTCATTGCAAGGATGCAGGGTATCCACATTTAGATGATTTGCTTATCTTTGCAAAGTCTTTTTCAAAGTGTCACAAATCTCTCTGTCTTGGGTGAGAGATTTATTACACAAGCTGATATTCCAAGAAAACAGTCAAAAGTTTTTCTTGACTCCATCACATAGGATTGTGTTCCTAGGATGTCAGCTAGACACTTCAGTTTAAAGAGATTTTCTTCCACAGGAAAATGTGATATTTATTTTAGATCTATATCTAATGGTTGCCACTCAGACTTCAGTCATAGTGAGGTAATATCTCAGAATTGTGTTTTGTGGCATCTATGATTCTCTTAATACCCCCTGATAAAACTCTACAAGAGAAGGATACAGTGGTATATGAAATCACCTTGGGCCCCGCATCAACACTCTTTATCTTTCCAAATCCTAGCCCTGGGTGTTTTTTGGAAGATAAATCTTTTGAGGGAGACAACAGATATCCTTAAATCCAGGATCCCCCTTTGTGCTCCCTGCTCCAAAGCAGTTGCTCACCATAGGCACTTCAGACTTTGCTTGGGGAGTAGTTTCAGAAGGAAATAAAGTGCATAAGGTAAGGGACACCAAAGGCAGATGCAAATACATAAACCTCAAGGAGATGCTTGTCCTCATCAAACCAGTCAACTCTCTGAACCATCTTTGGTCTCTGAGACCTTTTCAATGGTTACAGACAATACCACAGTCAAGAGGTATGTCAACAAGCAAGGGGGAACCAGTTTGTACCACCTTTGCAGTCTAGCCATGTTAGCTTGGGATATAGCTTCACAAGACAACTTCACTTTACAGGCATTCTGCATTCCATCAGAGCAAAATTGCATGGCAGACCCTCACAGACAGAAACTAGATTGGGGGGGGGGGGTCTTCCAAGATTTGATCCATTTTTGAGGAGTTCCTTGAGTAGATCTCTTTGCCTCCTCTTTGAACAATCAACTGTCAAGATTCTGTTCCAGAGCTCCATGCAAGAAGGCCTGGAAGACAGATGCCTTTTCTTTTCCTTGGACAGGAGTGTTCATGTATGCTTTTCAGCCTTTTCCACTAATATCCAGGGTAGTTCTGAAGATTCCAAAGGGATCCCCCAAGATCATTGTGGTAACTCCCTTCTGGCCCAGGCAACTGTAATTCTCCCTTCTTTGGAAATGGCCAGGGGCAGTTAGCACAAGGTTCCTCACAGAATGGCTTTATACACAAGAACAGGGATGTTTGATACACCCCAACATCAGTCATCTTCAACTGATTGCCTGGATGATAGAGTCTTAATTCCCTTTAGATACCTGTTTACTGAGGACTTGTAGCAGGTACTAGTGGAGGCAAGTCTCATTTCAAAATGTTCTTGAACGGGGTATGCATTAGCTTCTAGGTTGTAAACTGAATTTTATAAGTCACAGTAAACACAGTAACTATTATGTTTGTAATATTTTGTAAACAATGCACAATATCTCGGCAACCATTCAAGTTACATACATACTATCAGCATCATTTTGTTCATCTAGCCAACACCTTTCATGTAAGGCTAAGGAGTTCTGTTTGTGTTACTTGGTTCTTCAGATATTTAGAAAAATGTGAACATTATATCTATATAAATTAATATCATAAAAACATTTAATATCTCATAATCTGCAATAGACAGACGTCAAATATTAATGCAGTTGAGCTTGCCATTGTGTAAGCTTTCAGATGAAATCCTTTAAAATCTTGTACATAGCATGATTTTAGAATTATTGATGCAAATATGTACAAGCGATATTTAACACCTGGAGTCAGGAGGAGTTAACTGTAGATGCAACTAGAGGCATCACTTGGATGTAATGAGTTAATATTTAGAAGAACACTAAAATAGAAAAGTAACTTAAGTAAATCAAATTTTATTCTTAGTATTTGTATAAAACATTGCATGATATAAACTGTATATTATGTATAGTAAAGCAGTTTTGTGTAGTGTGTAGTCAGTAGTATTTTAAATGTGGGGGAGTCTCCTCAGTGACTGCTGTATGTGTTAAAGATATTGAAGCAAGCAAGTACTTTTTTAGTTGTAAGAAATATAGGCTTGACAATATAACAAGAAAAGAAAGGCTAGACAAAAGCAAGTTTAATGTTAACATGCTGTGATCTTGGACTGCTTGCATGGGGTGGGGTGTAAAGTGTGCTGATTATATTATATTATGAGTAGAATTAAGAAATGTTCTCTTATTTTTACAAGGGTGAATGTATAGGTTAATGCCATTGGCCTGAAGTACAAACAACTGCTTTTGTAAGCAAATAAGACTGAAAAAAAGATAAAATGGAGAAAACTATGAAAAATGCCAATTTTCTTACATCTAGAAAGATATTGGCTATTTTTCCATTAGCAAATGCTCAGCAGGAGTCAAGATGTTTGCAGCTGAAGGCAGCTGTACATTCTGTTCTGAGGGAAATTTACAAAGATTCATTGCTGGGTATTATTCCATGGAGATGAGCTGTCTGCAGGTACAAGCAATTAATCTTGAGAGGTCTGAGCATTCTTTGCTGAAGTAAATGCAAAATTTAAAGGTACAATGGCAAGCAGTTCAGTGAAAATGTTTAAAATTATGGGAGATGAATAAGAGATAATAGTCTCTCTAGCAACTTTAATACTTTAGTGCATGTACTAGAACAGTATATAATTTAGTTGTATTTAAAGATAGCTGGTATACTTTTTCTTATGAGTATAATTTAATGTTTTCTGAAAAAATACAAGATTTTTTTTACATCTGGGAGGGAAATATCTTGAAAATAACAGACATCAATCAGTGTAAATAGGAACATGGGCTTGTACCATGCACTTTAGCAGGATAACCTTAATTTTAGGTTAGGTAATGCCTATGAATGCAGCTATTGACTTGGGGCAGTTGTTCCTATCTGAAGGGTTAAACTTCATTTTTTGAAGATGTACATAGCTTAGTGTGTTTGTTCCAAGTTAATAGGAGATGGGGATGCTTTGAAAATGTGTTTAGTTTTTTTGTTTGAGAGTTTTCATTAAAACAAAAACTGTTGAACATGTGACATGGGTTCAAATGGAGAGTAGAAGAAATGACTGTATAAAAGATAAGTCTGCCAGACATTTGGATGTGTGTATAACATGACAGTTAGAAGTATATGTTCAAAAAATCTGACCTTTATAATAGGTGCAAACAACAGCTTTGTATCATAACAGCTATGTTATCCATAATATCCTGGAACATAAATGGGTTTGCAGGTATAGACAAAAAGGAAACAATATTGAATTATATTAATAAATAATGAGTGCAAATAGCAATGCTGCAGAAGACTCATTTGCAAAGAAATGATCACGTTAATGTGACAAAGAAGTTATTTCAGAGGATGATGGATATGCATCAGAATATCAGCCACAGAGGAAAATGGTGCCTTTGTGAGTGGCTCCAATAGTGATAGAAGAGGAAAAAAGAGAATAATAGTAGATGTATTACAGTACGGATCTTTGGTAAAGGGAGAAGGATTATGCTGGCATGTATTTATATTCCACAAAAAACAGCTATTATGTAGCTTAAGAAAATGTTGTGAGTAATCAGCTTTCAGCAGGGAATGTTACTCACAGGTGGGGACTGGAACTTGATTTGAAATATTGAGGCTGTATCAGGGGGACCTTGAAGGGGAAACTATAACAAAATATGATAGATTTCTGGAGAAATGTATTAAAATATTTGGTATGCAAGATTTGAATTCATTAGTAGGAACTTGGACAAGGTGGCCACAGTGGTGCAGCGGTTAGCGTTGCCGCCTCACAGCAAGAGGTTCTCCGGTTCGATCCTCGGCTGGGGTGCCTTCTATGCGGAGTCTGCATGTCCTCCCTGTGGTCGGGTGGGTTTTCTCCGGGTGCTCCAGTTTCCTTCCACATCCCAAAGACATGCTGTAGGTGGATTGGACACTCTAAAGTCACCCTAGGTGTGAGTGTATGCATGTGTGTGCCTTCTGTGGAAAGTTGGGCGCCGGGCTGGCAATTCGACACTGTAAAACTCCACTGCCAATCATGAGCGGACAGGTGATCCGCTGTGGCGACCCCTAACTGAAAAAAAGCCAAAAAAAGAAGAAATAGGAACTTGGACAGAATTTACATTTTATTCCCCGAGGCACAGTAACTGAGCTACACTAGATAGAAATTATATTTCACAGGAATATGTGCATTTAATTGAAAGTTTAAACGCATATCCAATAACTACTTTGATCATGCACCAAAAACAAAAAAAAAAGCAGAAAACAATCCAGGGTAATGAAGTAAAAATGAGATACTGACACTTTCCCACATACATCTTAAAAAGAGAAGGATCTAAGGAATGAGTTGTGGAAATTATTTGAAAGTTTTAGGCAAGATAGAAATATCTTCAAATGCTTTAGATAATGAGTGGGATAAAATGAAATGGTGTTTAAAAATAAGTTTGAAATAAAAGCAAAAGAGATATAGTTAAGAAGTAATAGGAGTTACTTAGAGGAACCGACAAAGTCTAAAGTACTACAGAATAAGGGGACTCGCACAGAATAAGAAAAGGCGCAAATGCAGGGTGCTAAAAAGAAAATAAGGGTGTATCTGGATCATATGCATGAGTTTAGAAAGATTGCTGTTAGGCAACTATTTTTTATGATAACCCAAGAGCACAAAAACGTTTAGCACAATAACTTAGGCAAAGAAAGTAAAAGGGGTAATTGCCAAACTTAAGAAGCCTATAATAAGAAAAATATCCAATGATTCTTTAGAAGTATTAGAGATATTTTGGAAATTTTATGAAAATTTATATAAAGCAGACAAATGTGAAAATAAAGAAAGAGCACAAGAAATATTTATGGAAGACATGGAAGACTTAATTATACCAAAGTTAGAGGTATATGAAGCTCTACAACTATCCATTAAGATAGGAGGAGATGAAGTAAAAATGGTAATGTTTAATCAATCTTCAGGAAAATCTCCAGGACCATGTGTCATTCCTGTAGAAGTTTGGTGGTTAGGATTTAAGAAAGTGATAAAGATCTGGAAGATTTTGTTTAATAGTATTTTAAAAGGAGAGGAAGCACTAGCATCATGGAAGAAAGCTGTGGTGGCTATATTACCTAAATACAGTAAAGGCTAATTAGACCCAGCTTCATAAAGTGTTTGAGTATACTAGCTAAAAGAATGGCAAAGGTTTTGCCAAAATTGACAGATATGGATCATTGTGGTTTTGTGGAGAGGAGGCAAACATTTGAAAGCATTAACAGAACAAAGATGATCTAGAGGGAAGCAGAATATAAGGAAGTACTGTTGCTGTTAGTGGGTCTTGATGCAGAGAAAACATTCAATAGAGTAAACTGAAATTTTATATGAGAAGGGCAACTGCATCCCCTGATACAATAAAAAGGTTAATTAAGAAGATATATGAAGCATCGGATGCAAGAATAAAAGTGGGAGGGTTTCCTCTGTTATAAGATGTGTTTGAACGGAGGAATCAGGTAGGAGCTTCCTCTTTTCCCTTTATTTGCTTTATATTTAGAGGCATTGGCAAGAAAATAAGAGACTCAGAAATGCAAGAATGCAATTGACATAGTAAACAATAAAAGTTGACTTTATTTGCAGATGATATTTTTTGCACCTGTTAAATCCAGAAAAATACATCTTATTTTTGTGGAACATTCTGAGACAGTTTCAAGTCTTTTGGGGGTATAAAATTAATTAGGATAAAACAAAGGCTATAGTCTAAAATTATGTATTCACACATGAACTGGTTCAAAAATACCCATAATTATGAGGACATGCTAAGATGAAGTATTTGGGAGTATGGATTAAAATGCTTCTATTATGGCAGCTAAGGAAATGTGGAAAAAGACTAAATAAAGATAATACAAAAACTGAGAAACTGGAAGCTCATATTTATGGATATGGATAGTAAGATACACGTAATTAAATGTCTTTAGTCATTTTATTTTTATATATGAGTTAGACATATTTTTACCAACTAGAGGAAAAGCTGTGGAGAATAATAGAGTTGAAGGACTTTATATGGGAGAGGAAGAGGGCAAGAGTTAAGTGGGATAAGCTGATCCTTCTAATAGAACATGGTGGTTAAGGGTTAACTGATTAGAAGTGATATTTTAAAACCACAGTTAAGAATCATATACATAACATAAGCTGAAGGTTATAATTCAAAATCGAAAGGGATAATGATGAAGCAGAGGGGAAGTTCAAGAAATAGAGAGAGTGGGATCTTGGATACAGATCCTTAAGGAGAATAATAACAATGCATGTTTTTATATTTATAATGTGCCAGAACGTATTCTGAGAACTAAGTCAACATGAGAATGGAGAAAGAAGATTTTGCCAATAAGGATAGCAAACATGTAGAGGTACAGAAAATAGGTAAGAGGGTATTGGAATTTACTGGAGAAAATTGGCAAAGAAATCAAGGTACTCAGAGCAAATGACTAGGCTGGAAAGTTAATAGAGTGGGATGAGGCCAAGTAGACATTTAAAGTGCAGGCTAGAAACTGGATTGCAGGCTAGAGACCATATTCCTTACCAGGGATTGATATCAGAGTATAAGGAAAGAAAAATGGATTGGGGGATCTTAAGTGAAAGCCCTGATCTGGTGGAACTTTAAGTTGAATCTGGAATAGAAAGAAGTTGCTGTCAAAAAAGGGATAATTAGTAGGGATATAACATATTGCTTGATAACTGTAAGAGAAAATCAGAGGAGGTTAGAAAAGATTGGGAGGAGAGACTGGAAAATCACTTTACAAGAGCACAATGGGAGGACATATGTGTGGCTCCCTGGTATGGAACAAAGTCCGGAAGGTTTAGGATCTTTTCTTGAAAATGCTTGCATAGGTATTTTTATAAGCCAAGAAGACTTCAAAAATTGTTTTCTCGGGTAGCTAGCAAATGTTGGAGGTGTTATAGGAGGAGAGAGGCAACTGGTAATATATGTTTTGGAAATAATGAGTTGACAGATTTTAAAAATTCCCTACAGAGTATTTTGTCAGAAATATTGGGTAAGAAAATTGCTGTGACCAAGGACATGATTATTTTGATGTGGGACACAGGATCTGAATTGCCTAGACACATTAAGGCCTTATTAAGTTCAATACTATTTGCTGCAAAAAAATATACTAGAAAATGGAAATCAAAGCCTAAACCAAAACCAACTGTATTAGAGATATTAAATATTATAAAAAAACTGGAAGATGGATCTTTAGAAAAGGGAGTGACAAATTGCATTGAAATAAATGGAAATTGTGGGAACAATGCATCCAGAATAATGTTAAGGAGGAGGGGTGAGATTTAAGGAAAGGCAGGAATTCAGTAATTTATGTAATGATGTACTGATAGTTACAAAAAAAGAAAATATACGTAATATATAATGTATAATGTATATACCAGGAAAATAAATGTCAGTATTGTTTGTTTTCTTTGCTGTTAATGCATGTTTGCCTATGCCTTACATTATAATTTAATAATGGTGTTTTAAAAAAGATGTTGAAGTGTCAAGTGCTTTACTCAGTTAAGAAGATAGATAGACTACTGTTTTTGTACCATGTGCAGACATCCACCTAACCATGGTCTCATTACACCAATACAAAACCTACCAACCATAAAACCAACCAAGCTACACCTTGTCTATATCATTAATATAAACATTTGTAGCCAAGTTAACAAAGCATGAGAATTTCACACTTGGATCACCTTGCTTAAACTTGGCATTATATCCATTACTCATTAGAAGTATGTAATTACCCACAGACAATACCAACATCTGATAAAGCTGAATTTCTAGTCACATTTCTAATTGTAAATGCCAAAAAATCTATCCATACAATACGTACCTATACCTCTCCTAACTGCTATCCTTCCACTATGGAGGATGCTGTCAGGGGCCTTAAACATATTATTTGAGACAATCATTCTAGGTGACTTCTACCAGAATTGGTGCACACTTAACCAAAGCTTTAAATCATTTAACTTTTCAACTTTACCCACTTTATTCTGCCTCCCACAAGATTTAGTAAGATTAATAACAGCAACTCAGTCCTTGATCAGATAATGACAAATGCCCTTAACATAATCTCTGATACAGGTATCCTTCCAGCCGTGTTTAAGGATCATAATCCTGTCTACCCTATCCATCACTGGAATAAGTAAACAAAGCCAGTCACATTTAGCCTGGTTAGAAACCTTACTAACTTCAACCAAACTTTGTTCTCCACTGCCCTCAGACAAACATCACCATAAACTCACTGTAGATCAGGCAGTAAATCTATTTAATTCCTTCTTCCTCTCCACTCTTAAAACCAACTCACCAGTAAGAAGAAAACATATGAACTCCAATCTGTCCCCATGGCTAACAAAATGTACTAAACCCCTCATAAAACAAAGGGATAATGACTGTAAAACCTGGAATACAAACCAAACCCTAAGCAACTGCCAAAAATATAGGTATAGGTTCATAGGTTGGTAGTAGGCCATCAGCCTTAGGACCTATACAAGCCTAGCCATAACAATTCCCTGGCAATTTCTTCCCACACTATTTACTTCCCTGGACCCCTGATGTGATCCCCCGGGTGAATTTCCTTTCTCCCATCCAATCTTCAAGGTTCCTTTTGAAGAGGGCCAAAGAGGTGCTCTGCTTGACATGTATGGGCAATCTATTCCAGAGGCTGGGGAGTCTCTGGGTCAGGAACCTATTCCTCCAGCATGTTTTGTTTATTGTGATGACAAGGTTTAGATCCCTGAAGCGTGCGGCTCTGAGAGATTGGGATTTCTTTAAGTGTAGCATGTCCAACAGCTCTGGGTTTGACATGGTCTTGTATGTTAAGCAGAGATCACCTCTGAGTAGACGATATGCGACAGAGTATAGCTGGAGTTTTTTAAGGCGGTCAGCATAGGGCATCTGCTTTAGGCCTGTGATTCTTTTAGTGAGGTACTTCTGCGGCATTTCCAGTTGTTGCAGATGTCTTGAGAGGTACACACCAAATGGGGTGTTGTATTCTATAATGGGTCTAATGAGGGATGAGTACAGTGGGACAATGACCTCCATTTTTCTGGATGAAAAGCCCTTATTGATGAGGTGTGCCACATAGAAGGATTTCCTGACTGTTGCAGTGATGTGGTTATCGAAGGTGAGACCACTGTCCACCTGTGTCCCTAAGTCTCTTATCACACTTTCGGTGTTTGGTGTACTGCCACCTATGTGGTAATTCACGGGTACATGTTTTTTTTCCCAAAGTGGATAACTGTACATTTCTTGGCATTGAGCTTGAGCCCATGGCTCTGGCACCAAACATCTGTTTCTGTAAGGCTCTTTTGTAGAATATCCACATCATTTGGGGATTCAGTAATGGCTCCCAGTTTGCAGTCATCTGCGAACTTTGCTAGCCAGAGTCCCTTAGTGTTGGCCTGTACTTCCGAGAAGTAGATGCCAAACAAGAGAGGTCCCAGGACTGAACCCTGAGATACTCCACTTGTCAATTGTCTGGAGCTGGATTTGGAGTCGGCTACTTTTACAGTGTGGGTTCTGTCAGTAAGCCAGTTGGCAACCCATCGAGTGACTTAGGGATTAATGCCCACCTTAGTAAGTTTATCTATGATTCCAGAGTGGGGGATGGTGTCAAAGACTTTGGCAAGGTCCAGATAGGCTGTGTGGACTGCCTTACCCTCGTCCACGGCTCTGGAGACTGATTCACAAAAGTCAATCAGATTCAGGAGACAAGATTGGCCCTTCACGAACACAAACTGGGTGGGGTCCAGTGTTTGAAGGTTGCCAATGTCTTTGTTTATAAGTTCCATGATAATATGTTCCATGGCCTTGCAGATCAGGCTCATTAGTCTGATGGGGCGTTAGTTCCCGGGATCCAAGGTAGATTCCCCCCTTGTGGAGTGGGATAACTGTAGCTGTGCACCACTCAGTGGGCACGAAGCCTGAGGTGAGGCTATGATTAAACATGACACTTAGGTGAGGTGCATCTGAGAAACCTGGCATAAGAAAACAAATATACTATGACAAAAAAAAAAAAACTGCTTTACCCAACTCCAACAAAACAACCTGAAAAAAAACAAAAAAACAATTACTGCACTATCATAAACACACTACTAAGCTCAGGTAAGTTAACCTAACTAAACCCACTCATGGATTAGCTTTATAAAAAATATTATAGATACATTTAACTCACATTCTGTTAATACAGCATCTCTACTATTGCATAATATGTCCAAAACCCATACAAATACTCCTCTGCTTACACCCAACCCCCTCATACATTCTCTCTTAAACCTGTCCCAACTCAATTTATCAAGACATTCCAATCCAAACTAAAACCCACAACCCTGGCAACAGATAAACTTCCTGTTGGTTTTCCAAACATGGCTGCAGATGCTATAGCCTTCTTCATATCCGTCTCTATAAACAGATTCATCTCAGGGGCTTACGTTCCCAAATACTGCCCCATAGCTATTCCATCATCTGAATCCAAAGTAATGGAAAGATATTTTTATTCACAACTCATAAAATACTTACTTGATAACAATCTACTAGCTCCTACTCAGCATGGCTTTCAGTCCTTTCATAGCACAACTACAGCACTTCTAGTCTTCCGTAATACAGTCAGCCATTACAGAAATCAAGGTATACTATCATCATCAACTTCTTTACACCTTTCTAAAGCTTTTGACATTATCTCTCTTTCAAAACTATTCAGTAGACTATCTGAGCTTGGTCTCATATCTCCCACTCTAAACTGGTTCAAAGAATATATACATGACAGATCTCAATGTATCAGATAGCAAACAACCCTTTCATCTGTCCTATCTATCACAATAGGAGTCCCACAGGGGACAATTATTGGGCCCCTTCTCTTTAATACCTTCATAAGTAACCCCTACACAACTGTAAATCATGGTACATTCATCCAGTATGTGAATGGTTCTACCCTAATTTGCATTGCTCCTAATATAACTGCCCTTCAGCAAACCTACTTTTCCTTGGAATCATTCCTTACCCAGTATCACCTAATCCTTACTAAAAATACTTTTATTTACTCCTAAGTCCTATTCAGACAAAAACAAAAACAACTTAAAAATTACACTGGCACAAACTACAATAACTGAGGTTATTCCCTCAAGCCAAACTACTAGGTGTTACTGTTGATGACTCACTAAAATTTGATTTACATATTCAAAATGTAATCAAAAAGGCAAATGTAAAATTAGGTAAACTGTATAGATCATCTCTCTATATCTCTTTCCCTTCTAGAAAAGTAGCAGCCCAAACATTTCTACTGCCAATCCTCACAAACATCTTACCCATCCTAACAAATAATGTTAAGTTGTCAATCTCGCCTTCATTCTTGCTGGATGGGTTCGGAGCCGATCCTCGGCTCCGACTCGGCCACTCTAAAAGCTTGAGAGCTAGTTCCACCGGCTCGAGGCTCCCCTATATCCCACAATGCTAGGCGGTGACTCCTCAGATCTCGTTTGTCGCTACAGCGATCGAGGTGTGTTCCTACCGGCTCAGGTTAGTTTTTTGGTAAAGAACTAGTTTTCTTAGCCTTTTCTCCCCTTAAAGTTAATTTTTATTATAAATAGTTAGTATTAAATTAGTTTATTCCATTCCCGTTAACTTTCCACCCCTTTTTTCCACAAAAATCTTAAAAAATTTCCATCGGGCCCTAGGCCCAGTCCCTCCCTTCCCAGTGAGTGACTGTGTTTTATAGGGAATTTTATTACTACTTACTTATAATTTGTTTAAATTAGTGTTAATTTAACCCTAAGTGTAATCGGTGTGTGTGTGTGCTTGTGTGTTGCACTTTCCCTTAGATATGTCTAAGGATTCAAAGGTCTCAGGCTTTAAGAAGTGTGACTCGTGCTGTCAGAAGATGTCTCTGACAGACGGTCACACTTCTTGTGTGTACTGCCTGGGACCTTTGCACCTGCAGGACTCATGTGCTGTTTGTCATGGCTTCAGCTCTAGAGTCCTGCAGGAGCGAAAAAATAAACTTATTTTAAGGGGCTTACTTAAGCCTGAGGGTCCCTCGACTCAGTCATCGGGGAAACCCTCAAAGCCTTCTAGACCTTCGGCTCCAGCCTCTGAGCCGTCTTCTAGAGGCACTAAAGCTATTCGAACATCGGCTCCGGCCGGAGCCAATGAAACTCGAATACAAGCCCCTATGGTGTCCTCGGCTCCGGCCGGAGCCGAGGAAGACATTACTCTGTCGGCACCGATTTTATTATCGGAACCGACAGCCAGGAAGAGGTCCCGATCTCCATCTATCGGCTCCGTTCATTCGGCTCCAGCATCACCCTTGTTGTCTGAACGGAGCCATAGATCCCACTCTTCTAGGTCTTCCAGGTTATCGGACCATGACCTTCAGAGAGTAGTGAGTCGACTTCTTAAGTCTAAGGCATTAGCCCAGATGCTTCAAAGTCCGACTCAACAGTCGAGACCTATTCCTTCCACTCAATCTATTCCTCCTCTGACTCTTTTGAGTTCGGAGCCGGGGTGGCTCGGACCCGATACTGGGGTGGCGTCGGAGCCGATACCTTTGTCTTCGGTTCCGTCGTCGGCTCCGATGTCTTCTTTGGAAGAATCTTGGTGCCGGACCTCCCTCGTCGGCTCCGAGGGGGCGAGTGGCATCGGACCCTTGTCCGACCCCGCTCTCCCTCTCGGCGCTTCGGCGCTGGTGAGTTCGGCTCCGACATTGGCCTCGGAGCCATCACTGTCGGTGCCGGGGGAGGTTTTCAGTTTTTTGGAATGGAGACCTTCGGCTCTGCCTGACAGGGGTGCCTTTGAGGTCATGAGGAGCGTGTTAGAACCAGGTTCTACTCCCCAGTCGGTTCTTTCTGCCCCTCCCCCTATGGTGCCTCCGGTGATTTCGACTCACTCTCTCATCCCGATCAGAGAGCCAGCTCCTCAAGTTTCCCTGTGGGATCTCCTCCTCTTCCGAGGCCTCTCCTGACCCTGCAGGAGAACCCCTAGGAAAAGGCAGTGTAAGAGGAAGCACATTGACTCCCCTGAGTCTGTCACCTCTGACACTGATTTAGAGGATTCTGAAGGGTCCCCTCGTTCCCCCTCTGAAGATGTCTCTTTTGCAGACATCCTTGAAATCTTAAAACAGAGGGGGAATTGGCCAGCACTCAACCCTTCAGAGGATGAATCAGTGTACCTTGAGGCGTTTGGCTCTCGCCCTACCACCTCCTGGGTGTCCCCTCCCTTTGACCCCCTTATGCAAGTGGTGGCAAAGAAGGCTTGGGCGGCTCCTGACTCAGTGGAACCCACCCCCAGGAGACCATCTAAGTTCATCACGGCCCCCAAGGATAAAGAGTTTCTGACCAAAGGCATCTCTGTTGATGCTATGGTGGTGGCTGCAGCTAACAAGAAGGAGTTAGCTGATCCTTCAGTGCCTGTTCATCCTCCTAACAGGAGTCTAGGTCGATGGATAGGTACGGGAAGCGGATGTTCTCATCAGTGACCTTTACTATGAGATCGCTGAATTACCTGTGTCATTTTACTCGACTTCAGAGGGATTTACTCAAGGAAGCGAGTGAAATGTTGAAGGACCCAACAGCTGCGGGTTTTCAGGACAGGATGAACTCTCAGCTGGCTACCCTTAATTCTATAACCAACTCCTCCATGCGCCTCCTTTCATATGCGGCTGATGGAGCAAGTAGAGCGGCAGGTACAGGTGTAGCCTTGCGTAGGCACGCCTGGATACAGCTTTGTAATTTTGCGGACCCCTTTAAGGCATCCTTCACTAATTCCCCCTTTGATGGATCATCCCTCTTTGGTCCTCAAGTGAAGGAAACCCTGACTAGGTGTGAAACTGATGGCAAAACTCTTTCTGCCATCGGAGTCCGTTTTTCTACTCCTTCTAGACCTTACCCCAAAGGTCAGAAGGGGGGAAAGATGTGGTTCCGTAAACAATCTCAAGGAGACTTGCCTGACGCACAGAGTCGATTCCCCTCTAGAGGCAGAGGGGGGAACAACAATGGTAGACGCCGTCCCAGAGGTAGAGGGGGCCCGCAGAATCAGGGCAATCGAGAATCCTTTTCCGACAAGCCTTTTCAGCATCCCTGAGGTGTTGCCCGACTGTCCACCTTCGGAGGCAGTCGGGGGAAGGTTGTCACTGTACCCAAAAGCCTGGCTATCTTTAACTCAAGACAAGTGGATACAGTCTATTATTTCCGAAGGCTACAGAATCCCTTTCCTTTTCATTCCAAAGCTGTCCAAAAAATCCCTTCCAGACATTCCACCCAGTCAAGGGGAGCAAGCAGCATTAGAAATTTCAAAGCTGCTCGCAAAAAGAGCTATTCAACCAGTGCCAGCAGACCAAGTAGGATCCGGAACCTACTCCAAATTCTTTTTGGTTCCAAAGAAAACAGGGGACTGGAGACCCATTTTGGATCTCAGCAACTTGAACAAGTTTATCAAGAAAACAAAGTTCCGGATGGTCATGCTGCAGTCTATTCTTCCTCTTTTGGAACGGGACAGCTGGATGTGCTCTATAGATCTCCAGGACGCGTACTATCACATCAAGATGAATCGACGCTCCAGGAGGTTTCTCCGCTTCAGGCTGGGAACCAGTCATTTTTAATTCAGAGCCCTGCCCTTTGGTCTCACTACAGCCCCCCGAGTGTTTACCAAATGCATGGCAGTGGTGGCCTCTCATCTGAGACGTCAAAGGATTCCAGGTGTTTCCTTATTTAGACGACTGGCTCCTTACAGCCCCCACCAAGCATCTTTTACTCCTCGCCAGAGACTACACCTTTCGCACATGTCAGGCATTAGGCATTTCAATAAACTACGAAAAGTCTGTCTTGTCTCCTTGTCATGTTATTACTTTCATAGGCGCAAATCTAGACACAGTCAAGATGTCAGCCAGACTCACAGAGCAGAGGATAGCAGACATTCACAAACAGGTCTTTCTTCTTTTGCAGAACAACAAAGTCAAAGCCAGACAGATCCTGAAAGTCTTGGGGATTATGGCGGCGGCCATCCCTCTCCTACCATTAGCTCACTTCCACATGAGGATTTTGCAATGGATGCTCTTCACACAATGGTCTTACCAAAGCCTTCCAATGTCCCATCCTATTCGGATAACTCAGTCGTGCAAGAGTCATCTCTCTTGGTGGATCACATCTCCTCAGCTCCTCCTAGGGAGACCTTTTATCCCTCCCCCTCCGGTTGCTACAGTGACAACGGACGCCTCCCTGATCAGGTGGGGGGGGGTATTTCCAGGGCAGGACAGTCCAGGGCATGTGGCAACCATTCGAGTGCCACTTGCACATAAATGCCCTAGAGATGAGAGCAGTGCTTCTAGCGTTGCAAGCCCTACAAGACTCTCTTCCCAAGGGAACTATAGCAATACAAACAGACAACATGTCTGTAGTGTGGTACATCAACAAACAAGGCGGAACCAGGTCTTACCCCCTATGTCGAGAGGCACTCAGACTATGGCAATGGGCGATTTCTTCTCAGCGATTTCTGTTAGCAACGCACATCCCCGGGAAGTCCAATGTGATTGCGGACAAATTGAGCAGAGCTATTCTCATTCCTCACGAGTGGTCTCTGAACAATTCAGTGTTAGAGAAAGTTTTTCAAAAGTGGGGCAGGCCTTGCTGCGACCTTTTTGCTACTCCCCAAAACAGCAAGTGCGACGATTTTTTCACCCTCTTTCCCCAACCAGGCCATCCCAGCAGAGACACTCTAGTGCACGTTTGGCCCCGGGGACTTCTATATGCCTTTCCTCCCTTCCCACTTATATCCCAGCTGATACAGAAAGCCATCGCTCAGAAAGCTTCTATGATCCTCATTGCCCCTTACTGGCCTCGACAAATTTGGTTCCCCTTTCTCCACCTTTATCTGTTGGAACAACCTTGGTATCTGGACCCAGTTCCAGACCTCTTGACCCATCAGTCGGGTCAGTTGCACCACTCCCTTCCCTCTCTGAACCTCACAGCTTGGTTCCTCCAATTCCGACCTTAGCCAGGCTTCCTTTGATATCTCACTCAGTTAGAGATATCTTGATTACCTCTCATAAATCTTCCACTTGGAAGATTTATCATAGCAAGTGGAAACATTTTTTCTATTGGGCGCAGTCAAAGAATATAGATCCTTTCACTGCTTCTATTCAAACAGTTCTAGACTTTCTAGCTGAACTTTTCCATGCAGGTTTGTCCCCATCTACCATTAGAGTTCAATTGGCTGCAATTTCGAACTTTCATGTTGGAATCTCAGAGTCCTCTATCATGTCTCACAGACTCTGCAAGGCCTTTTTAAAGGGAGTCTTTCTACTCAAACCACCCATCAGAGATCCTCCTCCTCAATGGGATCTCAACTTGGTTCTGGCATCCTTAATTCTTCCCCCCTTTGAACCTGTGGCTTCATGTTCTATAAAGTTACTTTCTTGGAAGACACTCTTTTTAGTATCTATCACCTCAGCTAGAAGAGTCTCCGAACTCCATGCTCTGTGTAGTTGACCCCCTTATCTGGTATTTCATAAAGACAGGGTGTCCTTGCATACTAGCCCGTCCTTTTTGCCCAAAGTAGCTTCTTTGGCAAATTTGAATCAAACCATTGAGCTTCCTGTTTTCTTCCCAAATTATTCTAATAGGTCAGAACAAAAGTTGCACTGTTTAGATGTTCATTGCCAACTTAGGTACTATTTAGACAGGACCAAACAATTCAGGAAATCTGACCAACTGTTTGTTTCTTATGCAGAAGGTAGAATGGGCCTTCCAGTCTCTAAAGTCTCTCTCTCTAGATGGCTTACTTCATTGATTACCCTAGTGTATGAGACAAGACATCAACGGTTGCCATCCAAACCCAGGGCTCATTCAACTAGAGCTTTAGCCACTTCTGTAGCTTTCCAAGACAGGCTGCCTATTGATTCTATTTATTTGGCAGCAACTTGGGCTTCTCCCCATACCTTCATTTCTCATTATAAGTTGGATTTGGCCTCTAGAGACCGAGCCAACTTTGGTTCCACTGTACTCAAGAGTCTGTTCCGATAGGCCACCCGGGACAAGGTGCTAGGGATGCGGTCCCATCCAGCAAGAATGAAGGCGAGATTGACAACTTAACATTTAGAAGTTATGTACCTACCATAACGTTCCATGTTAGTTGTCTTCTTCTCGCCTTCTTTCTTGCGTCCCACCCTCCTTCCCCCTAGCCAGGACAGACCTAGAAGAGTTTTCTTCCTTGTTCCTTATGGAATTTTATTGCTGGCCTTAGCTTTCAAACGAGATCTGAGGAGTTACCGCCTAGCATTGTGGGATATAGGGGAGCCTCGAGCCGGTGGAACTAGCTCTTGAGCTTTTAGAGTGGCCGAGTCGGAGCCGAGGATCGGCTCCGAACCCATCCAGCAAGAAAGAAGGCGAGAAGAAGACAACTAACATGGAACGTTATGGTAGGTACATAACTTCTAATTCATTCACATTTCCTAGCATAACTAGAACAATGGGATAATAAAACTGCTAGGTTTGTAACGAACCTCTCATATAAAACTCACCACTGCATTGTTCCCAGCCAATCCAACTAGATCAAATTTAATAACTTTCTAATTTTTAATCAGCTCAAGCAAGCGACACATTATACTTCATCACATTGAAAAATGCCTAGCCACCAATTCAGTTGTGTCCTGGCATTCTCCACCACACCTCTTAACTGTACAGATTTTTGCAGAATGTCCAGATTTTTTGCCTCATTTTTGGTCTGTCCCTCATAAAATTTGTGGTTTTCTAGCAAATCATTGAGGATTGACGTAACTAAATAATACTAAAGGATTACATAGTTTGAGGTGCAGATTTCATATCCTTCGGAAAATACATAATTCAAAACCTGTTATTCTAGCAACTTTCTAAGTTTATAGGAGCTATATTTAAAATATGTTCCAATTTTGGGGCCTTTGTCCCCCCATTATTTCTGTCATTGTCCCGATTTCTTCCTCTGAGAGGTTGAGAGGTATATTATCCACTCAGAAGCTAGAATCTCTCTGCTGCTTATAATATTTCTCATCATATTCTTAAATAATCCATACATTCTTCAGGTCTGCTTCAGTAATCCATACATTCTTCTGGTCTGCTACTTGCACAATGTCTCCATTTCCAATAAGCTTATCTTGTGTTTATTTGTGCTGTCCTACTATCCTATCATATAGATAACTCATAGTTACAAAACATATATTCAAATAACTGCATTATATCTGATTCATACAGTGTTGTTCTGTTTGTTGATCTTAAACATTGCTTCCACTGTTAACACATCTTTAAATAGCAGACAGTGAATTTGTTAAAATGTGGGGTAATTCAGTAAAGCTTACATGGAGCTAATCTCTGTGTAAGCATAGTGGCGTGGCCCAAACATGGAGTTTGGAGGCTGAGCGATCCAGGAAATAAGGCTGGGGGCATACATGAGCCTCCCAGCACTGTTCAGCCACGGAGGTGATTGCATAATGCAATCCAGGAAGCAGACGGGCATCTGTGTAGGAGCTGTGTTTGCAGCAGAAATGTATGCAGTTAGTAACCGTGTACTGGACTGCAAAAATAAAAACGTTGGAGCCATGACAACTGAAAATAAAGCATATAATATATGCATTAGTCATGCCAATGGCCAAAATTATGGCCATTGGAATGAAAAAGTGTTGCAAAATGGGTAAAATTATTATTATTTTTTTTGCAGATATGGGCTGTTTAAGCAGAGCCCAGCAGCATGCAAACACACAATTTTGCAAAAAATAAAATAATAATAGTAATCTGAATGATAAAATTAAATTTTACATTATACTGGCCAGTATGCAGATGCATAACAAGGGCAGGTTCATAGGTTCATAGGTTGGTACTAGGCTATCAGCCCTAGGGCCTATACAAGCCTAGCCATAACAATTCCCTGGCTATTTCTTCTCACATTATTTACTTTCCTGGACCCCTGTCTAGCAGGGCGACTGACGTGATCCCTGGGGTGAATTTCCTTTCTCCCATCCAAACGTCAAGGTTCCTCTTGAAGAGGTCCAAAGAGGCACTCTGCTTGACATGTATGGGCAATCTATTCCAGAGTCTGGGGAGTCTCTGGGTCAGGAACCTATCCCTCCAGCATGTTTTGTTTATTGTGATGACAAGGTTTAGATCCCTGGAGCGTGTAGCTCTGAGGGATTGGGATTTCTTTAAGTGTAGCATGTCCAACAGCTCTGGGTTTGACATGGCCTTGTATGTTAAGCAGAGATTGCCTCTGAGTAGACGATATGCGACAGAGTATAGCTGGAGTTTTTAAGGCGGTCAGCGTAGGGCATCTGCTTTAGGTCTGTGATTCTTTAGTGAGGTATTTCTGAGGCCTTTCCAGTTGTTGCAGATGTCTTGAGAGGTACATACCAAATGGGGCGTTGTATTCTATAATGGGTCTAATGAGGGATGAGTACAGTGGGACAATGACCTCCTTTTTCTGGATGAAAAGCCCTTCGTGATGAGGTGTGCCACATAGAAGGATTTCCTGACTGTTGTGGCGATGTGGTTATCGAAGGTGAGACCACTGTCCACCTGTGTCCCTAAGTCTCTTATCACACTTTCTGTGTTTAGTGTACTGCCACCTATATGGTAATTCATGGATACATGTTTTTTCCCAAAGGGGATAACAATACATTTCTTGGCATTGAGCTTGAGCCCATGGCTCGGGCACCAAGCATCTGTTTCTGTAAGGCCCTTTTGTAGAGTATCCACATCATTTGGGGATTCAATAATGGCTCCCAGTTTGCAGTCATCTGCAAACTTTGTTAGCCAGAGTCCCTTAGTGTTGACCTGTACTTCAGAGAAGTAGATGCCAAACAAGAACGGCCCCAGGACTGAACCCTGAGGTACTCCACTTGTCACTTGTCTGGAGCTGGATTTGGAGTCGGCTACTTTACAGTGTGGGTTCTATCAGTAAGCCATTTAGCAACCCATTGGGTGACATAGGGATTAATGCCCAACTTAGTAAGTTTATCTATGATTCCAGAGTGGGGGATGGTGTCAAAGGCCTTGGCAAGGTCTAGATAGGCTGTGTGGACCACCTTACCCTTGTCCATGGCTCTGGAGACTGATTCAAAGAAGTCAATCAGGTTCAGGAGACAAGATCGGCCCTTCACAAACCCAAACTGGGTGGGGTCCAGTGTTTGAAGGTTGCCAATGTCTTTGTTTATAAGTTCCATGATAATACGCTAACTAGGGTATATGCAATTAGGTGTATGTAAATGAGCTACGTTTATTGAATAGCAAAATGGGACATCATGTCTGCAGGTACCTAACTGTTTAAGAGCTATAAAATGGTAGTGTAGGCAGAAGAGGCAGCTGACATGAAAAGGGTGTGTATCATGTTTTCTGTAAGCACATTGGAGCTCAGTGGCATCTGTTCGGGCTCAGCTAAGCACAGCTAAGCAAGGGGGTGTGCCTGAGGCTGCCTAGCTGTGCTTAGCTGGTTTAAGAAAAGCTAAGCATGGTTGTGTACAGGGGAGGGTTAGATATGCTTAGAACTGTTTATATTTGAACAGTGGCTTTGCACGGCGAGGGGCTTAAAATCAGGAAAAAAAAATGGAAACACCTTTACAAAAGGCAATCAACTATAAATGACTAATAATCCTGTTGGCACTCATACTGTCTCATTCAAACCCTTCAGTAATGCAGTTCACAGGTGGGATGTATTTATAGTCAGCCAATCTCTCAGGATGCATCTGTAGCACACCAGTATAAAGTATGCAAACATGCTCAAGTCTGATTTTTCCCACATACTCTGCACCATTGGAGTACACACTTGGGAATTTTAACTGATAAAATTATAGGGGCTGCTGCTGCTGCTTTGCTACATCTCTACATGCTACAGACTGAGGGTGGTAATGAGGATGATACTGACAACCGTCCCAGACTGACAAAGAGAAGAGTGTTGGGACCCAGGGTAACCTTTCAGGGGTTACATTAGCTGGAGATATTAGAGAGCTACAGGGTGGACAGCGACATGCTACTGCAACTCACCGGGCTCTGCCAGCCTCACCTCAGACCCAGAGCCAATAGAGGAGAACCCATCCCAGTGGAAACAAAGGTATGTGTAGCCTTAAGAATACTAGCTACAGGTACTTTCCATAGACCTAATGGGGACATCATGGGGATCTCACAGGTGTCCACATCCAGGGTACTCCACCAGTTCCTGGATGTCATGCTAAGACATGCCATTGAGCACATTTATTTCTCCAGCACCCCTGAGGAGAGGGCCAGCAATATGCATCTCTTCCACCATGTAGTACACTACCCAGAGGTACTGGCTGCCATAGACTGCACTCATGTCCACATCAAAGCACCACCCAGTGAAAAGGGTATTGTCTACATCAACCTCAAGGTGTATCATTCCATCAACTGCCAGGATGTGTACAATGCCTAAGGCATTATCATCAGTGTGTGTGCTGGCAGCCCTGGCAGTTATCATGACTCCCACATCTGGCATGCCTCACAGCTGTACCAAGTATTTGCCAGGGGGGACATCCCATATGGTCATCTAGTGGGGGATGCTGGCTACACACATGAACCATGGATGATGACACCCATCAGAAATGCACATACACACAGTGAAGAACAACATAATGATGCACAAACTAGGAACATTTTAGAGCATGTGTTTGGGCTGCTCAAGTCATGGTTCCACTGCCTTGACATATCTGATGGAGCCCTGCAGTACTCTCCAGGCACATGTGCACACATGTTCATAGTATGTGCCATGTTACACAATATGATCCTGTGGAGCTGCAGCAGGAACATCACAGGGAAGGAGCACACAGCCCCCCCCCCCCCACCATTGCCAAGGTCCCCACAGACATAGGGGGACTCAGAGGAGGAACCCCCTGAGCCTGCCCTGTAGGCAAACATAGGCATGCCCAGTATGCCCTGGCCTTGGCAAAGAGGCAATGCATAGTACATACACTGACACCCTAATGACCCAGGGACTGACATCTCTCTCTGACTTGCCCATATAGTAAAAAGGATGCCACACACATCACACTACTTGTACCTTATCATGTATAGGCTGTGTACTGCATGCATTCGACAGAAACAACCCTGAAGCACTGTCCTCATAACTGCTGCAGGCACAAGGTAAGTCACTCTTCCTAATAAATGAATGGAGTAGTACATTGTAGTAGCATATCTATGGTCTCGCTGCATGTATGCAAGAGAGTAGGGTGGCCTACCAGGATAGCAGCAGACAACTGACAGCTATGTGGGACAACAGGAAATGTCTGCCAAATACTGGCTTCCCCAGAATATGCAGTAGTCCCCCTAGGTGGCAAAACTCACTGCAGTATATGTGAGGGACAAACAAACTGGGGGTCATAGGTCACATGCATGAATGACAATGTTGGAGTCCCATACCTCTCAGCAAGTCAGCTGTAAAAGCCATAAAGAAATGTGTGGCAAAGGCCCACAAATAGGGACAATGATGAAATATTCCTCTTGCAATCTTACACAGTGATATCACAGCAGGTCTTGCAGTTGTGTTAAGTATCTAAAAGGTAAGAAGTCTGAAACTAAAATGTCTGTCATTACTTTCTAACCTTCGGTCTTTAGTGATATGCCAGTATTCTTCAGACAAGCACAATACTATTCTAAATGGAACCAAAATGTAAAGCAAACATTTGTACAGTCTGTGCAATGTGTACAGTTGAGAGGTATGCTCCTCTCCCCCAACACACCCGTGTTCCCATAGAAATGCAGTAACATTTATGTTTGTAGGGTAATAGCAGCAGAGCACATATTCCCAGGGCTCTCCCAATAGACTTGATAACTTGTTGCATGTCCACAATATGCAGGGGTAAATGAGCTATGTATATGTGTGGTTAATACTGTCTGGAAGTAGGCAGCACTTACTCTTGGCTGTTGTGGCTTAGTCGTCTGGGTACAGTACTGTGGTTGACAGGGTCCATGTCTCAAGACTTTCTGTGCCAACTATTTTACATGTCAGCCACACCTATGGTAGGGGTTGTACACACTGTCCAGATATCAATATTCATTACTACAGGAAAGCTGGACAATTCAGGGACATGGGGGCACACATATGGACAGTACATAGCTTGGAGTAACCTACACAGTGCCTAGTAGGACAGCAGGTTCTTGAAAGCCAGTGTACTGCCAGGTTATAAATGGCTGCCACCTTACTGTGTCAGTACTGACAATCTGTTACTGGCCACCATCCATACCCCTGGAATAACAGGCTGTCACAGAAGGACCACAATTATGCCTTGTATATCTGTTCTGCTTGTCATAGCATTGCATTTGCCTACCAAACTATTTGCAAAACAAAAAAGGTTGATGTGAAAACATCAGTGGCAGACAGTGGAGAAGTAGATGTCATATCCATAAGAAAAAGCAAGCTAATACCAAACCGGTCTCCCAACTGTCTATGTTTGACAGAGCAATATTAACACCCTGTCCCCATGTGTGGGCCTGTGCCTGACTGTCATATAGGGGCCTGCCCTGATGTCAGTCTTTGATGGTTTGACAGCTAGGGCCAAAATGTAGCCTTATAATAACATAACAACACAAACCATCTGAGGACCACAGCAGATCTAGGGGTGCAATGATGTACAACCTACTAAACAGCTACACTCAGAGGTTTGAAGTCCATAATCCTGTGTGTGATGTTACAGCATCTACCCCACTTACACCAGAAATACAAATACATAGCAGCAACTGTGGACAAAGCCTGTGACTGGACTACAGATTGGCAAAGACACATATAAGAGGAAGGGGAAACACTGGCCAGACAAATGGAGAATGTGCACACCAGAACAAATTGTGCAGTAACATAAGTTTCCTGCAGTGTATAGAGTCAGTAAACATCACCCACTACTACACAGCCCACACCCACATATGTGGAGGTTCTTAAAAACAAACCCAAACAAAGGACACCTCAAAAGCAAAAACACATGATAACTCTACAGACCTCCACACCACAGACCATGCATGGTCCACACACCAGTGTCTCACAACCATTAAGGCCTTACCATAAACCCAATATATTACTCATAGGATACTCCATTGTGAGACACACAGATCTGCCAATCACCAGTCTGGATAAGGAGGAAGTTATGGTCACTTGTTTGTCAGGTGCCAGAATCCACCATATCACACATGCACTCAAGTCTCTCCACAACAGGTACTGTTCAAATTGCTGGAACCTGTGTTCTGAAAGACTGCCTTGCAGACTATCTGCAAGTATACAGAGCTGAGTATATATATTTTTGGTTATAGCGTTTGTTAATTGTTGCTTAGATCTCTGTTGAAACTGTTGTCTCACTGTTCTGAGAGACTGACCTGCAAATATGCAGAGCTGAGTATATTTTTTGGTTTTAAAGTTTGTACTGTTACTTGTTGCTTAGATCTCTGTTGAAACTGTCCCCCATTTTCTGCCATGTCTTCAGTTGGTATAACTGGTTTTTATAGCTTGTGTGTTATCTAACTCAAGGATCACTTAATTTGATCTGTTAGTAACAGCCTGCATTCAAATTGCTGGAACCTGTGTTCTGAGAGACTGCCTTACAGACTATATGCAAATATGCATAGCTGAGTATATTTTTTTTGGCTATAGAGTTTGTTAATTGTTGCTTAGATCTCTGTTGAAACTGTTGTCTCACTGTTCTGAGAGACTGATCTGCAAATATACAGAGCTGAGTATATTTTTTGGTTTTAAAGTTTGTACTGTTAGTTATTGCTTAGATCTCTGTTGAAACTGTTCCCTCCTCCTATTTTCTGCCATGTCTTCAGTTGGTATAACTGGTTTTTACAGCTTGTGTGTTATCTAACTCAAGGATCACTTAATTTGACCTGTTAGTAACAGCCTGCATTCAAATTGCTGGAACCTGTGTTCTGAGAGACTGCCTTACAGACTATCTGCAAATATACAGAGCTGAGTATATTTTTTTGGTTATAGAGTTTGTTAATTGTTGCTTAGATCTCTGTTGAAACTGTTGTCTCACTGTTCTGAGAGACTGATCTGCAAATATACAGAGCTGAGTATATATTTTTTTGTTTTAAAGTTTGTACTGTTAGTTGTTGCTTAGATCTCTGTTGAAACTGTTTTCCCCACCCCACCCCATTTTCTGCCATGTCTTCAGTTGGTATAACTGGTTTTTACAGCTTGTGTGTTATCTAACTCAAGGATCACTTAATTTGACCTGTTAGTAACAGCCTGCATTCAAATTGCTGGAACCTGTGTTCTGAGAGACTGCCTTACAGACTATCTGCAAATATACAGAGCTGAGTATATATTTTTTGGTTGTAGAGTTTGTTAATTGTTGCTTCGATCTATGTTGAAACTGCTGTCTCACTGTTCTGAGAGACTGATCTGCAAATATACAGAGCTGAGTATATTTTTGTTTGGTTTTAAAGTTTGTACTGTTAGTTGTTGCTTAGATTTCTGTTGAAACTGTTTTGTCCCATCCACCCTCCCTATTTTTGGTTTGTAATTTAAATTTGGTGGCTTTTGCAGTTGCCTAGCCCACTGTAGATTTGATCTGGGACACTCCCCCAGTCCCATCTCTTTACCACATTCTACCTAACAAACTCTTTCTTCACTTGCTTTTAGCCCTTTTTAATTTAATTGCATTTTTTTAAACTGTGTTTGGTCTAATATTGCTACATACTCAAGTGTGCTAGCTTGCACTGCATGTGAATTGTTTTTACTACTGTTTTTGCTACTTTTCTGTAAAGCAAATCTGTAAGCCTGTTTCCTACCTAGTGTTCCAGATACAGATTTGCTGTATCCAGGACTGTATGTAAAGCTTCTGAGCCCCCACCCCCAAGCCCTTCTGTGTTGGAGGGAAGCCTTCTAGCTTATCAGTGGGAGTGGTAAGCACTAGGTAACCTGTCTACCACATAAGGAGTGGTTCTGGCCCAGAAATTGTAGATGTTAAGTTATCTATCTCGCCTTCTTTCTTGCTGTTTGGGTTTGGAGCCGATCCTCGGCTCCGACTCGGCCATCTTCTATAGCTCGAGAGCTGTTTACTGGCTCGAGGCTACCCCTTATCCCAGAATGCCCATCGTCAGCTACCCAGATCTCATTTGCCGCTTTAGCTGTGAGGTTGCTTCCTTACTGGCTCAGGCTTGTATAATCTTTTTGATATTATATATTGTTGTTTTTTTCTTGAAAGTTTGCCAAGTAATTGTCTTTTAGTATATAGATAATATTCCTTTATCCCTTTTTCGCGTTCTTGTGTATTTTAGCTTTGGCCGTCGCTCCATAACTCTCAGGCCTTCTGTTCCTTTGAACTCGTTTAAATTAGAGAACCCCCCCATAGGATAGCCATTTAAATTAGAGGCTTTCCTTCTATTCTTTAACTGTAAAAAAAAAAAAAAAACTCTATTTGTTCTTGTTTTTATAGTATAGTTTTTCATTATTTGTTGTGTGGTTGTTGTTACTATAATGTCTAAAGGTACTAAGGTATCTGGCTTCAAAAAGTGTGACTCATGCTGTCAGAAAATGTCTCTGACAGATGGGCACACTAGTTATGTTTATTGTTTGGGCTCTGTTCACCTGCAGGACTCCTGTTCTATATGTCATGCTTTTAATCCAAGCGTCCTGCAGGAGCGCAAAAACAAATTAATCCTTCGGGGATTATTGAAGCCTCAGGATTCTCCAGCTAAAAGTTCTCAGCCAGCGAAATCCCCTAAGTCAGTCAAGCTGTCGGCTCCACCTTCGGAGCCGACTTCTTTACTTGACCAACCAAGTATGTCGGTACCGGCTGGCACTGTCAAGACAACTCCTCCGTCGGCTCCATCTGCTATTTCAGAGCCATCTTGGAGCAATAAGAGACTGATGTCGCCATCCTTGGAGTCCATCCACTCGGCATCACAGTCATCTTTATTACAGAGTGAACGTAGCCATCATTCTTCCCACTCCTCTCGATCCTCTAGATTATCGGATCATGATGTGGAGAGAGTAGTAAGTAGGTTGCTTAAGTCACAGGCACTGGCAAAAATTCTGTCCAGCCTACCTCAACAGATATCGGCTCCAACTGCCTCTATTTCTATTCCTTGTCTGACTACTTTTAGCTTGGTGCCGGAAACAATGGATCCACAGGCAGTAGAACCATCGGCGCTGATCACTTCGGTTCCGACATTGGCTTCGATTACCTCAATTGTACCTTCTATCGAGGGATCTGGTTGCCGAGGCTCTCTCATCGGCTCTGAGGGGGGGAGTGGCATCGGACCCTTGTCCGACCCCATTCTCCCCCTCTGAGCTTTGGCGCAGGTGAGCTCGGCTCCAACATCGGCCTCGGAGCTGTCACCCTCGACGCGGAGAAAGACTTCTGTTTCTTCGGAGCCGGAGCTTTCTCTGCCTAGAGGTCAGGACACCTTTGAGGTCATGCGGAGTGTGCTGTCCCCCAAGACAGCTCTACTGCCAGCTCCATCAGCTCCTCCCCCGTGGTGTCTGTGCCAACCTCTACTCCTCCTCCAGACCCCAAGCATAGGGAACCTATGCCCCACGACACCCCATTGGGTGATCCCGCTTCTTCTGAAGCCTCCCCTGATCACTCGGAGGAGCCTCCCCAGAAGAAGAAGAGCAAGAGGAAGCACATAGACTCCCCTGAGTCTGTCACTTCAGATACAGACATGGATGAATCTGAAGGGTCCCCAAGGTCTCCCTCTGAAGATGTTTCCTTTTCGGACATCCTTGAAATGCTTAAGCAGAGGAGGGCCTGGAATTCCCTAGCCCCTACCGAGGATGAGTCTGTATACCTGGACGCATACGGTTCCCGACCTTCCACCTCCTGGGTATCTCCTCCTTTTGATCCACTCATGTCTGTAGTGGCTCAAAAGGCTTGGTCATCTCCAGATTCTGTGGAACCTACTCCAAGGAGACCAAATAAATTCATTACAGCCCCCCCAGGACAAGCAATTACTCTCCAAAGGTGTGCCCGTTGATGCCATGGTGGTAGCAGCAGCCACCAAGAAAGAGTTAGCAGAGACCACTTCTTCTGTTCATCCTCCGAACAAAGAGTCTCAGACGATGGGCAGATATGGAAAGTGAATGTTTGCTTCAGCGACCTTTTCTATGAGGTCCCTGAATTATCTATGCCATTTTACATGTCTTCAAAGGGATCTCCTGAAAGAGGTTGGAGATACCCTTCAAGATCCTACAGCTGAGGGAGCACCAGCCAAAGTAGCTTCTCAGCTTGCGACTCTTAATTCCATAGTTAACACTTTCATGAGGCTGATTTCCTATGCAACCGATGGAGCGAGCAGAGCCGCAGGGACAGGTGTGGCTCTCAGGAGACATGCTTGGATGCAGCTGTGTCAGTTTGGGGAACCCTTTAAAGCGTCCTTCACCAATACTCCCTTTGATGGCTCTTTTCTCTTTGGTCCTCAGGTGAAAGACACGTTGACCAGGTGTGAATAGGAAGGCAAGACTCTCTCTGCCGTGGGAGTCTGTTTTTCCACTCCTTCCAGACCTTATCTCAAGGGTTAGAATAGTGGAAAGATGTGGTTCTGAAAATCCCAGGGACCCCTGCCTGACACACGTGGTGATTTATCCCCCAGAGGCAGAGGGGGAAATAACAATAACAGACACCACCCTCGTGGCAGAGGGGGACCGCAAAACCAGGGTGACAGAGAAACTTTCTCTGCCAAACCCTTCCAGCATCCCTGAAGAGTTGCCTGACTGTTCACCTCTGGAGGCAGTCGGGGGAAGACTTTCGCTGTACCAAAAGCCTGGCAAAATATAACAAGAGACAGATGGGTACTATCCATCATATCTGGAGGTTACAAAATTCCCTTCCATCAATCCTCCATAGAATCCAAAAAGCCCATCCCAGATGTCCCACCCAATCTAAGGGATCAAGCAGTCACAGAAGTTTCAAGACTGCTAGAAAAAAGAGCAATTCAAGAAGTCCCCGCAGACCAACTAGGATCCAGAACTTACTCAAGATTTTTTTTAGTGCCAAAAAAGACAGGGGACTGGAGACCAATACTGGATCTCAGCAGATTGAACAAATTTGTACAAAAAGAAAAGTTCCAGATGGTGACACTGCAGTCCATTTTCCCTTTTCTGGGTCAGGACAATTGGATGTGCTCCATAGATCTTCAGGACGTGTACTACCATATCAAGATGGACAGATGCTCCAGGAGATTTCTTTGCTTCTGGGTAGGGGCCAGTCATTACCAGTTCAGAGATCTGCCCTTTGGTCTCACCTCAGCCCCCAGGGTGTTCACCAAGTGTATGGCAGTAGTCACGGCTCACCTGAGGCGTCAAGGATTCCAGGTGTTTCCCTATCTAGACGAGTGGCTTCTGACTGCTACCACCAGGCATCAACTCTTAGAGGCACGGGATTATACAATCACATCATTCACTCAACTAGGCATTACAGTAAACTTCAAAAAATCTGCCTTGTTGCTCTGTCAGTCTATTACATACAAAGGAGCAGAATTAAACACCTTTTTCGGGTTGCACCAATCCCTTCAAACTCTCCAGCTCACAGCTTGGTTACTCCACTTCCAACCTTAGCCAGGCTTTCCAATATATCCCCAGCAGTCTGTAATATTATTGTTTCTTCAGATAAGTCTACTACAAGGAAAACGTATGCTAGTAAATGGAAACGTTTTTCTTACTCGGCAGAATCTAGAAATTTGGATCCTTTCTCAGCCCCAATCCATGAAATTCTTGAATTTCTAACACAGCTTTTTCAGTCTGGTGTAGCTTCCGCTACCATTAGAGTACAACTAGCTGCCATTTCTAATTTTCATATTGGTATGTTTAATTCTAGCATAATGTCTCATAAGCTCTGCAAAGCCTTTATGAAAGGAACATCTTTTCTTAGACCCCCAGTTAGAGATCCTCCCCCTCCCTGGGATTTCAGTTTAGTTTTAGCCTCCTTAATTTTGCCTCCCTTTGAACCGGCAGCATCGTGTCCTTTAAAATTTCTTTCTTGGAAGACACTTTTTCTGGTTGCTATCACTTCAGCTAGACATGTCTTAGAACTGCATGCACTATGTATTCGTCCTCCTTACCAGGTGTTTCACAAGGACAGAGTTTCTCTGAGGACCAGTCCATCCTTTATTCCTAAAGTCTGCTCAGAGAACAATTTAAATCAATCCATAGATCTCCCAGTTTTCTTTCCTAATCACAGCAACAAGGCAGAATACAAGCTCCACCAATTGGATGTACACAGACAATTGCATTTTTACCTCCATAGAACTAAGGAACTAAGAAAGTCAGACCAGTTATTTCTTTCTTATGCTTTCAACAAACAAGGTCTTCCAGTTTCTAAAGTGACCTTATCCAGATGGTTATCTGATACTATTACCTTTATTTATCAATTACGAAATAAAGAGCTACCAGCTAAACCAAAAGGTCATTCCACTAGAGCATTAGCCACCTCTGTAGCATTTCAGTCTAGGTTGCCCATAGACTCAATCTATGCAGCTGCCACTTGGGAAAACCCCCACACTTTTATCTCTCATTACAAGGTAGATATGGTCTCCCGGAGCAAAGCTTCCTTTTGTTCTACTGTTCTGAAGAGTTTGTTCCAATGCGCCACCTGGGATTTTAGGTGCTAAGGACGCTGTCCCAAACAGCAAGTACGAAGGTGAGATAGACAACTTAACATAAAGAAGTTATGTACCTACCATAACATTCCATGTTAGTTGTCTTCATCTCGCCTTCCTTCTTGCATCCCTCCCTCTTTCCCCCTTCCTAGAGGATTGTGAGGAGTTCCCTTTTTGTTTTCACTGGCTCAGCATCTTTTATTACTTCACATGCCAGGTAAATCTATAACTCTTTCCTTGTTTAGGTGTATTGGACGCACAATTTTTGTAACTGGTTACTCTACTAATGTCTAGTGTGCGCTATCACAAATGAGATCTGAATAGCTGACGCTGGGCATTCTGGGATAAGAGGTAGCCTCAAGCCAGTAAACAGCTCTCAAGCTATAGAAGATGGCTGAGTCGGAGCCGAGGATCAGCTCCGAACCCAAACAGCAAGAAGGAAGGCGAGATGAAGACAATAACATGGAACGTTATGGTAGATACATAACTTCTTTTTATTGGCCTTTTGGGCAATCTTCCGTCTCTCTCAACTTTCTGATTTGAAAGTCTACGTTTGCACTTGTTTCTGTCCTGTAACTCGTCTAGTGCAGATACAGAGTCTTAGCTTTAGCACTTAAATTTGCTTATTCATGCTCAGCACTTGTTCAGAACTTGTAAGCACTAAATAAGCTACTAATTACTATAGCACTCAATCTTCCTCATTACCTAGAGGAAAACAGTTTTGTACTTACTTTTCTCACTTGCTTAGAGAAAAACAGCTCTTGTACTCACTTTCCTCACTTATCTAGAGGAAAATAGTTTTTTATTCAGGCATGCCCAAGGGTCAGCTCCCAGTGTTCTTTCCTGTCTATCTGATGAATTTGGGCATCTTGAGGCAATGTAGAAATTGCCTCATGTGCACAGACAACCCTCTCCTCCTACCACCCAACACTACAACCTGTGAGAGATGCATTTATCTAGCCAAACTGGAGGTAAAGCTCTCTCCAACCAAGACTGAACTTGACAGTCATGAGGAGAAGGTAAACATTTGTACCACACCACACTCATCACATAGTCTCACTAAATCTACACCACCAAAACCCACACATAGTAACACAAAAACATTCACGGAGGCTCTCAATAATAATCTGCCTAAGCAACAGAGACCTCCAAAGCAGAAATGCAAGCAACCTCCATCCCCCAACACAACCCAAATGACACATAGCCCACAGACTCAGTGTGCCACTCAACCACAGCCAATAAGGCAAAACAACGTACCCAACTCATAGGTGACACTCTAGTCAGGCACACTGATGTCCCACTCACCAGGCTGAACAAGGAGAAGGTTACTGTCAGCTACCTGTTGGGAGCTAGGATCCGCCACATAACCCCTACACTCAGGTCACTCCACAACAAGTACAAATATGATTCTGTCATTGTCCATGTTGGTGTGAATGACCTGAGATGTACCTCCCTGGACTACATGAAAAGTGACATGGAAGAGCTCTCCAGTCTTGTAGCCCAGCGGGTATGACCCTAGCCCTGTGTAGCATTCTGCCATCGCCCAGAATGATACCGCAGTACAAGGGCAATATGATTGACTTCAACAGTTGACTAAGCTTCTGGTGTCATTCTAAGGGGATCCAGTATCTGTCTGCTTGGGATGACATGGTCGACAGACCACGATGCTTTGCCACAGATGGCCTGCACCTGTCAACCCTGGTATTCCGGATACTTGCTAAGGCTTGTGCTGCCCCTATAGTGCCTTTTAGGCAGGGTTCAAATAACAAATTCACCACCATAACAGGAATACACAAGCAAAAACTGAGGGTAATGCTACTCAATGCTAGAAGTCTAAATCTCAAAATGCACTCACTCGAGGCACTCCTTAAAACGGAGAACATCGATATCTGTGCAGTGACTGAGACCTGGTTCAGGGCTCCAGAGAGCACCCCTGCACTACCAGGTTATAACTCATACCACACTTTTTGGCGATGTAACCTGGACTGAAACACCAAAGGCGGAGGTGTGTCCATATTCATTAAGGATATCCACACCTCCAGGCTAGTTGCTCAGCATAATGCATCCGAGGTTATCCAAGTGCAACTAACTCTGGGCAAAACTGCAATCCAAATTGTAGCTTGCTACAGATCCCCCACCATGCCCCAGGATTTCCACTTCTCTTTTCTTGATGTACTAGAAAATATTAGGGTTCAACCAAACACCCTAATAATGGGTGACTTCAATTACCTCACCATTAACTGGGAAAAATACTCGTGTACCAACTCCTTAGCTCAATGCTTTTTGGAATTTATAAACTCCAATGCCCTAGATCAACTTATGCACACCCCCACCAGGGGCAACAATATCCTAGACCTAGTCATTGCCAACATGAGTGACCTGTGTTCCACACCTGAAGTCAACTCCAACAAGCTTATCACTCTTGATATCCACATCCCGCCCCCCCCCCCCCCCCCATTAAGGAAACCACAGTAAAAAATTTCTCCAAAGCCAACTTCATGATTCTTAAGACAGAAGTGGTGAACTTCATGACACCCATGCAGATGAACAATACAGTTACAACTGCTGAATCCTACACAAATGCACTCTATAAGTACTTACATGAGTGCATGGTTCGTGCTATCCCAAACAGAACCAAGAAGCTATCTTCCAAAAAAGTAAGCCATTCTGGTGGTCCCCTGCCATAAACAAACTGTACAACAGAAGGAAGAAACAGTTGCAAAAGAGAGTAAAATCCAATGAGTGGAGGAGCTCCCTGGTCAGCCTCAGTAAGAAGCTGAGATTCCTTATAAGATCCTCCCAAGCTAGCTATGAAAACAAAATTGCCACTAAATCCAAGGACAACCACAAAGCATTCTGTAGCTATGTCAAGAATCTAGATGGCAACACCCAGATCTGCTCTGAGTTACAGCACAAAGGCACGAAAATTACAGAACCAGCTGATATTGTCAACATCCTGGCAGATAGGTTCAATGCTAACTTTACTCCCTCTCATCCCCTAAAGGGCCCATATCTATACAGGAAGAATGCAGAGTCCCTGTAATCACAACTACGCAGGTAAAAGCTGCACTCTCTAAAGCCAAATACACAGCATCCATTGGACCGGACAACATCCCAGGCTGCAGTTTACATGAACTTCAGAATGAACTGGCTCCCCACTTAAGCCTCATGTTCAATAATAGCCTCACATCAGGCTTTGTGCCCACTGAATGGTGCACAGCAACAGTTATCCCACTCCACAAAGGGGGAGCCACCACTGATCCTGGGAACTATCGACCTATTAGCCTGACGAGCCTGGTCTGCAAGGCCATGGAACGTATCATTATGGAACTCATAAACAAAGACATTGGTAACCTCCAAACTCTGGATCCCACCCAGTCCAGGTTTGTGAAAGGCAGATCATGCCTCCTGAACCTGATCAACTTCTTTGAGGCAGTCACCAAAGACGTGGATGAGGGTAAGGTGGTTCACACAGCCTATCTTGACCTCGCCAAGGCTTTCGACACCATCACCCCAATCTGGAATTATAGCTAAACTCCCTAAACTAGGTATAAATCACTACATCACAAGATGGGTTGCCAACTGGCTCACTGACAGAACCCACACTGTAAAAGTTGCAGACTCCAAATCTGACCTCAAAGCAGTGACAAGTGGAGTACCACAGGGTTCCGTTCTGGGATCTCCCCTGTTTGGTATCTACGTCTCTGAAGTACAGGCTAACACAGAAGGCCTCTGGCTAATGAAGTTTGCAGATGACTGCAAACTAGGAGCCATAGTCAAGTCCCCAAATGATGTGGACATCCTACAGAAGGGCCTCACTAAGACAGATGCCTGGTGTCAGAGCCATGGCCTCAAGCTCAATGCCAAGAAGTGCAGTGTCATCCCCTTTGGTAAAAACTCTGTGCCCATGGACTACCACATAGGCAGCAATCTACTTAACACCGAATGCGTGATAAGAGACCTTGGGACCCAGGTGGACAGTAGTCTCTTCTTTGATAGTCACATCGCCACAATAGTCAGGAAGTCCTTCTATGTGGCACACCTCATCATAAAAGGGTTCTCATCCAGGAAAAAAGAGGTCATTGTTCCCCTCTACTCGACACTCATTAGACCCATTATAGAGTACAATGCCTCTTTTGTAATGTACCTCACAAGACATCTGCAGCAGGTGGAAAGGCCACAGAAGTACCTCACAAAGAGGATTACTGGCCTCAAACAAATGCCCTCCACTCAAAAAACTCCAGCTTTACTCCGTAGCATATCACCTACTCTGAGATGATCTCTACCTACCATATAAAGCTATGTCAAACCCAAAGCTGTTAGACATGCTACACCTAAAGAAATCCCAATCCCTCCGAGCTACACGATCTAGGGACCTGAACCTTGCCACCACAATAAACAGGACAGGCTGGAGGGATAGATTCCTGTCCCAGAGACTTCCTATACTCTGGAACAAGTTACCCATCTATGTCAAGCAAAGTTCTTCATTAGCACTCTTCAATAAAAATCTTGATGAGTGGATGGGAAATAGGAAATACACCCCGGGGATCACTTCTGTGTCTCTGCTCGACAGTGGCACAGGAAAATAACTTTCTTGGGTGGCGTAAGCCATGGAACCTTGTTGGCTAGGCTTATGTAGGCCCTTGGGCCGATAGCCTAGTACCTACCTATGAACCTATGACTCTGTCCTACTCCATGTCTTTATGAATGACTTCAGATATACCTCCCTGGACTATAGGAAGATGGACATGATTGAGCTTGCTGAATATGTGTCCGATGCAGGTATGTCCCTAGGCTTAAGCAGCATTCTACTGTCACCCACAATGATGCCGCAATACAAACAGAAAATGATTGACATTAACAATTGGCTTACTTTCTGGTGTCATCTCAGGGGGATTCAGTGCATAACTGCCTGGGGACATATGATCGACAGACCACACTGCTTTGCTAGAGATGGCCTGCATCTGACTCACTTGGCCTACAGGCTTCTGGCAAAGGCCATTGCCTCCCTCATAGTGCCTTTTTTAGTGAAAGTCATGGGGTTGATACTACCAACATAAAACACTCAACAAAACCCAAATTAAAGATCATGCCAGTAAACATTAGGAGTCTAAACATAAAACTGCACTCTTTGCAAGCATGCATAACCGTGGAAGATGCTGACGTGTGCAGTCACAGAAACTTGGGTCAAAGGTGTGGAGAGCAACCCATTATTACCTGGTCACTCATCCTATCACACAGCCAGACCCCAAAATGTGGCCAGCAACGCCAAAGGAGGTGGAGTATAAATATATATTAAACAGAAACACACCTCCAGACTGGTCAAAGAATCTGACACACACGGGACACTCCAGGTGCAGTTAACCATTAACAAGACCCATATTCAAATTATACATAGATACAGGCCCACATATTTGACTGAGGATGCCAACTCCACCAATCTGTATTTCTACAACTCTATCATAGATTGGAAAAACTCATGCCAGAACAGAAATGCACAGAGATACCCCCATTTTATCAATGTAAATGCCTTGGGACTGCTACTTGATACCCCCCACAAGATATTATACATATCTTGGACTTGGTAGTAACCAACATGATTAACCACTGCATCACCCCTATGGTATAATCTTCCTTGTAAAGATCTGACAAAAAGAGTGGTCACTTTTGATATCACCATTTCCCCTGACCCCCCCCCCCCCTAGCTATGGTAAAAAAAAATTCCAAAGCTGATTACAGCCACCTGAGGGATGGCATAAACAGCTGCACTGCCCCCTCCCCACTGTAGGAATAGGTGTCAATGTCCAAATGTACACCAAATTACTATACAAGCATATATATATATATATAGATGCATGGAATCAGGAATACCTGACAGGACAACATCATCCTCTGCAAGGAAGAGTAAACCTGTCTGGTGGACATCTGCAATAAAGGAACTATATAACAAAAGGTAAAAACTGCTGTCCAGGACCAAGAAGGAGCAGTTGCACAATTGGAAGCAATCTCTCCTTATCTTGAACAAGCAAATAAGAGCACCAGTGAAATCCTGTAAAGGCAACTTCAAATCCAAATTGCCCACATATACTAGAGACAGTCATAAGGCCTTCTTCACTTATGTCCACAGTCTCAAAGGAAGCTCCCAGATCTGTTCAGAACTGGTGGTCAAGGACACCATATACACAAATGCTGTAGATATAGCCAATCTACTGGCTGACTGATTCAGTGGAAACTTCTCCCCTCTGTCCCCCCCCATCAGTAAATCAGGACATCCCCAGTACCTGCCCCCACCCCTTATCTCTAGGGAAGAGGTCATCACTGCCCTCTCAAAGGCAAAAAAGACAGCCTCCATGACAACATCCCAGGCTGCATCTTACATGAATCCAGGCATGAAGTTGCAGCATCATTAGGCACCCTAGTCAAACAAAGCCTAAGTCCTGGCTTTGTCCCAGCTGAGTGGAGGACAGCCACTGTCATCCCTTTACACAAAGGTGGAGTGTCCACTGATCCAGGAAATTATAGACATAGCAGCCTAACTACCCTGATCTGCAAGGCCATGCAACGGATTATCATGGACCTCAATAAAAGGGACACTGACAAACTCCAAATACTCAACCACACACAGTTTGGCCTTGTCAAGGGGAGATATGTTTGTTAAGTTTGCTACACTTCTTTGAGACAGCCACCAAAGCCATAGACGAGGGAAAGACTGTGCACACCGGCCAACTTGACTTGGCCAAAGCCTTCTACACTATTCCCCACTTGGCTATAGTAGACAAACTCTGTCAACTAGGCTCACTGATAGAACCTGCCTAATCTTAATAAGGTTAGCCAACTCAAGCAATATACCCCTAATGAGCGGCGTACCCCAGGGATCAGTCTCGGGGCCTCAGTTATATGGGATATACTTCTCTGAGGTGCAGGCCAAAAACAATGGCTTATGGCTGACTAAGTATGCAGTTGACTGCAAATTGGGCACAGTCATCAATTCCACAAATGATGTGGACGCCCTCCAAGAGGGTCTCACACAAGCAAATGACTTGTGCCAGAAACGTGGCCTCAAGCTGAATGCCAGCAAATGCATAATCATCCTCTTTGGGGAGAGTGATGTCCCCACATATTATCACATTAACAACAAAGCTGTATGTACACAATCAGTGAGGGATGTGGCCACCCAGGTTGATAGCAACCTGACTTCTGACCGTCATGTTGCTACCATTGTACAGAAAGCTTTCTACATGGCCTACCTCATAAGTAAGGGTATCTCATCCAAGGACAAAGAGGTCATAGAATCCATATATTCTACCCCTATAAAGGCAATTAGTGAGTATAATGCCCCCTTCGACATGTACCTTACAAAGCATATGCAGCAGCTGATGAGACCACAGAGGTTCCTCACCTGGAGAATCCAGGGCCTCAAACACCTACCTTACACAGATAGGCTAAAAGCACTGTCCCTCTACTCAATTTCATACAGACTCCTTAGAGTTGACCTCTGTCTCACATACAAAGCAATCCAGACCCTGTCTTGATGGGACTACCGCATATCTGGAAGTCAAGCTCCACTCGAGCAACCTGTAGGCGCACCATCAACCTGGTCTGTGATATCAATTAGGACTTGGCATGACAGATATGTCCCACAGTCTCCCCCATCTGTGGAATATACTCCCTGTCCATGTCAGGGAGAGTACCTCGATAGCCCTTTTGAAGTGCAGCCTGGATAACTGGATGGGAAGCAGAAAATACACTCCTGGGATTCCACGTGTCCCTGTTGGACAGGGGCTCAGGGTGCTGACATGTCTAAACATGAGCTACTCTCTTGTCTGCTAGGGTTATTAGGGCCTCAGGGCCAGTAGCTTAGTAACCTTCTACAAACCTATAAACAAATGTCTGTCAACAGTTCACCACATTACTCTATACTGCTATGCTACAGACATACCAGGAAATCGCAGGGATATGTAGGATATACCACGCATATTTTGGAAAACTCTGCTCAGTCCAATGCACTCTGTACCCACACCAGGATATGACTTTCCAGTTAATAAGGATACGACATAACCAGGAGATCCCCATTCAGTATATCACTGATGTGCTAGACTGTTTATGCATCTTCATCAGTCAATCAGCTGTAGCCATACCTCTCAACTGCCCAGATTTTCAGCTCATATGTTTGGTCTGTTTCTCATAAAATTTGTATTTCTCTGTTAAATCACTAGGATGATCTGAGGATTTATGTCAGTAAATAATACACATTTCAGTTTCAGACCTCATATCCTTCAGAAAATGTATCCTAAAACCAACACTGTTACTCTAGCAACTGTCTTAAGTTTATAAGAGCAATATTTAAAATATGCCCCTATGTGTGGCCCATTGTCACCCAATTTTGACAAGTGTTGTCCAGATTTCTTGCACTAAGAGGTTGAGAGGTATGGCTGTAGCACAAAAAACCCTGGACCAGAGTACAGCTATCTCTGGAATGGACTCCCAATCTTACTATAGGTCATACTTGGCATGGTCCTACAGTTAAGAGAATTATAGTCCATGTCTAAACCCACATCGGACTATACATCTGTATTGTGCATATATGTCTTTGCATACAGACAGCTATGTACAGCTTAACTGTCTCTCCCCACCCCCATCACACAGGATTACTCTCGACTATCTGTAAGTGGCCTATATGTGATATATCTGCATCTGTTGAGTGTGATACACATACATATATATGGGCAACATATATAAATATATCAATCATACATAGGCAGAGACAGGGGAGAGGGAGAGACAGACAGACAGTGACAGAGAGTGAGAGGGAGACAGAGAGAGAGAGAGAGTCATAGACAGAGAGAGAGAGAGAGAGAGACACTCTGAAAGGCATAGAGTGATGTCCTGCTGCAGACAATTGCACACCAGTTATAACTAGTGGCATGTGCAAGTACGAAGGTGAGCTCCATTGTGTAATAGTAGTGAGGTAGTGGTTATAATCTAACATCACCTTCCTGTGTGTGTGTGTGTGTGTGTGTGTGTGTGTGTGTGTGTGTGTGTGTGTGTGTGTGTGTGTGTGTGTGTGTGTGTGTGTGTGTGTGTGTGTGTGTGTGTGTGTGTGTGTGTGTGTGTGTGTGTGTGTGTGTGTGTGCGTGTGTGTTTTAGGTTAAAGTATTTTGAGGCCTTTCCCACCCAAAATACACTTCCCATTGCCTTACTTTACAAGGCTTGCTGACATACCTCCCAACCATACCGATTTACACGGTTTTAACTGAGTTTTGGGGTCCAAATAATAGGGTGTCACGATTCCTGAGTGGCACCCCTTCATTTCCGACGTTTCCCCATCTTTTTTTATTTTTAAATTTTTTCCCCGTTTTTTGAGCTGATGTCATGTGCATCCTGTCTGTTCTGTTTTATTCTGAGTGAAGAAGAGGGGTGTGTGTTTGTGTGTCAGAAGGAATTTTTCCTTGGACTGTGACTGTTTTATGATTATATGCTTTTCCTTCAACTCGTGTCTAGCTGTTTTCTCATTGATTGTTTTAGACTGGATGTTTACTTAATGGCAGTTTCAGAGGGAAATACTGTTTATGGCAGCTTACCTTCATTGTCTTAGTCTGCTTTTACTTAACAGAAATAATGGCCACTTGCAGAAGTTTTCCATGCACCATGCAGGCATCGCTTTACTTGCTTTCTCAGCAGCTAGCTTACTTTCACTGTGTTATTTACTTAGCAGCCTTTCTGTGCAGGCATTGCAGCTTCACCATGTAATTACTTTGGCTTTTACTTTCAGCTTGTGTATATGGAAGCTTTGCTGTGTCTTGTCAAAGTCAGAACTTAGCATACGCATCGCATTAATGGCACCTTGCACAGCACCTCTTTCCCCAGCTCATCTTTCTAAAGTGAAAGAATCATCCAGGGTAAAATGAGAATCAACAGCATCTCAAGCTTCATGTTTATTTTCACTGTTATTATTTACTACAGCAGCTTGCAGAAGCTTTCCATGCAGGCATCGCTGTGTGTGTTAATGGCAACTTTAATGGCAGGCTTGTTTTATGTTTTACTTTTTACTTAATGGTGTTTACAGCAGCTAGGTTTACTTTGGATTTTACTCTGTGTATGTGCTTTGGAGTTTATTTACTTAAGAGCTTTCACTGACAGCAGCTTGCAAAAGCCTTCCATGCAGGCATCGCTGTGTGTGTTAATCGCAGCTTGCAGAAGCTTTTCATTCACTGTATATGTTAATGGCAGTTAGGTTTACTTTGGCATGTAGCTCTGTTTAATGGCAGCAAGATGTGTGCTTGTTTAATGGCAGGTAGGTTGGTTTACTTTGGCAGGCAGCTTTGTTTAATGGCAGCTAGGTTGGTTTACTTTGGCAAGTAGCTTTGTTTAATGGCAGCTAGATGTGTGTTTGTTTAATGGCAGCTAGGTTGGTATACTTTGGCAAGCAGCTTTATTTAATGGCAACTAGGTTGGTTTACTTTGGTAGGCAGCTTTATTTAATGGCAGCTGTGTGTGTGTGTGTGTGTGTGTGTGTGTGTGTGTGTGTGTGTGTGTGTGTGTGTGTGTGTGTGTGTGTGTGTATTTCTGTGTAAAATGCCCCAGTTAGGTATAACTGGTAGTTAGAGACTCAAACCCTGTACCTTAGGTACAGGTAGCAAGAGCCTAGATTCTCTACCCATACCACCACCACTTGTGGTTTAAGGATTTAACCATAGTTCTTAACTTTTCAAAGTTTTGCAGAATGTTTGGCTCATACATTTGGTCTGTTCCTCTTAAAATTTGTGGTTTTCTGGCAAATCAATGAGAACTGAATTCACTAAATAATGAGTTTCAGTCCTATATTTCAGGAAATGCATGGTAACACCAAACATTTATTCAAATAACTTTTCTATTACTATACAAGCAATGTTTAAATTTTTTGGGCCTTTGTCCCCCGCCCCCCGTACCAATAAATGTTGGCTTTTTCAAGATTTCTTGTGCTGCATATCTCTTCAGGGGGATAGAAGTTTAGTGCTGCTTAAGTTATGATAAGCTTGCTTATGTTGTTAGTAGCACAACAGGTAGAATGCTTACTTTTAATGCAGAAGGGTGTGGGTTCTACTCCCACAATATGCAGATGGATTGTTGATAGTGTACTGTGCTTTACTTTTAAAGGGGTGGATGCTGCATTCCTGAGAATGCCCTTTTTGGAGGAGATACCTAGTAACCATGAACCTGTTTTCAGTTTGTCATCCATTCCCTATTGCAATATTAGTAGCTTATCATTTTTATTTAATGTAACATAGGCAATTTATTACTCAAGCGCAACAACAGGTACTTTATTTTTAGATGAAACAATGAAATATAAAGTTGTTTGCTAGCAGCAATCTCTTCATTAGTTACAGATATTATATAATATGTTATTTAGATGACTTTTACTTCTGCAAAAGTTGTGCCGGGGCCATATTTTGGTTGTCTATTCTTCAGTTTGCATTTGAAAGTTGGTATCCCACAATTCCATTGGTGTGGGTGGAGTTACATAGTTATGTATGCAAATTTTATGTTAATCAGTGTACAGATTTGTACCTATTTTTCATGGGCCTTTGCCCAGATTTTTTATGTTTCCAGGTTGAGAGGTATGCCTGCTTATGTCATTCACCTTAGAAGTACCATTGGACACCTGCCAGCCCTATAAGCTCTGTGGTGCATGCGATAGCTACGTAGCACTGTAATACAAGTAACTAGATAGGCAGGGGGGCTAATCTCAGCACTGGAAATTGTGTGTGTGTGTGTTTGCAGGTTAAAGTATTTTGAGGCCTTTTCCACCCAGTATATTACCCATTACCCTACTTTACAAGGCCTGCTGATGTAATTCACCTTAGAAAAACCTTTGCATACTCTTCAGCCCTCTAAGCTCCCTGGTGCATGTGATAACTGCGTAGCACTATAGTACAAATAACTAGATAGGTAGGGGTTCTAATCTCAGCACTGGCAATTGTGTTTGTGTGTGTGAGAAACACATCCCCTGTGTGGTTGTGTTGGTTATACCATTTTGAGGTCTGTTCTACCCAGTACACTTCCTATTGCCCTACTTTACAAGACCTGCTGATGTCATTTACCTTAGAAGTACCTTCAGACACTCTTTAGCCCTATAAGCTCCGTGGTGCATGCAATAACTGCATAGTACTATAGTACAAATAACTAGATATGTATGTAGGAGTTCTAATCTCAGCAGTGGCAACTGTGTGTGTGTGTGTGTGTGTGTGTGTGTGTGTGTGTGTGTGTGTGTGTGTGTGTGTGTAAGAAACATATCCTGTGTGTGTGTGTGTGTGTGTGTGTGTGTGTGTGTGTGTGTGTGTGTGTGTTAGGTATATAATTTTGAGGCCTGTTCCACCCAGTACACTTCCCATTGCCCTTCTTTACAAGGCCTGCTGATGTCATTCACCTTTGAAGTACCTTTGGACACTTTTCAGTTCTATCAGCTCCATGGCACATGCGATAACTGTGTAGCACTATAGTACAAATAACTAGATAGGTAGCGGGTTCTAATCTCCATAGTGGCAACTGTCATTCTGTATGTGTGTGTGTGAGAGCTATATTCCCTGTGTCTTTGTGTTAGTTATACCATTTTGACGCCTGTTTCATCCTGGCAGCCCCTCCCCATTGCATTTTTTTACAGGGCCTGTTAATGTCATCAGCCTTAGATCTACTTTTGGACACTTTCTAGGTATATAAGCTCCCTGGCGCATGCGATAAGTGGTCAGCACTATAGTACATACAAGTAGGTAGGTAGGGGTTTTAATTTCAATACATCCAACTATACTGCTGTTTGTGTATTTATGTGTGAAGCATATCCCCTGTGTGTGTGTGTTGGTTATACCATTTTAAGGCATGTTGACCTCCACCCCATGGCATTACTTTAAAGAGCCTGTTGATGTCATCCACCTTACATGCACCATGTTAAACTCTACAGGCCATACCAGTCATCTATACAGATGTATGCAGAATATCCAGATGTTTGCAACATATATGTGGTCTGTGTTTCCTAACAATGGGGTTTTATGAGAAATCACTGGCAAATATGTGACAGTTGATGTAGTTCCAGACATGTCAGCTTCGATGTCATACCCATCTGAAACTTCATGCTAATGAAAAGTCTGTTTCCCTATCACATGTTCAGGTTTGTAACAGCAATATGTGAGAACAGTCACTATTATGTGTGGTTTATCCCACCATCCATGAAGGCATTCCCAGGATTAATTGGTGTAAGAGGTTGTGAGTTATATCCCTGACATATCATGTCCATGGCGCATGCAGTATGTATGTAGCAGTATAGTACATATATGTAGATAAGTAGGGGTTCTAATCTGACAATTACCAACTGTGTGAATGTATGTGTTTCTGTATGCATATCCCCTGTGGCTGTCTTGCCTGTGTGTATGCGATGGTTATACCATTTTGTGTGCTTGTTCCATCCTGTTAACTCACCCATTGCCAACCTAGTCACAGCCCCTATAGATGTCATCCACCTTACAAGCACAGTTACAGAAATACACTGTGGCACATGCAATAGTCATGTCAGTTTGTATTGTACATAACTAGATAGGTAGGTCATCTAATCTGAAAGGTGTCAACTCTTTGCGCATGTGTGTTTCAATGTATGTCCCCATACAGCAGTGTGTGTATGTGTTTCAGATGAGTCTACCATGTTAATGGCCTGTGAACCCCCCATTGGCCATCCTAACAGCCCCTGCAGTTGTCACCCACTTGAACAGTAGTGGCAGACACTGCAACGCTATAGTAGCTCTGTGGTGCTTGTGTTATGTTTATAGCAGTATTGTTTGTACAACTAGGCAGGTAGAGGTTCTACTATCAGCAAGGGCAGGTTCTGTGTGTGTGTGTGTGTGTGTGTGTGTGTGTGTGTGTGTGTGTGTGTGTGTGTGTGTGTGTGTGTGTGTGTGTGTGTGTGTGTGTGTGTATCCCCTTGCAGCTGTGTGCCACCACCATGCCTCTCAACCCCTCACAGAAAGACATCTGGTTAAAGACCTATGGAAAAGTGGGGCAAAGACCTAACATTGAGAACAACCATCACATATCACTGTGACATGCATGGAAAGTAGATACCAGAACAGGCCATGCATTTGAATGCCCATTCCAAAGGGTATGTGTTGTTACATGACAATATCAGTCATTAATATGTAATGTGAGTATGCCACGATTTCCCAACAGTTTGCCAGAAAACCACAATGTTATGACAGATCGAAAGAAAATATGTGTCAAACATCAGGACAATCTGCAGGTATATACAGAGGTCCTAGGTATGGCCACCATCTATACCACCCTGCAGGTTGCAGTCCATGTTTTGCAAGGTGTGATCTGTGACAACAACTGATGCAATAAAGAGGTCCAGAGAGTGTAAGGCAACAAACATTTCATACAGTTGTCTACTGAGTGCGTAGAGCAGTTATTGCACATCATAAGCACCTTAATGTTATGACAAATAGCGTAAGCTAAGATAATGTCACACAAATAAGGTGTCATAGTAGCAAGCCAAAGGAAATCCTCTGTGTTGCACTTACAGTGGGTTAGGTATGTCCTGCTAGCTGTCACGTTAATACAAGACGTGTCCCACAGTCCACATTTGACAAGGTGGCAACCACAATCTGTGTCGCCTATGTGTATACAATATGTAGACATGTGAAGCCCCTGTGATTACCTGCTGCCCCCAATAACCCACATGTATATAGGCATGAATGCTAACTGCCACCACCCACATAAGTACAGCCTAAGGCTGTGTCAACTGTAGGTATTGTGCAGTCTGTCATTGAGCCACAAACTCCTTTTAATGGACTGCAATGGGCCGTACAGTGGGTATGGAATGGTGTCAAGGTCCTGGCCTCAAGCTGAATGCAGACAACAGTGTCAGTATGCCATACGGTAAAGACTTGTCCCCAGTATTTCCCACATCAGCACCAACCCCATAAACATACAGACTGAGATGACAGACCTGGGTACTCAAGATGACAACAATGTTGCATGCAGGCAACAAGTAGTGGCATTGGTCAGGAATTGCTTCAAGGATCATAGGTTATTAGGCTAATGGCCCTGGAGCCCTTGCAAGCCTAACCAAGAGTTTATTCCCCCAAAAGAAACCTCAGTCAGCACCTGTTGCCCTCTGTCAGTGAGCTACACAGGTGGAACCCCTGGGACAAATTTGTGCTTTCCCATCCACTCATCAAGGTTGCGCTTGAAAAGGGTCATTGAGGTGCTCTGTTTGACATGTATGAGAAGTCTATTCCAGAGACAGGGCAGCCTCTGGGAGACAAACCTGTCCCTCCAGCAGGTTATGTTAATGTCTCATATTAGGTTCAGGCCTTTTGAGCGGGTAGTGCATGAGGAGTTACACTTACAGATATGGAGCATCTCCAGTAGGGCAGGGTCTGAGATTGGCTTGTAGGCAAGACACAGATCACCCATGAGCAATCTGTACGATACCGAGTACAGTGATAGTGATTTGAGCCTGTCCGCATAGGACAGGTGTTGGAGGCCATGGATTCTGTTTGTGAGGTATTTCAGTGGCCTTTCCAGTTGGTGCAGATGTTTGGAGAGGTACATCTCAAATGGGGGTGTTATTGGCCTAATGAGGAAGGAGTACAGAGAGGTAATAACCTTCTTTTCTTGGATGCAATCCCTTTATTGATGAGATGAACCAAGTGAAAGTCTTTTCTGATCACTCCCGCTACATGATGGTCGAATGTGAGGTTGTTATCAAGCTGACTGCCCAGGTCTCTCACCACAGGCTTTGTGCTTGGGGGGTTGCCATTGCTGTGGTAATCAGTAGGTGTCATGTTTTTTCCAAATGGTATGATACGTTTTTTGGCTTTTAGCTTGAGGCCATGACTTCTGCGCCTGTCATTAGTTGCTGTGAGACCCTCTTGCAGTATGTTAACATCATTTGGGGAGTCAATGACAGCACCCAACTTACAGTCATCAGCAAACTTGGTCAGCCACAGGGCTTTTGTCTTTGCCTGTACCTCCAAGAAATAGATGCCAAACAGAAGGGGTCCCAGGACAGATCACTGGGGAACTCCACTATTGACAAGTCTGCTTTCAGAGGTGGGTGTGCCTATTTTGACTTTGAGGGTCCTATTGGTGAGTCAGTTGGCCACCACCTGACGAGTTAGGGATTTACTCCAAGTTGAGTTAGCTTGTTGATGATGCCCGGGTGGGGGATTGTGTCAAAGGCCTTGGCCAAGTCAAGGTAAGATGTATGTACTGGCTTACTCTCATCCAGGGCCTTGGTAACAGTCTCAAAGAAGTAAATCAGGTTCAGCAGGCAAGATCTGCCCTTGACTAATCTGAACTGAGTGGGCTCAAGTGCTTGGATGTTGTCTGTCCTTGTTTGTGAGATCCATAATAATACGCTCCATGGCTTTACAGATCAGACTTGTCAAGCTAATGTGATGATAGTTTCCAGGGTCAGTAGTGGCATCACCTTTGTGCAAGGGGATGACAATGGCAGTTCTCCACTCTGCTGGAATGAAGCCAGTATTTAGGTTGTGGTTGAATAGGCTGCTCAATGGTGAAGCCAGTTCTTGATGGAGATGGTGCAGAATACTTCCTGGGATACTATCAGGTCCCATGGAAGCTGTGTTTTTTGCCATGGATAGGGCCTGTAACACTTGATCTACAGAGATGTGAGGTGCAGGACAAGTGTCAGGGATGTCGAAAGGACCTTTAGGTGACAGGGGGAAGAAGTTTGTGTTGAACCTGTCTGCTAGCAGGTTGGCAAAGTCAACAGGATCAGTGTATGTGATACTGTTAATGACTAATTTGCAAGAAACCTGGCCTTTGTCATGGAGGTTCCTGACATAGCTGAAGAAGACCGTGTGTTTCACCGCATAGGCAAAGGGACCTTGTCCAGACAAAAGGTGGATATTACCTTTGAATAGTCCTCAGTCAGTACAACAATACATTAGCAGCATGGCCGGTCTGCTATGCACCTGTGCAGACATCTGCAGAAACTGTAAAGGCTGCATTAACACCCACAAAGATCAGCCATGGCCCTCAACACCTGTTCCATGCTGACGGCCTGCAATCAGTACTGGCCCACTGGTTAATAGTCAGGTTGTCCACAGGAGTCTGTGGCATGCCAAGATGGCAATGTTATGCTCAGCCCTTCAACAGCTGCCCCATGTACAAGAGTATAACTCCATGTGCACTACCAGTATGAGAGGCCTGACTCACACATGAGATTGCAGAAACACATACTGGAAAGTCAGGTTGGGCTACCAGAGTTTACCCTGAGAACTGTGACATGTATAAAGAAAATATTCTCTTTTACAAACGTTACATAGATGATTTATTTTTTCTATGGAAGGGTACTTTAAAGGATTTTGATAAATTTGTTGATTATCTTAATAGTACCACTACTTTTTTAAAGTTCTCTGTGGGTGCTTATGGCACTAGTATTAACTTCCTAGATGTGGATTTAAGTTATGATGGTTTGACTAAGAAGTTTTCTAGTAAAATATACAGAAAATCTACATTTGCTAATCAATATCTGCACCAAGAAAGTTTACACCCTTTCCACATGAAAAAAGGTGTGGTAAAGGGGCAGTATATTCGGCTAAGTAGGTTAACCTCAGAAAATGATAATTTTTTTAGAGAGATGGTCACCTTAAGAAAGTTCTTTCTCAATAGAGGTTATCAAAAATCATGGTTAAAATCTATAGAAAGGGAAGTAAAATCACTTCGTAATAACAAAGCAGCTCCTATTTTGACAGTTAGTTTACAAATAAATAAATCTAGTATCGACACAGTAGATGAGTCTCATAGTGCTTTCATGTTACCCATTTGTAATGAAATGTGGATTATTAAAAACATTATAGTAGAAAACTGGAAAATAATACTAGGTAACCAGGATCTGGTTAAAATTATAGGAATGAGACCTAATTTTATTTATAAAAGGGTGGTTAACATCAAAAGTATTTTAGAGAAAAATTCCAGTTCCACTAGAAACATTAAAGATATTGTCAGTACTAGAGGGACATTTTCCTGTCAAAATTGTAGACAATGCAGATATATAAGTAATTGTTCTTCAGTTTACTTTGTACATTTACATATGACCCATTGGTCTAAGATGTATTATACTTGTAATTCTACCATGGTCATTTATGTAGCTCAATGTCAAACCTGTCCAAGTTACTATATAGGAATGACCACTAGAGCGCTTAAGGTTAGAATTAGTGAACATTTATTAGCTATTAAAAAGAAAGATTTGAATAATGCCCTTGCTAGGCACTCGATGGAATGTCAATTTTTTAAAAAATTCCTATTTTCAGTATTGGATAATATTAATAATGGTATGTTTGTTGGTCATAAAAAACTGATGTTGGAATGTAAGGAATCTATTTGGCAAGTTTATTTAGGGGCAGATCGAAAGCCAGGTCTTAATGAGACCATTAATATAAAATGTTTTTTGGAAATGGGAAATTAATTACAAAATTAAAAAATTAACTAGATATATACACACACATATAACAATAATATATTTTTCATTCTTAATGAAATTTTATATGTGAAAGTTTTAATGTTATTTGTTGGTATGTTCTATCAACTAATGGTATTTTTATATGTATTTTTATACAAGTGCTTTTAGAGTTATAAGTACATTGTATCTTTAAATCTTGATTAATTGATGTATCAATTAAGTACTTTTCAGTATTTAAGTTGGTTTGAGGATGGTGTAGTTGTTTCTGAAGAAGTTCACTGGAATATTAAAGTGGATGAAAGCGCTAAAACAACTGCTTGGTGTCTCATACTTTATACTGCATTGGACTGAATTCGCTGGTTTGGTGTGTTTTTTAAAAGGTGGATATTACCTTTGAATAGTCCTCAGTCAGTACAACAATATATTAGCAGCATGGCCGGTCTGCTATGCACATATGCAGACATCTGCAGAAACTGTAAAGGCTGCATTAACACCCACAAAGATCAGCCATGGCCCTCAACACTTGTTCCATGCTGACAGCCTGCAATCAGTACTGGCCCACTGGTTAATAGTCAGGTTGTCCACAGGAGTCTGTGGCATGCCAAGATGGCAATGTTATGATCAGCCCTTCAACAGCTGCCCCATGTACAAGAGTATAACTCCATGTGCACTACCAGTATGAGAGGCCTGACTCACACATGAGATTGCAGAAACACATACTGGAAAGTCAGGTTGGGCTACCAGTGATTACCCTGTATCAGGACTACACTCCCCAAATATGTCACAGTACTATGCATACCCTCATGAACTGCATCAAGGTTGAGTGGATGGGGAAAAATACATCTGTCCAACCTATGTCTAACAATGGCAGGGGCAACAGGTGCTGATTGATGATTCTGTTGGGGATAAAGTAATGGCTAGGCTTGTGAAGGACCCAGGGCCAGTACTGTAGTAACCTCCTCTGTATCTATGAAACTGTGGTCCTACAGAACACTCAGGTGACATGTATGAAGGTTAGCTAGCTGTGTCAAGGGGTATGCATGCAAGGTTACACTGTCTGCTCCATTGTCCCTCACACACTGTTGCATGCATACGCACCTAGGTACACATGTACATATACGCCCATACCTTGGTGATGAAAAGGTCACTGTGTTTCCACTTTGCCATTCTCGGCTTCATTAATGTCAACAGCTCCCCAGGATGTACACACATAGACACCTGGAACAGAAACAGAATAAGGTATGTGAGACAACAGTCAGTCAGCAGCACTAGCAGCAATAATGCATCGTGGCAGAGAGGTACATACACTTCGATGTGTACCCATGACAGTTGCCAGCAGACAGCACCTTACATAGCATAACATTACTATACTGTACTATATTCACATTGTGTATCAAGCCCATATTACCATGGCCCTGCATCAGTGGTATGGATAACAGGGATGTGGCACAGGTATCATCACATGCACAGGGTGTGGTGTGGGGTTGCCAAAGCATAGGCTGGGCAATACATATGACATTGTGTGTGTGTGTGTGTGTGTGTGTGTGTGTGTGTGTGTGTGTGTGTGTGTGTGTGTCTGTGTGTGTCTGTGTGTGTGTGTGTGTGTGTGTGTGTGTGTGTGTGTGTGTGAGTGTGTGTGTGTGTCTGGAGGGGTGGTGTTCAACTGGGCTATAGAGAGAAGCTGTATGTGTCTGCTGGTGATCTGTATGTGATAGTGATGTGTGAGTGTGTGTATGCACACAGTCAAGCCATGTGCTAGTCCTACACGGGGGTATGTTGGACAGCCATGGACCGTACAGTGGCAGGATGTACAGTTCACCATCTCCGGCCATGGACACAGGAACTGGTTCTGCCAGGAGTATCACTCGTATCACCAGGCCCAAGGCCAGATGCAGTACTACTCCCTGATGGTGACTGGTGTCTGCTGGATCCATGTCCCTCAGAGAACAGCCAGGACAATGTGCCCATGGCCTGCTACATTGTGGTGTGGACAGCACTCTCCCTTCAGTAGTGCTGGTGATACTGCCAATATGGAAGTATGAATGTGCATGGCCACGTGGTCTCTCAGCTGATGTTATTGCTGACCTACATCCACATGTCTAATGCCCTATTCCCATCACGTGCTCAAGCACAGACATTGCACGGTTGAGCACTGACCATGTCTCACCCCACTGTCTGTCCACAACATCGGCAAAATGATGTACAGCATCACTAACGCTGTGGAGGTTGTCACGTATTGCAGGAAGTGTTGCATCCATGACCCTGACCATCAGTCTGATGTACCATTCAGAACATGCCTGTGCCTCCATGACAGACTGAAACATGTGGCGAGTGAGACCTCTGACAGGGGCTGGATCGGCAGCATTCCTTCTTCGAGCACTCCTGTCAATCTGCCTGTGTGGGACCTTGCCAGCTCTGTGGCTATGGCTACTGTCGACAGTTACAGCTGCCACAGTCACCACACTAGCCTGTTTGATGCCACCACCTTCCAACTGTCCAATATCTGTGGCTGCTAGGGACTGGGTATGTGTGGGCCTACTGACTGTGTGTGTGGACATTGTAGCTGGAAGTGGGATGTCAACCAATTGTACAGATTCAGCCCCCTGCATCCCCACCTGTGCCTCACTATGACCACCATCATTGTCAGAGTCCAATGAGACACTGACATCAGGTTGTGAGGGGGGAGAGACACCAACCCCCATGTTCACCTGTGAGGGAAAGTCAACAAATGTAAATTACTACCTGCACTATAATGTTTTCTCACACACACACACACACACACACACACACACAACACACACACACACATACAGGTGAGGTGGCACAAAGGCATTATGCAGACCACACTTTCTGAATGATGATATACATGACACACAATCATACCACAGCAGACACACTGTGCACAGGCCCTCAACAACATGCAGTGCAGCTATATCCAGTTAATGTTGCTACTACTATACACCTGTGAGTACGTGAGGAGTGGGAGTACGTGATGCACCTTCACTTAACAAACAGTGCACCCATGTACACAATGCTAATGTACCCCTGCATAACACAGTGGCTACACCTATACAAAATTATGTGCCAATATGTTACAGCACCTGCGAATAGGCTTCTGTAATGACCAATGTGATGCACCGCAGTTAATCCCACTACAAGTGAAAATGCACATATTGCAATATGGCTAAGCATAACAGTTTTCTGTATGAAAAACTGGCTGCCCTTAACATCCGTTGGGTATTGGTGAAACACAAGAAGACAGTTCCGCATTCACCGGCTTCAGGTAGCTGTTTCACAGCCACACCAGTGGGACCTATGTAGTTCTGGGGGAGAGGTATTGTCAGCACACACACATATGACATTGGTACTGGATAATATGTGCATTTTTGAACATGTACACTACAAGCTGTGATGCTACCCAATTTGCTGACATTCACAATAGCTGTGCATTTGTGTACATTACAAAACCCCATCCACAAATGCAGTTTGACCTGACATATGCATCCAGATGTGCAAAGTCTGCCACTATGAATGCTACAGTATTGATGTGATGTCCACTAGGGCCTTACCTGGATGCTCCTCGGCTGTTGACTCTGTGCCACCCACCTTCATGACATATGTGGTGATTGTTTCCTGGGATGCAGTGGCTGCAACAAGGCTGGTGAGGAACTCCTCCTCAGCTGTCAGTGGTGCTTGCATAGCAGGCCCTCCATCTGTGCCAGCACAGTCTTGGCCACAGCTGTGGCCCTTTGCTGTGCATTATGAATGAGGTTGGTGGCACTGTGTCAGACCTGTTCGTAGGCCCAGATTGTTCAGTCGCTACCAGTTCCACCCACAGAGCAGTGCGTTCCTGCAGGTTTTGCCATCTCCTCCCCAACAGTACTCTGTGATAGAGTCTGAGTGCATCAGTGATAGCCATGGTCTCTGCTTCTAAGAATGGCGGTTGCCGTTTGTGGTACATTTCACCTGAAAGACATGAACAGGGAAACACATCACAGGACCGCATACATTGGCTACCATTATTTACAAATCCTGCACATCTACTTTTGCTAGCACTATCCACTGCTAACACCCACATCATACCCCTGCCATCTATCAGCACAGTATGTGTGTGGGTATTGTCACCATACTAGCATTACAGCATGCGTTGCCAGCCTGATCCTGATGTTTCATGTTCTCCACTATGAGGACCATCAGTGTGCATAATCTTCCATTCATCATTTACATCAGACAGCACTTGCAGCAGCTAGGGACATGACAGAGGTTCCCCATTAGGGAATACCAGGCCATCAAACATCTACCATACACCTATAGGCTATAAGGCCAACCCTCTACCCGATGTCATACATACTCCTCAGAAATGACCTCACTCTGGTATGCCAGACAGTCACAGACTCCACATTGCTGGGACTTCTGTACTCTGTTAACACACACACACATACACACACACACACACACACACACACACACACACACAACAAAACCTCCACCTGGTGAGTGAGCTGGACTGGCCTTGTTGACAGCTTGGATGTGTATCCCACACAATCACCCTCCTGTGAAATGGGCACCCTGTCCACATCAGGCAGGGTAGCTACTTACACTTTTGCAGGTGTAACCTGGTCAAATGGATGGTTAACAGCACATACACCCTTGAGATACCACCTGGGTCCCTGTTGGACAGGGAAATCAGCTGCTGCCTTGCATACACATTGGCTAACATGTGGCCTAGGGATATGGCTGCTCAGGGTCCATAGCCTAGTAACCTCATATGGTACCAGGAATACCATAAAAGGCCTGACTGCTGTGACAGACTGTGTTGTGTCGCCACGCATCACTGCCATCAACTGCTGGGTGTCCCCTATGTGCAGCATTACAGTACCATGTGTCATCCAGCCTACATCCCACAGATAGGTGAGTGCTCCTACAGGTGCATGTGGACATTCCTGGAACATCTGAGTTGCACAATAACTGAGAGCAGTGCATGCATGTTGTAGGGTGACCTCCTCAGAGGTGTCTGACATCTGCAGTACCCAGATGTTTGTGGAATGTGTACATGTGCCTGATAGATGTAGACCCTCCTGCCAGACAAATGTGTAATTCTGGACACCAGTTGGACAGTACGTGATGGTTGTCCACATAGACTGGGGAATGTGTCTGATATGCCAGACCCCTTGGGACACAGTAATGGTACCTGAATATCTGGTACTGTATCCATTCCCTTACATTGTATGCTCAGTATGTACGCACTGCTGCAGGGCCAGTGCCAGCATCCACCCGCTACTAGTACCTATAACATGCTGTCCTGCTGCAGGGGCTCACCAGGTATGCTAGCCATAAGTGTCAGGTAGTCAGATACAGGTATGGAGTGCACACTGACCTAACCAGAGTATGTCAGGAATGGTCAGGGAGAATCTGTGAAATAATCCTCTATAACATTGGCAGACTGAGAGGGGCTCAATGACAGTACATGATGTGATATGCCAGCTGTATCCACCAGTACATACTGTCAGTGTGACAACCCTGCACTGGCCCAGTCATCAGGAGCCTCAATCCTCACCACTGCTACCAGTGAGGACATACACAATGGGAGGATGACAAGTACATGCACAGTAAAGTACAATTACCCTTCAGAGCACACAGAGATCACAGTCAGTCTGGGGCTGGTTTCTCCCTCTCTCTCCAGATCCCCAATAACACTTCCCACTGGCAGAGCTATACGGTTAACATCTCAGCAGAGGGGTCAAGCCAAAACATCCATCATCTTCTCTGCCCAACCAGTGCTTCGGGTCCCTGACCAAGTAGCTGACACACACACTTTGAGATTTGATTTATGATTCAAACACACACACACTCCTGAGAAAGGCTGGCACAGGTATACTAGGTATGGGTCCTTCTGTCCGGACTTTAAGGTAGTTCTGACTCCCACAATCCATCTCTTTACCAGCTACTGTAAGGCCCTCGCCAAAGAGTGATGAATCCTACTGTGTGATGTGCCTATTAGCAAAATGGTGTGTGACCAAGATCAAGGCTATTGGAGTGGGCTGTACAGTCTCACCAAATACATATGCAAGTACTCTAAGAGCTTACTTAGCTCTATACAGACCAGACACAATGACAAGGTTTAACTATATTTAATAATAACTAATAAAGGAACAAGACAATACTCAGTCAATACAGTAACTACACAGTACAGAGCTGCAGGAAATAATTTAAGACAGTATTGCAGGATAGTCTGAAATAAATACAGCAAACCTCTACAGTAATAGGTTTGTAGGTTCATGGGATGATACTAGGCTATTGGCCTGGAGGCCCGTATAAGCCTAGCCAAGATTTTTACCCATATTCCTTCAAAGTCAGTATCTGTCTGTGACACAAGTGGGATCCTATGAGTGTATTTCCATTTCCCATGCAGTCCAGGCTCCTCTTAAAGAGGGCTAGAGAAGTACTCTGCTTGACATGGAGAGGGAGTCTATTCCATACACGGTGGAGTTTTTGGGACACAAATCTATCCCGCCAACTAGTACTATTCATGTCGGAGACCAGGTTAAGGCCTTGCGTGTGGGTTGCATGAGTGGAGATTGTCTTACGGATATGCAGCAACTCCATCAAGGCTGGGTCGGAAATGGCCTTGTATGCCAGACTCAGGTAACATATGATCAGTCTGTATGAGACCGAGTAGAGGTGCAGGGCTTTTAGCCTATCTGTATAGGATAGGTGTTTGAGAGCCTGGATTTTCCTGGTCAGGAACCTCTGTGGTTTCTGCAACTGTTGTATGTGATTGGCAAGGTACATGCCAAAGGAGGCATTGTACTCAATAATGGGTCTGATAAGGGAGGAGTACAGCGATGTTTTGACCTCCTGGTTCCTGGATGACATACCCTTATTTATGAGGTGGGCCGTGTAGAAAGCCTTCTTTACAATGAAGGCAACGCGGTGGTCATCTGTCAGGTTGCTAGCCCAAGTCTTTCACGACTGACTGCATGCTTAGTACATTGTTATTACTACCATAATTAGTGTGGATGACATTTACCCCAAAGAGGATAATGATGCATTTCTTGGAATTCAGTTTGAGGCAATGATTCTGGCACCAGTCATTAGTTTGGGTAAGGGGCCTCTTGGAGGATGTTCACATCACTAGGGGAATCTAAGACAGCACCCAGCTTGCAGTCATCTGCAAACTTGTTCAGCCACAGACCACTGGTTTTGACTTGCAGCTCAGAAAAGTATATCCCAAACAGTAGAGGCCCCAAGACCGATCCTTGGGGTACACCGCTCTTTACGAGTCTGCTACTAGAGATGGCTTCCCCTACTTTTACTGAGTGGGTTCTATCAGTGAGCCAGTTAGCTACCCATCTGGTAACATACAGGTTGATGCCTAGCTGGGAATTATAGCTGAGTGGGGAATTGTGTCAAAGGCTTTGGCTAGGTCAAGGTAGGCAATGTGCACTGTATTCCCCTCGTCCATGTCTTTGGTGTCTGCTTCAAAGAAGTCGACCAAGTTTAACAGGCCTGATCTCACTTTGACAATACTGAACTGTGTGGGATCAGGTGTTTGGAGGTTGCTGATGTCCCTGTTTATAAGGTCCATGATAATGCATTCCGTGGCCTTGCAGATCAGGATAGTTAGGCTGATGGGTCTATAAATGCCTGGTTCAGTGGACACTCCAACTTTGTGTAGAGGGATGACTTTGGCTGTCCTCCATTCAGCTGGAATGAAGCTGGTGCTCTGGCTTTGGTTGAATAGGGTGTCTAATGGACCTGAGAGCTCATTCCTGAGTTCATGTAGGATACAGTCAGGGATGTTATCAGGTCCCATGGAGACTATAAATGTTATGTAGTCCTATCTCACCGTAATTCCTCCTAGATGGGTTCGGAGCCAATCCTCGGCTCCCACTCGGCCGATACTAAAGCTTGAGAGCTTTTACTGGCTCAAGGCTATCCCCTATCCCATGATGCCTCACAGCAATTCCCCAGATCTCATTTGCCGCGAAAGCTTTGAGGTTGTCTCCTTACTGGCTCGTTGGCTAAGTAGAAAATGTTTTGATAATTTTAGATATTTTTGTCTGTATTTCTTCACTTTTTCTATTCAAATAGTTTTATCTATTATCTGTATGATTGTAGTGAGTGCTTGCTCCCCTGTCCCCCTTTATTAAGGATTGTATGGTCCATTTTAGTTAGAGGGCTGTAGTTGCCCGTTTAAATTAGAGGGCCTTTCCTCTCTGAGTGCTAGTCCTTCTTAAAAAATATATATATATTTTTCTTCTCCTTTATATAGTTGTACCTTTGTTTTGTTGTTGTTGTTGTATTGTTATTTTTTGTTACTAGAAATATGTCTAAAGATAAAGACAGAGAGCATAAAGAACACCACTCTCCTGGCTTTAAAAAATGTGACAAGTGTTCTCAAAAAGTGTCATTGACTGACAGTCACACCAGCTGTGTGTACTGTCTTGGAGAGGCTCATTTACAAGAACCCTGTACTTTCTGTCATGCTTTCAGCACTAGGGTTCTTAATGAAAGAAAAAGGAAACTGATAGACAGGGGCCTTATGACTAGTTCCTTCCAGGAACAGCTGGAACTTGGTCAGACAGTTCCCAAAACTCATTAAAGAAAATCTCCATCGGTTCCAGCTTTGGAACCAGCAAAGAAATCTAAAGCGACGGAGCCGAAGAGTTCTGGCTCCGATTCTGCTTCTTCGGTCTCTGTGTCATCTGTTTCTTGGGTGCCAAGACAACCTTCTATGTTGAGACACTCACCTGTTTTGGATCCAGTTTCACCAACCTTGAGCTTTCCTATTTTGGAAAGGAGGAGATCTCCATCTGTCTCCACCCATTCCTCCAAAACACTTTCTGATGAAGATGTCGAGCGGGTGGTGAAGAGGCTGCTCTGCAACCCAGTGCTGGCTAAAATTTAAGCTCCTCTGGACCCAAAGTCTTTGGAGCCATCCCATCTTCAGGCTACTGCTCTTCCTCTGACTGCTTCACTCTCGGAGTCTAATGTTTCGGGTCCTTTAGTGCTGGAACCATCAGCTCCGAGAATTCTTCCTGCTTCCTCCTAACCGATAACTCTATCCTCATCTGCTCAGTCTAGAGCCGAGGGGTCTGGGAGTTGACAGTCTCAGGTCGAGTCCAAGAGGGATAGTCACCCCAGTTTTTCTTCAAAACTGACCCTCTCTCTCGGTGTGTTGGCTTGAGTGAGCTTGGCTCCCACATCCACTTAGGAACCTGTCCCTCCTGCTCGGAGTCAACCTTCCATTTCCTCGGAGTGGAGGTCTTCTTCAGAGCGGGGTGGTAAGGCTTTCACAGCAATAGAGAAATCCTTGTCTAGTGCCAAAGCCCTGCCTTTGGACCCAATGTCCCTTCAGCAGCCAGCAGCAACCTCTTCTCCCCTGCCTGCCCCTAAGTGTAGGGAACCAGAGACCCAAGGAGCCCCCATTGGAGGTGTCCGTCCTCTGAGACCTCCCCAGATTATCTCACTGGAGAGGTCCCTCAAAAGAGACTTTGTAAGAGGAAACACATTGACTCACCTGAGTCTGTCACTTCTGACACTGATTTGGATGGCTCAGAAGGGTCCCCAAGATCCCCCTCTGAGGATGTCTCCTTTGCAGATATCCTTGAAATCCTTAGACAGAGGGGTGATTGATTCTCTAACCCTACTGTGGATGAATCAGTGTACATTGAGACTTTTGGTTCCTGATCTTCCACCTCCTGGTTGACACCGCCATATGACCAAATTTTAGAGGTCATATCCCAGAAAGCTTGGACCTCCCCGGACACAGTGGAGCCTGTCATGAGGAAGCCAAACAAATTTATGACTGCTCCGGAAGACAAATCTTTTCTTTCCTGTGGTTGCTATAGTGGTAGCTGTGGCCATGAAGATGGAATTGTCAGAGACATCCTCAAATATCCATCCTCCTAATAGAGTCTAGGATGATGGATAGGTATGGAAAGCATACCTTTTCTTCAGCGGCATTTACTTTATGATCACTGAATTACCTGGCCCATTTTACTAGACTTCAAAGGGATCTCCTGAAGGAGTTGGGAGATACCCTTCAGGATTCAATAGCTTCAGGATCCACTGACAAGGTATCTGTGCAGCTCTCCACCCTTACCTCTATTGCTAACTCCTCCATGAGGCTGATTTCCCATGCAGCTGATGGAGCGAGCAGGGAAGCCGCAGCAGGGAACTCTCTTAGGAGACATTCCTGGATGTGTCTATGCAACTTTATGGAATCCTTTTTAAGTCTTCCTTTACCAACATCCCCTTTGATGGTTCAACTCTTTTTGGACCTCAGGTAAAAGAGACTTTGGCCAGATGCGAGCAGGAAGGGAAAACCTTATCTGCTGTCGGAGTCCATTTGTCCCTTCCTTCTAGAGCCTATCCCAAGGGTCAAACAGGGGGAAAATGTGGTTCCATAAATCCCAAAAAGGTTTCCCTCAGGCATAAGGTCAGCCCTCCCCTAATGACAGAGGGGGAGGATGTAATGGAAGACGCCATGTCCATGGCAGTGGGGGTCTGCAACACCAGGGTGATAGAGATGCTTTCTCTGATTGTCCCTTTCATTGCCCCTGAGGGGTTGCCCGACTGTCCGTCTCTAGAGTCAGTCGGGAGTCATCTCTCACTGTACCCAAGTGCCTGGCTACAAATTTCTTAAGATTGATGGGTACGAAATATAATTTCCAGAGGTTACCTCATTCCTTTTGTTTCCAATCCCCCTGTAAATCGGTCTCTACCAGATGTGCCACCCATTCAATTAGACTGTGCAACATCAGAGGTCATCTCGTTGCTTCAAAAAAGAGTCATCCAAGAAGTCCCCACAGAGCAAATAGGATCTGGAACTTACTCACGATTCTTTTTAGTTCCAAAAAAGACTGGGGACTGGAGATCAATTCTAGATTTCAGCAAACTAAACAAGTCGGTAAAAAAATCAAAGTTCCGTATGATCACTCTGCAGTCAATTTTTCCATTTATCCCAAAAGACAATTGGATGTGCTCCATAGATCTTCAGGATGCGTACTACCATATCAAAATGGACAGGCGCTCCATAAGACATCTATGCTTTTGGGTGGGAGCCAGTCATTTTCAATTTTGAACACTGCCCTTTGACCTCACTACAGCCCCCAGAGTGTTCACCAAATGTATGGTAGTGATCATGGCTCACCTGAGACATCAGGGATTCCAGGTGTTTCCCTACTTAGACGACTGGTTCCTCACTGCTACCACCAAGCACCATCTAATCTGAACCAGGGACGAGACTCTATCCTTGTGCACCAGATTAGGGATTACAATAAATCTAAAAAAAATCCACCTTATCTCCATTGCAGCCCATTGTCTTTTTAGGCTCAGACATGGACTCAACCACCATGATAACAAAACTGACACCAGAAAGGATAGAATCATTGCACAACCAAGTCAGATTCTTGCTGAAAAAAGACAAAGTGCAGGCCAGGATAGTTCTTCAAGTTCTAGGGACTATGACTTCCACCATTCTCTTAGTTCCCCTAGCCTATCTACACATGAGAGTACTTCAGTGGCTACTGTTTGCCCAGTGGTCAATGCTAGATCTACCCTTGTCCCACCAAATACTCATCACAAACTCCTGCAAGAAGGATCTAACATGGTGGTTACATACAGATCAGCTTCATCTAGGTCGTTCCCTTGCTCTCCCTCAACAAAATGCAGTCTTGACCATGGATGCTTCCCAGATAGGGTGGGGGGGGCATTATCTGGGAATGATGGTACAAGGTATCTGGCAGGATCACAAGAACCACTTGCACATAAATGTTCTGGAGATGAGAGTGGTGTTATATGCTTTGCAAGCACTTCACAGTTCTCTTCCCACCGGGACAGTTGCGATTCAATCAGGCATGTCTGTAGTCTGGTACATAAACAAGCAAGGTGGAACCAAGTCTTACCCACTTTATCGAGAGGCACTAAGAGTATGGAAATGGGCGATGGACACTCAATGCTTTCTGGTAGCAATGCACATTCCGGGGAAGTCCAATGTGATAGCAGACAAACTGAGTCGAGCATTTCTGATGCCTCATGAGTGGTCCCAGAAAACAGAAGCTGCAGAAGAGATTTTCCACAAATGGGGCCAACCTTGCTGAGACCTATTCTCCACGTACATGAACACCAAATGCAGCAACTAGTTTGTCCTCATTCCCCATCCGGGGATGTCACCCAGGGATACTCTGGTCCACAATTGGCCTCCGGGACTTCTTTATGCTTTTCCACCCTTTGCTCTCATGCCATAAGTGATTCAGAAAGCAAAACTGTTGAAGAGTACCCTGATCCTCATTGCTCCTTACTGGCCTCACCAAGTCTGGTTCCCCTTTCTGTGGCCCTATCTCTTGGAGGAACCATGGATTCTGGAACCATCTCCAACCTTCTGATTCATCAGTCACGACAGTTCCATCCTACCATCCAAACCTTGAAATTGACAGCATGGTTGCTCCAGTTCCAAGAATAGCCAGGTGTATTTCCCTTTCTTCTACAGTCAAACACACCCTCATTTCTTCACACAAATCTTCCACCCAGAAATTATATTCCAGCAAATGGAAAAGGTTTAAGCACAAAGTTCACGAAAAGAGACACCCAAGCAAAAGTCCGTGAAAGTCAGAATAAATGCGAATATGACGAAAATATGTACCAATGTGTACAAAGTAACGTTAGAACTCTCTTTATTACACAAGCACTTTCGGAAGGCTTAGTATCTTTCCTTCTTCAGACAAACCAACAGGTTACATTAATTATCCTTTAAATATACAATTAATAAAACAATCAATGATGTCATAGTTTCCAATATTAACTTTAAAGCAACAAGTACAAAAATCTTTCTTTTGCTGCTACCAACTCTTTATAACCAATGTAACCATAAAACTCACAACTAACATTCTTGGCTAAATTCCAGTAATAAATATCTTGATTATAAACATATTTTATGTATCATTTTATATGTAAAAATAGTATATATATATATATATAAATTATATATATAAAATAAAGTATATATATGTTAAAAAGGAACAACATTTCCAAAATTAAAATTAAAAATAACACTGTCAACATATACCTAACAAGCTGTAACATTTATACTAGCTATAGTGAACTGTAAATTTATAAATATTAAGCTTCATTTTAATTATTTAATTGTGGAAATGAAGCCATTCACTTCATTTATGGTATTTTCCTATTCCTAATTTAAAATCACCCATACGAAGACTATAAAACTAAAAACATTCTCTTTAAGACTGACTTTCTTGATGATATTTATTATCATTACTTTCTCCTTAATGCCATGTATTTCAAAATACATGTCATAGAGATAGATCCATTAAACCCTGGGAATACATGGGCTGCTGTCCTGATCTGCCAAAAAAGCTCTTCTTTTTCAAGAAAAATCTGCCAGGGACCTATCTTTGGATCATCTTTGACTTGTTTTAAAATGGAAAACTTAAAATTGTGTTCATGATGTTCTAATATGTGACAAGCTAATGCATTATTTGTGTCTTTCTTAGATATTGCATACAAATGCTCATACATTCGCTTCCGCAAAGCTTGCTCAGTCTTTCCTATATAGAAAGCTGAGCATTTGGTGCAGTTAGCCACATAAACAGCTGATTTAGAAGCACAATTGAAATTTCCCAATATTTTATATTTCAACTTATTAATTGTAACAGCATTACCTTCCTGTATAAACTTACACTGATGGCAAAAACACATTTTGCCATACCTTTTACTTTCTGTGTATTGTTATATTTGTTCCCTTCTAACAGGGTTTTTAAATTCATGCCCTTCCTATATGTGATTTTAGGTTCAGGGCCCAATAGTTGATATAAATGATTATCCTCTGTTATAATGGCCCAGTTTTTATGCAAAATATTTCTAATAAAAAGATGGTCAATAGAAAATGTACATAAAAATCTGGTGTTAATATTCAACCCCTCTGTATATAACTCATTACTACTAGGTATTTCGGAAGCTGAATTAAGAGACGTACCTGACTCACCTAGAATGGGTTTAAAATGTCCTGAATGTCGCTTAAATACGACTTCTTCTTTAATTTCAATGATCAAATTTGGAGGGTAACCCCTATTCTCAAACATATTACTCAAATTGTCACATTCTTCTGAGAAATCTAAATCATCAGTGATCATTCTAGCTGCCCTTACCATCTGTCCTTTTACCACCGCCTTCTTTTGATGGTAAGGGTGACAGCTACTAAAATGAAGAAACCCGTTTGAGTATGTTGGCTTCCGATAAATTTTACTAGTAAATTTCGCTTTAGCATAATCCTTACACAACATTATGTCCAAAAAGCTAATATTATTATCTTGAACTTCATATGTAAAATCTAAGAAGTATGTAAGTTTTTTAATTTCCTCAATGAATTTAATTATAATTTCAGAGGGACCTTTCCATAACAAAAACATGTCGTCCTGGTATCTAGTATACCAGGCGACATGTTTCTTAAAAAGAGGTTCATTAAACAACAGTGTGTTCTCCCAATGGGCCATGACACTATTTGCAAATGCCCCCCCACATGGCGAATCCATGGCCATGCCAGAAGTTTGACGATAAATTCTACCATTAAAGCTGAAGAAATTATATTTTAAAACCAATTCTAGTAAGGTTTCTGTGATATAAATGATGTTGTCTCCAGCATTTCTATTTTCCAGGAATTCTCTCACCCACTCTAATCCCAACTGTTGTGGAATGACAGTATAAAGGTCCTTAACATCAATTGTTAATAGGACAAAGTTGGGATCAAAGGGGATCAAATTGATGTTAGCCAAGAAATTCCATGAATCCCTACATATTTGTTTTTCTCTTTCTATGTATGGTTTGAGAATCCTATCCACGTATTTAGCACAGGCCACCAAAATAGATCCCCTACCATCTACAATGGGTCTATATGGTGGATTCACTATAGACTTCTGTATTTTTGGTGCACCAAAAAAAGATGCCAATCTAGGTGCCAAAATATTGAGATATCCATAAATTTCATTATCAATAAACCTTTCCAGAAATAAGTCCTCTATTATGCCCCTTATTTTACCATAGGCTACATTCACCTCATTTATACTAACTCCCTGGTATGGGCCAGTGTCTAGATGTGTTGATAAATCCTCCTCATATTTATGTCGATCCATGAATTTCAGCCCACTCCCCTTATCGGGTTTCATTACGCGAATGTTACACTCTTGCAACAATTTAAGGAGGTCTCGTTGGTGAGTTTTAATATTCAGCTTCCTGTTTCTATCATGTGGTCTATTAGAGGCTAGAGATCTAAGATCTAACTCACAGGTTCTTTCAAAAACTTTAAGGCTATCCACTAGGGGGGGGATTAAACAAACTAGCTATTCTAAAAGGATTAGTAAGTGTGGAACTATTTCCTAAAACAATAGTAAGGTTAAGCTTACGCACAAACAATTTGAGATCGATAATAGTTTTAACCAAGTCCATATGTGTATCTGGAACAAAAGAAAGACCTTTAGAGAAAAAGTCAGCCATCTCTGGATCAATTTGTAGGGAGGTGTAATTATAAATTTTGAAATCTCCTTCTGTACTATATACAATAGTTGGATGGCCAGTTCGTGTTGTCATCTCTTCCTCTGGTTTTGTTTGTTCCTTGGGTTCGTTTGATTCCTGTTTGACCTCAAGTTCCTTTGATTGGCATGCTGTCCCTTCCCAAAACCCTGATTGGTATCAACACCCACTGTGCTGTTCTTATTATTATTATTTCGCTGTTGTTGTCTATTATTGTTATTATTATTATTCCCTTGTCCCATTTGATCCAAATTATTATCAAAGTCATCATTAAAGTCTTGTAAGGGAGTATCATTAAAACATTCGTCTGAAAAAACATCCAATTGTTGCATGTCATTATTCTCCACCCGAATGTCTCTCCCATTAGTTAAATGGGAAGGCATCTTGAATTTATCTACTGTCTGAACAATCGGGGGTGGCTTAGGATATGCTCTGTTGTGTGCATATTGTTGAATGTCTCTATTAATTTTATTTTTCTTATTATCTAGCAGTTTATTCATTGTCGCGTCTATGCTAGAAAAAACACGGAGATAATCATACTTATAATGTGCAAAATCATGGTTTATTTTAATTTCTTGTTCTAAATCCGCTAATTCTTTTTTGAATTCATCCACTTGTTGTAAATAATGATTATTCAATATTTTCATGAATTCAAAACTCTGTTGGTCAAATAATAACAAAAGCTGCTTATGAAATTGGGAACCTTCTATTAAGCCCACTGGGAAATGCCACTGTCTGAGTCCCTTCGGGACAATCTTTTTTTCTAGGCATTCATCCAAATAAGCCATTTCTAACTGTAATTTTTTGCATCTAAATAGCTTATAATCAAATTCTCCAATTAAAGATGCAATATTGCTACAGCTTCAAGGTTGGCTTTCTACCGGTTCTTGGTGAGTGACTTTTTCTTGTGTATTTAGTCTTTCAAAACCCCTTTAATTTTAATATATTTACTTATTTCCCTTAGTTTAGAGAAAATTTTATCCCCTTCCAAAAAATTTCCGTTTTTTTCCCTTAAGAACCTTAGGTTCTTCCCTCGGGCCTACAGGCCTTTTTCTCTTCCCTAGTGGAGTGTGTGTGTATTATTTTATTTTAAAAATCCTAGTTAGTGATTTTTATTATAATTTAACTTGACAGGGTGTAATTAGTGTGTTTGTGTGTGTGTTTGTTTACACCTGTTTAAAAATGTCTAAAGAAGCAAAGGTCTCCGGATTCAAGAAGTGTGATGCGTGCTGTCAGAAAATGTCTCTGACAGATGCTCACACTTCTTGTGTCTACTGTCTGGGGCCTTTGCACCTGCAGGACTCCTGTGCTGTGTGCCATGGCTTCAGCCCCAGGGTCCTGCAGGAAAGAAAAAATAAATTGATACTAAGAGGCTTACTCAAGCCTGAGGATTCCCTATCTGTCTCAACAGGGAAGCCCTCTAAGGCATCTAGGTCTTCGGCTCCGACTACTGAGCCGAGACCTAAGGTTTCTCAACCTCTGCCTTTATCGGCTCCAGCTGGAGCCGATAAGTCTCAGTCCACAGTTTCTGTGGCTCCCTCGGCTCCGGCCGGAGCCGAGGTAATAGAAGTTCCCGTGTCGGCTCCGACCAGACCTTCGGAGCCGACAACTAGGAAGAGGTCCAGGTCACCATCTCTTGGCTCCGTTCATTCGGCTCCAGGATCTCCCCTGCTGTCTGAACGGAGCCAAAGATCTCACTCCTCTAGGTCATCGAGGCTGTCGGATCATGACCTTCAGAGGGTAGTGAGTTGACTTCTTAAGTCCGAGGCACTGGCCCAGATGCTTCAGAGCCCGACTCATCAGTCGATGCCTGCCCCGGTCCAGCAACATATTCCTCCTTCGACTCTCTTGAGCTCGGAGCCGGGTCGCGTCGGAACCGAGACTGTGATAGCGTCGGAGCCGATACAATTGTCTTCGGCTCCGTCGTCAGCTCCGTTTTCTTCCTTGGAAGAATCTCGGCGCCGGACTTCCCTCGTCGGCTCCGAGGGGGTGAGTGGCATCGGACCCTTGTCCGACCCCCCTCTCCCTCTCGGTGCTTCGGCGCTGGTGAGTTCGGCTCCGACATCGGCCTCGGAGCCATCACTGTCGGTGCCGAGGGGGGTTCTTAGCTTCTCGGAGCGGGGACCTCTGGCTCTGCCTGACAGGGGTGCATTCGAGGTCATGCGGAGTGTGTTAGAGCCTGGCTCTACTCCACAGTCGGCTCCGTCCGCCCCTCCCTCTGCGGTGCCTCAGGCTAAGTCGACTCACTCCCTCATCCCGGACCGCAGAGAGCCAGCTCCTCAGGAACCCCCTGTGGGGATTTCATCCTCTTCCGAGGCCTCTCCTGATTTGGCAGAAGAGCCCCCTCGGAAGAGGAAGTGTAAGAGGAAACACATTGACTCACCTGAGTCCATCACATCAGACACAGATTTGGATGATTCTGAGGGTTCCCCCCGTTCCCCTTCTGAAGATGTCTCATTTGCAGACATTCTGGAGATCCTGAAACAGAGGGGAAATTGGCCAGCCCTCAACCCTTCGGAGGACGAATCTGTGTATCTTGAGGCGTTTGGCTCTCGTCCTTCCACCTCCTGGGTGTCCCCTCTGTTCGACCCCCTCATGCAGGTGGTTGCTAAGAAGGCATGGACGGCTCCTGATTCAGTGGACCCCACTCCCAGGAGACCCTCCAAGTTCATCACAGCTCCAGCAGACAAACAGTTTTTAACAAAAGGAGTTTCTGTGGATGCTATGGTGGTAGCTGCTGCCACTAAGAAGGAGCTAGCTGATCCTTCAGTACCTGTCCATCCACCTAACAAGGAATCTAGGTCCATGGACAGGTACGGGAAGCGGATGTTCTCGTCAGCGACATTTACCATGCGTTCGCTGAATTACCTGTGCCATTTTACTCGTCTTCAAAGGGACTTGATCAAGGAAGCGAGTGAAATGTTAAAGGACCCTACAGCTGCGGGTTTCCAAGATAAGATGAACACGCAGCTGGCTACCCTTAACTCCATAACCAACTCCTCCATGCCTTCTTACTTACGCGGCTCATGGACCGAGCAGAGCCGCAGGGACTGGTGTGGCCTTACGTAGGCATGACTGGATGCGGCTATGCAATTTATGGACCCTTCAAGACGTCTTTCACGAACTCCCGTTTGATGGATCATCCTCTTTGGTCCTCAAGTGAAAGAAACCTTGACTAGGTGCGAGACTGATGGCAAGACCCTTTCTGCCGCCGGAGTCCGTTTTCTACTCCTTCCAGGCCTTACCCCAAAGGCCAGAAAGGTGGAAAGATGTGGTTCCGTAAACAATCTCAAGGGACTTCGCCTGACGACAGAGTCGCTTCCCGCCAGAGGCAGAGGCGGGAATAACAATGGTAGACGTCGCCCTAGGGGCAGGGGTCCGCAGAACCAGGGCAATCGGGAAGCCTTCCTGACAAGCCCTTTCAGCATCCCTGAGGTGTTGCCCGACTGCCCATCTTCGGAGGCAGTCGGGAAAGATTGTCACTGTACCCAGAAGCCTGGCTATCCCTGACTCAAGACAAATGGGTACAGTCCATCATTTCGAAGGCTATTCTATCCCCTTTCTTCGCTTTCCAAATCAATCAAAAATCCCTTCCAGATGTTCCACCGCTCAAAGGGATCTAGCAGTTTTGGAGATTTCAAAACTGCTTGCAAAAGAGCAATTCAGCCAGTTCCAGCAGACCAGCAAGGATCCGGAATCTACTCAAGGTTCTTTTAGTTCCAAAGAAAACAGGGGACTGGAGACCAATTTTGGATCTCAGTGTCTTGAACAGATCAGTCAAGAAAACAAGATTTCGGATGGTCACGCTGCAATCCATCCTTCCCCTTTTGGGCAAAGGAAACTGGATGTGCTCTATAGACCTTCGGGATGCGTACTATCACATAAAAATGAACAGACGCTCCAGAAGATTCCTCCGCTTCAGGCTGGGAACCAGTCATTTTCAATTCAGGGCCCTGCCCTTTGGTCTCACCACTGCCCCCCGGGTGTTTACCAAATGCATGGCAGTGGTAGCTTCTCACCTGAGACGACAAGGATTCCAGGTGTTTCCATATTTGGACGACTGCCTCCTCACAGCTCCCACCAAGCATCTCCTTCTGATGGCCAGAGATTACACTTTTCGCGTTTGTCAAAAGCTGGGTATTTCAATAAATTGTGAAAAGTCTGTTTTGTCGCCTTGTCGTACTATTACCTACATAGGCGCAAATTTAGATACAATAAACATGTCTGCAAGACTAACACATCAGAGAATAACAGACATTCACAAATTGGTATCGCTCCTTTTCAACAACAACAGAATCAAAGCCAGGTTAGTTCTGAAGGTGTTGGGAATTATGGCAGCGGCCATACCTCTGCTTCCATTAGCCAGATACCACATGCGGATCCTTCAATGGATGCTTTTTACTCAATGGTCATACCAGCAACTTCCAATGTCTCACACCATTATGATCACGCAAGCGTGCAAAAATCATCTCATGTGGCGGATGTCTTCCCCCCAGCTCTTGTCGGGAAGACCCTTTGTTCCACCTCCTCCGGTTGCTACTCTGACAACGGATGCCTCCCTGATCGGGTGGGGGCATTATCAGGGCAGGACGGTCCAGGGCACATGGCAACCAAACGAATGCCACTTGCACATAAATGTTCTGGAGATGAGAGCAGTGCTTTTAGCGTTGCAAGCCCTTCAAGACTCTCTTCCCTTGGGAACGATTGCAATCCAGACGGACAATATGTCTGTAGTGTGGTACATCAACAAACAAGGCAGAACCAGATCATACCCCCTGTGTCGAGAAGCACTCAGACTGTGGCAATGGGCGATTTCTTCTCAGCGATTTCTGATAGCAACGCACATCCCCGGGAAGTCCAATCAAATTGCGGACAAGTTGAGCAGAGCTATACTCATGCCTCACGAGTGGTCTCTGAAAGACTCTGTAGTGAGAGAAATTTTTCTCAAGTGGGGTCAGCCTTGCTGCGATCTTTTGCTACTCCCCAAAACAGCAAGTGCAGAGAATATTTCACTCTATTCCCTTTACCAGGCCAACCCAGCAGAGACGCTCTAGTCCAAGTTTGGCCCCGGGACTTCTGTATGCATTTCCTCCTTTCCCACTGATCTCTCAAGTAATACAGAAAGCTATCGCTCAGAAGGCCTCATTGATTCTCATTGCTCCTTACTGGCCTCGACAAGTGTGGTTCCCCTTTCTACATCGCTTCTCTTGAGCGACCGTGGAATCTGGACCTAGTTCCAGATCTTTTGATCCATCAGTCGGGTCAGTTTCATCGCTCCCTCCCCTCTCTGAACCTCACTGCTTGGTTCCTCCAGTTCCAACCTTAGCCAGGCTTCCTCAATTATCTCACTCTGTTAGAGATATTTTGATAGCTTCCCATAAATCTTCCACTCGAAAGATTTATTTGAGTAAGTGGAAACGCTTCACATATTGGGCTCAAGGAAAGGACATAGATCCTTTCACTGCTTCCATCCAACTAGTCCTTGATTTTCTAGCTGAACTCTTCCATGCAGGTTCATCTCCCTCTACACTTAAAGTTCAATTGGCAGCTATTTCTAACTTTCATGTGGGTATTTCTGAATCTGCCCTAATGTCCCACAAGCTCTGCAAAGCCTTTTTGAAAGGAGTTTTTCTTCTCAGACCTCCTATAAGAAATCCTCCTTCTCCTTGGGACCTAAATTTAGTTCTTGCTTCCTTGATTCTTCCCCCTTTCGAACCTGCAGTCTCCTGTTCTTTAAAATTATTATCATGGAAAACTCTTTTTCTGGTAGCTATTACATCAGCTAGAAGAGTTTCAGAGCTTCAAGCACTCAGCTGTCGTCCTCCTTATCTTTTGTTTCATAAGGACAGAGTATCCTTACGAACTAACCCGTCCTTTTTGCCTAAAGTGGTCTCGACGTCAAATCTAAATCAAAGCATTGATCTACCGGTCTTTTTTCCAGAATACTCCAATAGGTCTGAACAAAAATTACACTGCCTGGATGTTCACCGTCAATTGAGGTACTACTTGGATAGAACTAAACAGTTCAGAAAATCTGATCAGTTGTTTGTCTCCTATCTTGGGAGAGCAGAAAGGGACTTTCAGTTTCAAAGGTATCATTATCCAGATGGCTAACATCTTTGATTTCCCTTGTATATGAAATTAGACATCAAAAGCTGCCTGATAAACCTAAGGCTCATTCCACCAGAGCTTTGGCTACTTCTTTAGCCTTCCAAGACAGACTGCCTATCGACACCATTTGTGCAGCTGCTACTTGGGCTACTCCTCACACTTTCATTTCTCATTATAAGTTGGATTTAGCTTCTAGGCATAGAGCTAACTTTGGTTCCACTGTTCTCAGGAGTCTGTTCCGTTAGGCCACCCGGGACAAGGTGCTAGGGACGCGGTCCCATCCAGCAAGAATGAAGGCGAGATAGACAACTTAACATATAGAAGTTATGTTCTTACCATAACGTTCCATGTTAGTTGTCTTCTTCTCGCCTTCTTCTTGCGTCCCACCCTCCTTCCCCCTGGCCTGGACAGACCTAGAGGAGTTGTGATTGTGACCTCTCTTTCTACCACCTCTTTCTTAGACATATGCTTTTATGCATATTTCCTGGTTCAGGATGTAGGTCACCCTTCTTTCTTCCTGTGGTTAGAGGTGGACTCTGTTTACAGTTATACTGTTACTATTATAAGCTGGGGTTAGCTTACAAACGAGATCTGAGGTAACTCTCGCCTAGCATTGTGGGATATAAGGGGAGCCTCGAGCCGGTGGAACCAACTCTCGAGCTTTAGAGTGGCCGAGTCGGAGCCGAGGTCGGCTCCGAACCCATCCAGCAAGAATGAAGGCGAGAAGAAGACAACTAACATGGAACGTTATGGTAAGAACATAACTTCTATTTTTGTCAACAGTAAACTGCACTTGGAGTGTCTCCTGTGCATCATACCTTTTGACCAGCCTGGAGGTGTTTATTTCTATGGTAAATATTGAAACTCCACCTCCTTTAGCTTTGTAGCCCTCTATTTGGGGTCCGAACGTATGGTAGGCTGAGTAACTTTGCAAGGTTAGGGTGCTTTCCATAGCTTTGAACCAGGTTTCAGTGACTGCACAAATGTCAGCGTCCTCCAGGGCAAGAGATGCTTTCAATGAGTGCAGTTTCATGCTAAGACTCCTAGCATTTGGCAGGATGACCTTTAAATTTCATTTATAATAAGCTTTCATGCTGCTAATGTTATGCTCATGACTTTGCCTAAAAAAGGCACTGGGGGGGGTGGGGGCAAGTGCCTTTGCCAGAAGCCTAAAGCCCAAAGGAGACAGATGAAGGTCATCTCTGGCAAAGCATTGTGGTCTGTCAATCATGTACTGGCTTGTGACTGAGGCAACAAGGATTCAAGTTTTTTAATGTGATTGCATCTCTCACATATTGTGTTTTAGGTATTAGTAGTAGAGAGTTGTCTGTGTACATAAGGCGGTTGCTACACTGTCTCAGGATGCCCATATCAACCAGACTAGTAGGAAAAAGCACAGGAAATTGTCTGTCCATGGTTATTAGAATCTGTGGAAGAGATAGCAGGGATAGTAGAGTGGGTACTACCTGAGGATAGAACCTATAGGTGCAAGTATGGCTGGAAAAAAATCAATACAGTAGCTGCAGGTGAGGGCCTCACTCACAGGAGTGCTGGTAAGGGAAAAATGCAACTGAGATACCTCACAAAGGGTTAAAACAGCACACAAGCACAAACCCACACACATGCTGGGTTTAAATACCACCAAAACAAAGATAAAAGTAGGAACACTGGAACTGACCAATCAACCTTTATCCCTGAGCTCTTAGCTCAACACCCTATGCCAGACCAGTGCGAAACAGTTCACTTACTCTCAGTAAGTGCAGACAGGCCCTGGCCAACACAAGATGGTGTAGCAGGAAAGAGAGGAATCACACAAACAGATGTGAATGCAGCTAAACCTGTAACCAGACTATGCTAAAGATATTTAAACTGTTTAGGTCAGTTTAACACAGGTGAACAGATGCACACTTAAATATAACAGTAGCAAAAAGAGCAAATGGATTCAAACAGATTAAACAATTAACCAATAATAAAGCTCAAAGCTGACCCCTTTTCCAGCAGTCTTCATTCACACAACTTCTAACTGCACACTCCTACCACTAGGGTACAGGAGAAGCCTCTCCAAAAAGATGGCCTGGATTAGTGCTCAAGTTATACAAACAAATCTAGATTCAGCAGGTCAGGATCTAGTCTATGCTACAGCAAACAAGGTGTACCAATGTCAGAAAGAAACAGTTCAAATAAGCAGTCACAATAAGCCATTAACCAGCAATTTCTAGCTCAGAAGGACATAATCTACCCTCTCCTCCCACAACAGTGCAGATCACAAACCTTTTTAATGTAAAATAACTGGCCTGAACCCCAAATGTTTAAACCACAGCTAAGACAATATTAGAATAACCGACACAAAGCCTTTGACCAGCAACTCCCAACTTAGAAGGATGTAAGCTACCTCTCTTGCCACAAGAGTGCAGACAACAAACCTTGTTAATGTAAAACAACTGGCCTGAAGCCCATGTGCTTAAATGAAAAAGCTTAGAATAACAGTTACAATTACATCAGGCTACTAACAAGCAGTAATAAATGCAGTAGAATACATGCAATTGAGTCATTTTAAGAACAGGCAGCAAAAGCAAATTAAAGTAGGAAGAAACACAAATGCAGTAATTTTATTTTTGTTTTTAGGTTAAGTGGGAAGGGATGAAACACGATAATTTCAGGTTGAGAAACTAAGGGGGCTGGGCCCTCCCTCCCAAATGATCTCTGTCTACTCAGTAGGATAAGCTGATGAGATGGGACTGGGAGGAGTCTCCAAAATGAAATTTATAGTAGGGGTGGGCAACTCAAAAGCCAACAAATATAAGAACACAACAAGGGGGATCTCTTAAAACTCCAACAGAACAGAAAACATAAAACGAAACAAATGTAATACTAGAATAAGATACAAAATAGAAGTGATCAAAGCTTAACTAAAGAGCTTCAAATCAACATTAAATGCAGAGATGAATACTCAGAGCAATGCAGACCACACAAACACTTCAGCTAACTACAGATATTTCTAAATAAAAGAGCAATGCTGTCTCTCAGCTCCTCACACTAATTAACTGATGCTATTCACATATTGCAAAAGAATTATTTCGTAACTTTTTTAACTGACCCTAGCCAAGAATCCTTAAAACTCCAACAGAACATGTGCTCTGGTACACTAGGTATCAGGACGATATGTGCCTTATTTGGTGTGGTGATGTAGATGTTATTGAAGCCTTCATTAGGAGTATTACTGAAATGACTGATTTTTTGGAGTTTAGATACTCAGTAGGCCTGGATAGTATTAATTTTCTAGATATTAATGTTGCCAAAGATGAACTTAACCAGAGGTATAAAACCACAATATTTAGGAAACTTACTAACTCTAACGCATTTCTACACTTTTCAAGCAACCATCCTCACCATCAGAAAAGAGCAGTAGTGAAGGGAGAAATGGTGAGAGCAGCTAGGATGGTTTCAGAGGATGTGGATTATAGTAGAGAATGTGAATTATTGAAAGCCATGTTTATGAGAAGGGGCTACCCAGAAAACTTTATAGACAATATTATTTCTTAAGTTAACATGAAAAGATCTTCAGGTCATTTTAGACCATTGTTACATAAAGGTTATGACAGGGAGGTAACTGTTATGCCTGAGTACCCAAGGGGGTGTACAGAAGGCTCAACCTATAATTTGGGTTTGAGCTTTATGTTTACTATATTCATTAGAGCACAAGATAATTAGAGAAATTTTAAATAAAAATTGGGCAATTATCTTGGATGATAACAGCCTGACTAAAGTTTTAGGCAATAATCCCAGATTCACATATAGAAGAGGTCCCAATTTAAAATGTTTACTTGAAAATAAAAAAAGAGAGAAACAAATTAATATTGGGATTGGAATGCAGAAATGTGGCTCTTGTCAACAATGCAAGTTTATTAAAATGGGTAACAAAGTGACTATAAGGGATAATACCAATACAATCAGGGGTAAGTTTAATTGTGAATCCAAAGGTGTTGTTTATGTGGCATGCTGTGAAGCATGCCCATCGCTTTATATTGGCAAGACCGAACGAAAAATAAAACGAAGGATTTACAAACACCAATATTATATTAATAAGAAAGAGACCACTAATGCATTAGTTAAGCATATAGTTGACAATCATATCCATAAGTTTAAAAACACTGTTATACACCAAGTGGAAAGTGAATTAAGAGGTGGCCCCTGGCAAATTAAACTCGAAGAAAGCGAATTAATGTGGCAAATACATACTGCAGCTCATATTATACCAGGCCTTAATGAATGTGTCTCACTCAAAAGCATCTTAAAGTTGAAAGCACTTATTAGGTACAGGTAGTAGGAATTAATGCCTATTTGTTATGTATAGTACATGTTTTTATATTTTTTATATTTAGGTTTAAAACATAAGAATACATTTAATAAGTTATATTATTTATGGCATATATTAATTTTTTGCACAAAATTAATTAATTGTGGTGCATATATAAATACACTCCTGCTGTATTTTATAAATGTTAATGTGTATGTTTTTAAAAAGTTATAACGTTTTAGTTTTTATAATTAAGATTGCATATTGCACACTATTTCTGTGAGGTTCTGTTGAGAGCATTTTAATATTCACTATGTAGCTTAATTATTTTTAGTGGATTTTAAAACTAATTTTATACAAAAGTATTCCTTTTTAAAAATGGTGTAAATGCTAAATCCATGTGAGTCATGGTTAATAAACATCAATTAAGCACAAATTGAATGATTAATACCATTGATTGATATGTATATAAAGCTGTTAGTTTTTTAGTTTTACTTTGCCTGAAGAAGTTGGGGCATTGACTCCTTCAAAAGTGCTCATTAAATGGTTGTTTGATCTATTTTACGGACTGCTTGACATTGCCAGCTGTTTTTTGTTTTTATCTAGTTTGTATTATTTTTCTGTCATACAGCACACTGTGTTTAGTGATATGTCTCAACCTCTTAAAGAAAGACATCTGGACAAAGGCACAAATAAGGTGGGGGGGCAAAAATAGTGACACTTTATAAGTATTGCTCTAACACACTTAGTTGATATAATACTAAGTTTTGCATTCGCATGAATACTCTGAAGGATATGACATCTGACATTCAAATGTGTGCTATTATTTTATGACTTCAGTCTTTAATGATTTGCTAGTGATTTGCCAGGCAAAACACAAATGTATGAGAAAATGACTATAAATATGAGGCAAACATGTCAATCTGCAAAACTCTGGACATTTGAGAGGTATGAGCTCAGTACATAACATACGATTCAGCACACACTTCTGCACCAGTTGTTTAATATCCACATAACAAATATAGGTCTCTTACATTTGTAAGATAAGCATATGTATCATAGTAATATTCACAAATGACATATGAATATTTATAACATCCCAGGTAGCTGGGCTGGCAGTCTCAGTCAGTACTGTACAACAGACAATCCAGTAGTACTCATATGTGAGCTAACCATTGCTGGGGTGACTCAGGGGCCAGAGCTGTGATCTCTGTCACTACAGACAGAGCCATCAGGGATGGCTGTAGGTGCTGGACAGCAGACTAACAGCGACATGTCAGTCCAGGAAGTCTTGTTGAGACCTACTATTTAAATTCCTGTATCCCATGACTGCATCCCCCCATCTGCATTTCATTATATGCTAAATTGTATGACATACCTGTTATAGTGCTGTACTCCTTCGTCAGAAGAAATCCACACGTATTGTCAAGATTCATAGTCTGTCTTCCAGAAAAAAGTGTCAGACCTGTTTAGCATAGGCAGCAGCTTGCCTTTTGTAGGTAATGCTCATGAGCAGGTGATGGCCTGTGCACCAATCTGTGTCTCCCACTTGCTAATTGCATCCAGAACAGCTGTGTTGCCTTTCCATTAGCCAATGGCTTGGCAACACAGTGCTATAATTAAGTTCTTCATGTGGGCCTTGCCCCTTTTCCTGGCCTGTGAGGAGGACATTATCGAGGTGTGTGAGCTACAGCATCACAGAGGGTAGGTGGAAATACTGTCCACTGTTTGGATTGATGTGTTATGTCCACAGCTTTGCATGCTATGTCTGCATACCTGTCAACCTCTTAGCACAAGAAATCTGGACAAAGCTCAACAAAATGGGGGAACAAAGGCCCAAAAATAGGGACAGATGTTAAGTATTGCTGTTATAAAGTTAGAAAATTGCTAGAGTAACAGGATTTGTTTTGACATACATTTTCTGAAGGATCTGAGTCTGAAACTGAAATGTATATCATTATTTAGTGACTTCATTCCTCATATCATCCCAGTTATTTGTCAGAAAACCACACAATTTTATGAGGAACAGGTCAAAAATATGAGGCAAAGATCTGGACATTCTGTGGAAATCTGTACAGTTGAGAGGTATCTATGTCTGGCCATTGTTAACACACTTTCAGATTCTGTAGCAGTGTAGTGTGTAAATGGGTGTTGGGATGAGTAAGGAGACGGGCAGATGTGAGTGTCATATATCCTTTTCTATCTGACTGTGCATGCTGCTACAGTTGATGCTGGTCTGTCAGCTGTGTATTTTTGTATGGGCAGACTGAGACATGTCCCTTAAAACATCAACAGTCCAAGTACACTGTGATTTGGGCTAGTTTATATATGAGTAGTGTGTGACTGGCAATCAGGATATGTTTGTAAAAACAGTTGTTATACTCGAGAGGTCAGTTGGCTTACTGGTATGTTGCTTTGACTGTAGTGCAAATGGTTCTGGGTTCACAATTTCTCACCATCTTTTTTCCCTAAAGTTACATCCCTATAGTGCATGATATATTTTCAAATGCATCAGTAATTACCCAGAGCTGATTTGGTGTAGTGGTGTGTTGTTCTGACTGTAGTTCAGAAGGTCCTGAGTTAACTGGTTGGCAGCTCTGTTTTTTTTTCCCTAGCGTTACATGACTGCACTGCATTTTATATATATATATATATATATATATATATATATATATGTGTGTGTGTGTGTGTGTGTGTGTGTATAAATGTATATAATATATATATATATATATATATATATATATATATATATATATATGTATATATATCTTTATATTTATCTATATATATATATATATACACACACACACATACATAAAAAAGCAGTACTAACGTCACAGAGCTGGTTTGGCTTTAGTGGTGCATTGCTCTGACTCTAATGCAGTGTTCTGGATTCGAGACTTAGTAGTGATGTCTTTTTTTTCGTACTGTTAAATGACTGCAATGCATGATATATTTGCAAAAGCATCACCAATTGCTACAGCTCATTTGGCTCTGTGGTACATTGCTTTGACTGTAGTGCACAGGGTCCTGGGTTCAAGACTTGAGAGTGATGACTTTTTTCCCTAATGTTAAATGACCATAATGCACAATATATTTACAAAAACATTAGCAATTCTCACAGCTCATTTTGTGTAGTGGTACATTTCTGTGACTGTAGTGCACAGGGTCCTGGGTTCAAGACCTGGCAGCGCTGGTTATTTTGTTGCTGGGCAGAACAGTGACTGAATGAGATAGGTTGATTAAAGCAATTTTAAGCAGGCTTGTGTGGTTTTGCTCAATGTCTGCAATACCAAGAGATGCTTAGATTCCTTTAGCTTTGCTTAGTGCCACTTATTCCTGCTTAAACACGTGCTATTTCCAAAAAAATTAAAGAAAACAGGGGTGATAGGTTAGTGGTGAATGGGGGGAAGCAGGGGGAAAAAACATTATGAAAGGCAGTTAGGGATGTGCAGGACAGGTGTAGGAAAGGACCATAGCTCTCCATTTCTTGGAGCCTCACACCCCACAGGGAGGGTTGTGGGTGACATAGGTTTGTTGATTAATTGATGGGATGATTGATTCATGGCAGTGTATGTGTAGGTGAAATGGAGAGCTATGTATGAGATGAGATTTTTTTTTGTGGGGACAGATGCCCCCCACCTTTTTCTTTTAAGGTTGAGAGTGGGATGTTGGAAGTGTTGAAGGTAAGTTTGGGGAGTTAAGTTGGGTTGAAGAAGTTGCTTTTGTAAACAGATAAGACAGCAGATGGACAGTATATGACATATGAGAGGGGTAAACACCTTGGATGGGGAGAGTGGTTGGGCATCAGAGGGCCATGTGCCCCCAGATGGAAAAAGTGAGACTGTGGTCCCCACCCATGGGCAGTCACCACTGCCTCTTCATGGCCCAGAAGGTGGCTGTGCTGGCGCCTGGATGATGGGGCCAGCCTGCCCCTTGAGGTGAGCCAGTCTGCTCTCTGTCTGTCTCAGGCGAACATCCAAGTCATGCCAGATGACCCTGCGCACCAACCGTAGAAATTGTTGTTGGGTGACAGGGACCTCTCCACACCAGCGCCCAGCCAGAGGAGGGATGAGCCCTGTCCCCTGAGGTGGTTCCTCCCAAGGGTGGTGCAGGACCAGCAGAGGAGGCAGCTCCACATTGGGTCCCAGATGTGTTGGGACCCAGTGCCATGGCCAGATGAGATGGGACAGGCGGATCTGCTGGTATCTGCCTACCCAAATATGCTATGATGTTGAGGTTTTTCAAAGTGCATTGGTTAATCATGCACAAAACATTTCAACATTATTAATGATAGCATGCATAGGTGTTACAATTAACCCAGAATAATAGAATTGGAAAAATTGCATGGCATACACAAGACATGCATAAATGGAATAACAGTATTGTAACATCATGCCAGATACATTTACGGCAACAGGCCACCAACAATGCAATTTGAACAAGGTATGTTAGTAGGCAACCATTTAAATATATGAACAATAATAGAACACAGGTCCCAACATTAGGTTTTCAGAACAACATACGTGCAGTATATGAATAATTATTATTGATGCAGATAAGGGGTGGGGGGAGAGAGAAACAGTCCATTACCAACTGTATAGGCTATATTTTTCACAACAGTACTGCTTAGTACTGTACATTTCTGCCCTAACTTTACATCTGCCTGAGGCCTATAGTTATTGTAGCATGTACATACCTGTTAATCTGTTAACCTGAAATGCTATGGGGCAAGCTGTGACAACTTTAGGTACATGGGTAGAGGGGACTCGTACATGTCAGAGTTACATATGACTAACAAGGTGTAGCCTGCACTGATGCTGTGTGTGTATGTTAATGGCATACTTGTACTGAATTTATATGTGTGTGCAAGGTTATTGGCAACCGTGATCACTAGCAGTGACAGTGTGACACTTGAGAGACATGTATTGGAAAGAGTGCATGGTATATATACCTATCCTGCTCTCCTTTGTAGTCATGGAGTTGGACACTGGAACATTTGTACACAGTGTATTAGTATATCCTTCATACACCTAATACGAACATTTCTTTACCTGTGAGCCCTGTGGAACAAATATCTGTTAACACTACAAATACTCAGGATTAGTTGTGTGTAACTAGAAACACATCTTCGTACCACTACCTGGATTCAAACCATGGTCTCTGTGTGCAAAACTTAATAACATATATCTATTTCTTATCACATTGCACTTCTGGGGCACTACTGTCTGGTGCTTGACTGATTTGTGCCTAAAACTAACTTGGTTACATGGTCTAACCTTGTAATATAAGTGGAGTACCAGAGAAGACTGCAATAACAGTTGAACATACACACCCAAGATTCATGCATGATAGATAGTGAACTGTGTAATAATACTTTGAATGCAGTTGTACACATTTAACCCCTAGTGGATGTGAATATGTGTGATTTTTACAGACCATGGCAGGGTGCTTGTTTGCATACCGACCCATATACATTTGCACATCATATATTTGCAGTTTCCACCTATTAAAGTCTCATACTAGCCTGCATCAGCATGCCTACATTCAGGAATACATGTAGCTAAAATGCAAAGGTTAACACAAGACAATGCTGCAGGGAACACAGTTTAATACATTATAGATTACTATTCAAGGTTCATATCTTAGTGTAGAACATATATCAGATGTTAAGTTGTCAATCTCGCCTTCATTCTTGCTTGATGGGTTCAGAGCCGATCCCTCGGCTCCGACTCGGCACTTGCTAAGCTCGAGAGTCACTTTTACCAGCTCGAGGCAGCCCCATATCCCATGATGCAAGGCGGTAAGTACCCAGATCTCGTTTGCCGCTTCGCTTAGGAGGTCCTCCTTTTACCAGCTCCTGGTAAGTGTTTAAAATACTTGATATTTTAGCCCCTTTTTTGCTAAAAACCCTTAAATTGTAGTTTTAAGTTATTTTTAAAGATTTTCTGACAGAAATTTACCTGTCTCTTTTTATTTTTTAGTCAAACTCTACCCATCCCATCCCCCCCCTGTTAGGGTGTGTGTGTGTTTGTCTACTTATACCTTTTTGGTATATTTAATTTAATTTAACTCTTTGACTGGTGTGTGTGTGTGTTGTCTTTCACCATGTCAAAAGAGAGGGTCTCAGGCTTTAAGAAGTGTGACTCGTGCTGTCAGAAGATGTCTCTGACAGACGGTCACACTTCTTGCCTGTATTGCCTGGGGCCTCTTCACCTGCAGGACTCCTGTGCTATATGTCATTCCTTCAGCCAGAGAGTCCTGCAGGAAAGAAGAAACAAACTGATACTTAGGGGCCTTCTTAAGCCGGAGGGCTCTCCGGCTAAGTCGGCTCCATCCAAATCTGTCAAATCTTCCAAGGCCCAGGCTTCTGTGTCAAAGCCTGCGGCCTCGGCTCCGACTCATTCTGAGTCGAGATCGGCTCCGGCTGGAGCCGATTCTGGCTTAACTAAGCCTTCGGCACCGATGGCTATCGGTGCCGATTCTGCATCGACCACTTCGGTGTCGGCTCCGATCGGTTCCGACCACCATGTGGCACAGGCATCGGTGTCGGCTCCGATCGGCTCCGACACCGTTACTTTTGTGGCTGTATCAGCTCCGGCTGGAGCCGATGCATCGAGGCTTCCTGTCGGCTCCGATAAGTTCTCGGCTCCGACAGGGTCTATAGTTTCATCGGTTCCGATGGCTCATTCCAGGAAGAGGTCGAGGTCTCCTTCCTTGGAGCCGATACTTTCGGCTCCGGCTTCACCTCTCCTTTCGGAACGAAGCCATCGGAGCCGATCTTCAAGGTCATCCAGACTTTCAGACCATGACTTAGAGAGAGTGGTCAGCAGATTACTTAAGTCACAGGCACTGGCCCAAATGTTACATAGTCCGTCTCAACAGACGACTGTTGGACCACACCCCGTTACAGTTCCTCCTTCAACTCTACCCCAGAGCTTGGAGTTGGAGTCTTCGGGAATGGTTACTGCTACGGCTGGAGGACAGATACCCCTTCTGTTCCTTCAGCCTCTACTCTTATCTCCTCTTGAGACCTTCCTTAGAGGGATTCGGTGGTCGGGCTTCCATGGTCTCCTCCGAGGGGGTGAGTGGCATCGGACCCTTGTCCGAACCCGCTCTTCCCCTTGGAGCCTCGGCCTTGGTGAGCTCGGCTCCGACATCTGCCTCGGAGACTTCCCTGTCGGTGGTCCCTGGAGTTCCTAGTTCTTCGGAACGGGTTCTCTCGGACCTGCCTGGGAGGGGAGCATTTGAGGTGATGAAGAGTGTGCTGGCCACTGGTATCAGTCAGCAGTCTGTTCCCTTAGCTCCTCCCTCTATAGTGCCTGTTGACATCTCTGCCACTACTCTTGCTACAGGACCCAGGGATCCTCCGCCTCAGGTTTCCCCATTGGGAATTTCCCCCTCTTCCGAGGATTCTCCTGATGTTTCGGGAGATCCTCCTAGGAAGAGGACTTGTAAGAGGAAACATGTAGACTCCCCTGAGTCTGTCACTTCAGATACTGACTTTGATGAGTCAGAGGGATCCCCTAGATCCCCCTCTGAGGATGTCTCCTTCTCAGACATCCTAGAACTCCTTAAACAGAGGGGAAACTGGCCCACCAACAATCCCTCTGAGGATGAGTCAGTATACCTAGAGGCGTTTGGATCTCGGCCCTCCACCTCCTGGGTGTCTCCGCCTTTCAACCCCCTTATGCAGGTTATTGCCCGAAAGGCGTGGGCAGCTCCTGACTCTGTAGAGCCAGTCCCTAGGAGGCCTTCAAAATTTATCACTGCCCCGTGTGACAAACAATTCCTCACTAAGGGTGTCCCCGCTGATGCCATGGTGGTGGCTGCTGCCACCAAGAAGGAACTTGCAGATCCTTCCGTACCTGTCCATCCTCCTAAAAAGGTCTCTAGGACCATGGATAGGTGCGGTGGCGGATGTTTTCCTCAGCGACCTTTGCTATGCGTTCGCTGAATTACCTATGTCACTTCACCAGACTCCAGAGGGATATCCTTAAGGAGCTGGGTGAAGTAGTACAGGATCCTACAGCTGCAGGAGCTCAAGAAAAAATTGCTTCACAGCTAGGAACCCTTAATTCCATTGCAAACTCCTCCATGCGGCTAATATCATATGCTGCTGATGGAGCGAGTAGAGCCGCAGGTACAGGTGTGGCTCTTAGACGCCAAGCCTGGATGCGGCTGTGTGACTTTGCAGATCCCTTCAAGGCGTCCTTCACAAATTCTCCCTTTGATGGGTCAGCTTTGTTTGGCCCTCAGGTGAAGGAAACTTTGACCAGGTGCGAGCAGGATGGCAAGACTCTTTCTGCTGTAGGAGTCCGTTTTTCCACCCCTTCTAGACCTTACCCCAAAGGACAGAAAGGTGGAAAAATGTGGTTCATAAATCCCAAGGAGTCACGCCGGATTCACGTGGTCAGTTTACCCCTAGAGGCAGAGGGGTAACAACAACAGACGCCACTCTAGAGGCAGAGGGGTCCAAAAACCAGGGAAACAGAGAGCCTCTCTCTGACAAGCCCTTTCAGCATCCCTGAGATGTTGCCCGGCTGTCCCTCCTTGGAGGCAGTCGGGAAGATTATCACTGTACCCAGAAGCCTGGCATTCCCTCACTCAAGACAGATGGGTACAGTCGATCATATCCAAGGGTTACATAATTCCTTTCGAGGAAAGTCCTTTCCCCTCAAATTCCCTTCCAGATGTACCACCGGTCTAAGGGAAATTGCAGAGTTAGAAATCTCAAAACTACTGCAAAAAGAGCCATTCAGCCAGTTACAACAGACCATTCAGAGCCGGAATCTACTCAAGGTTCTTTTGGTCCCCAAAAAGACGGGAGACTGGAGACCAATATTGGATCTCAGCAGACTCAACAAGTCTGTGAGGAAGACAAGATTCCGAATGGTCACTCTTCAGTCAATTCTGCCCTTCTTACAGAAGGACAACTGGATGTGCTCAATAGATCTTCAGGATGCATACTATCACATCAAAATTCACAGACGCTCCAGGAGATTTCTCCGCTTTCGGCTGGGGTCCAGTCATTTCCAGTTCAGAGCCCTGCCCTTTGGTCTCACTACAGCCCCCAGAGTGTTCACCAAATGCATGGCAGTGGTCACGGCTCACCTGAGACGTCGAGAATTCCAGGTGTTTCCGTATCTCGACGACTGGCTCCTGTCAGCCACCACCAGGCATCAGCTTATACAAGCCAGGGATTACACAATAAATCTTTGTTCTCATTTGGGCATCTCGATCAACTTCGAAAAGTCATCCTTATCGCCCTGCCAGTCTATTACCTTCATAGGCGCAAACTTAAACACTGTTCAGATGTCAGCTACCCTTACAGATCAAAGAGTTTCAGACATTCAGAGTCATGTCAGGATCATTCTGGCCAACAAGAAAGTACAGGCCAGAATGGTTCTAAAGGTATTAGGCCTCATGGCTGCGGCCATTACTCTTCTTCCCTGGCTCGATTCTACATGCCTTCTTCAGTGGATGCTGTTCACACAGTGGTCATACCAACAACTTCCTATGCGTCACCAGATTCTGGTGACACAGACTTGCAAAGATCATCTTGCTTGGTGGATCACATCTCCTCAGGTTCACCAAGGCAGGTACTTTGTACCCCATCCCCGATAGCCACTGTCACCACGGATGCCTCCCTGATCGGGTGGGGGTCATTATCAGGGCAGGATGGTTCATGGGACGTGGCAGCCGTTCGAGTACCATCTGCACATAAATGTCCTGGAGATGAGAGCAGTGCTTTTAACGTTGCAAGCCCTCAACGACTTTCTTCCCATAGGGACAATTGCAGTCCACACAGACAACATGTCTGTAGTTTGGTATATCAACAAACAGGGCGGAACCAAGTCCTACCCTTGTGTCGAGAAGCGCTCAGACTATGGCAATGGGCGATCTCCTCTCATCGGTTTCTGGTAGCAACGCATATCCCTGGGAAAACCAACATTGTAGCGGACAGATTGAGCAGAGCTATTCTCATGCCTCACGAGTGGTCTCTCAAGCAATCGATAGCGGAAGAGATTTTTCTGGAATGGGGTCGTCCATGTTGCAATCTTTTTGCTACTCCCCAAAACAGCAAATGTCCAGACTTCTTCTGTCTCTTCCCTCTACCAGGCCATCCCCCCAGAGACGCTCTGACCCAGGATTGGCCCCAGGGACTTCTTTATGCCTTCCCTCCATTTCCTCTGATCCCTCAAGTTATCCAGAAAGCTACCGTTTTGAGAGCCAAGTTGATTCTCATTGCCCTTTACTGGCCTCGACAAGTTTGGTTCCCGTTCCTACATCATCACCTTTTGGTGCAGCCGTGGCATCTGGACCCAGTGCCAGATCTTCTGATTCACCAATCGGGTCAGCTGCACCGGTCTATCCCTTCTCTCAACCTCACAGCATGGTTGCTCCACTTCCTTCCTTAGCCAGGCTTCCTTTGATCTCTAACCCAGTTAGAGACATCATAGTAGCTTCGTTAAAATCCTCTATCAGGAGGATTTATACAAGCAAATGGAAACGTTTCTCTTATTGGGCTAAGGCCAAGAATATTGATCCTTTCACTGCCCCTGTTCAGGCAGTCCTGGACTTCTTAGCAGAGATTTTTCATGCAGGCTCCTCTTCTTCCACAGTCAGAGTTCAACTGGCTGCTATCTCCAATTTTCATGTCGGGATAGCAGATCATAATATTATGTCCCATAGGCTCTGCAGGGCCTTCTTGAAAGGAATTTTCCTACTAAAGCCTCCAATCAGGAATCCTCCTCCTCAGTGGGATCTAAATTTAGTGCTGACATCCTTGATTCTTCCCCCCTTCGAGCCAGCTGTTTCTTGTTCCCTGAAATTTCTTTCTTGGAAAACTTTATTCCTAGTGGCTATTACATCGGCCAGGAGGGTGTCTGAACTTCATGCTCTATCGGTTCGACCCCCCTATTTGATTTTTCATAAAGACAGAGTATCTTTGAGAACTAATCCGACCTTTTTGCCTAAGGTCGCTTCAAAGACCAATTTGAATCAATCCATTGATCTCCCTGTATTTTTCCCAAACTATTCAGACAGAGCTGAACAAAAGCTACATTATCTTGATGTCCACCGTCAACTGAGATATTATTTGGACAGAACAAAAAAATTTAGAAAATCTGATCAACTTTTTGTTTCCTATGCGGATAATAAAAAAGGCCTTCCTGTTTCTAAAGTGACCTTGTCCAGATGGCTTTCCTCGGTCATCTCTGAAATTTATCTGCTCAGGGGAAAACAGCTGTGCTCAAAACCTAAAGCACATTCAACTAGGAGCTTAGCTACTTCTACAGCCTTTCAAGCTAGACTTCCTTTAGACACTATTTGTGCAGCGGCCACTTGGTCCACTCCTCACACTTTTGTTTCCCATTACAAATTGGACTTGGCCTCCAGGGACAGAGCCAGTTTTGGCTCTACAGTCCTCAAGAGTCTGTTCCATTGAGCCACCCAGGATAGAGGTGCTAGGGACGTGGTCCCATCAAGCAAGAATGAAGGCGAGATTGACAACTTAACATTAAGAAGTTATGTACCTACCATAACGTTCCATGTTAGTTGTCTTCTCTCGCCTTCTTTCTTGCGACCCTCCCTCCTTCCCCCTGGCCTGGACAGACCTTGTTATAAGAAATTATTATGCTGAAGACCTTCAGACCTGGTCCTTCTTCCATTCTGTAAGTTTCCTTTCTTCCTTTGGGAAGTGTTTTTTTGCTTGGTGCTATTGCCCTTTGTCATCAAACGAGATCTGGGTACTTACCGCCTTGCATCATGGGATATGGGGCTGCCTCGAGCTGGTAAAAGTGACTCTCGAGCTTAGCAAGTGCAGAGTCGGAGCCGAGGGATCGGCTCCGAACCCATCAAGCAAGAAAGAAGGCGAGAGAAGACAACTAACATGGAACGTTATGGTAGGTACATAACTTCTTATTTTCCTTGTATCTTGTCTTACAGTTCCACATCTGCAGTTTGGCATAACAGCTGCTTAGCAGACAAACCTCAGTGACTTCATGCTCTCATAAACATATTTGCTATGTAGCAACTGTACACTTGTATTTCTTCAACAACAGACCAGATTAAACACAGCAGTTGGTGTGAATAAACTTTATTTAGGGTGACATGACACAGTACTTTATTACATTCACACATCTAAATTAAGTTGTACTGCATATCCTGTGGATGATGAATGTATGTCAGTTATTACTTTCAGAGTAGCAAGCAACAGTATACTTTATCAACAGATTCATTCCTACACACTATTATTCCAGTATTGGCTTCCTTTCATCAATAGTAGCTTGTTTGCTGCCTTCATCTGTATTACACAGTACCTGGCATTAGTCACTTATATCAATGTTGGTCTAACAACACTTTATTCAGTGCATTCAGAACACAGTATACCTAATAGCAGTAGACAATTACACTTTCTTATTTATTGGACTACATATATATATATATATATATATATATATATATATATACACATATATATATATATATATATATATATATATATATATATATATATATCTTGCAAGTTATATCTGTACTCACCACACTGTCAGCATAGCTTCACCAGTCATCTGGCATGGGCCTCGATGTTACAAGCCCTCTCCTCTGCAGCTGTGGGGGGGAAAATGCACCATTATGCATAGGTTCATAGGTGTGTACTAGGCTAATGGCCCTGGGGTCTTTACAAGCCCAGCCATAGCATTAACCTGGTATAGTGCCACCTGACTTTAGTTCCCAGTGTCTCTGTCAAGTAGAGCCACTGGAGTTATCCCCAGGGTGAATTTTCTGTTTCCCACTCATCAAGATTTTTCTTGAAGAGGGTCAGCGAGGTGCTCTGCTTGACATGTATGGAAGTCTGTTCCATAATATGGGTATTCTCTGGGTTATGAACCTATTCCTCCAGCATGTTCTGTTAATTGTGGTAATGAGGTTGAGGTCTCTGGAACATGTGGTGCAGAAGGATTGGGATTTCTTTAGATGTAGCATTTCTAACAGAGCTGGGTCAGACATGGATTTGTAAGTCAAGCAGAGATCACCTCTAAGTAGGTGATATGAGACAGAGAATGGTTGAAGTTTTTGAGTCTGTCCATATAGGACAAGTGTTTAAGGCCTAGGATCCTCTTTGTGAGGAAATTTTGTGGCCTCTCCAGTTGTTGCAGGTGAATAGTGAGGTATGTGCCAAATGTGGCATTGTACTTGATGACTGGCCTAATGAGGGAAGAGTAGAGTGAGACAATGACCTCTTTCTTCCTGGATGCAAAACCCTTAGTAATGAGATGTGCCACATAGAAGGACTTTCTGACCACAGTGGTAATATGGTGATCAAAAGAGAGATTGCTGTCATCCTGTGTTCCCAGATCTCTTATAATGCCTTCTGTGTTCAGTGGACTACCATCTATGTGGTAATTCATGGGAACTGGGTTTTTCCCAAAGGGGATGAAAGCACATTTTTTGGCACTGAGCTTAAGGCCATGGTTCTGACACCAGTCGTTGGTCACAGTGAGGCCATTCAGTAGGATGTCAACATCACTTGGGGAGTTAATAATAGCTCCCAGCTTACAATCATCTATGAACTTTATCAGCCAGAGTCCCTTCATGTTGGCCTGGACTTCAGAGAAGTAGATACCAAACAGGAGAGGACCCAAGACCAAACTCTGTGGGACTCCACTAGTGACTAATCTGCAGTCTGACTTAGAGTCAGCTACTTTCATACTGTGGGTTCTGTCTGTGAGCCAGTTTGCAACCCACCTAGTGATATAGGGGTTGATGCCAAGCTTAGTGAGTTTTTCTATGATTCCTGAGTGGGGAATGGTATCAAAAGCCTTGGCCAGATCAAGGTAGGCTGTATGAACCATCTTGCCTTCATCCACAGCTCTGGTGACTGACTCAAAGAAGTCGACCAAGTTGAGCAGACATGATCTACTCTTCACAAAATCAAACTGTGTGGGGATCCAGAGTTTGGAGATTCCCTATATTCTTGTTTATTAGGTCCATGATGATGTGTTCCATAGCTTTGCATATCAGACTTGTCAGGCTAATGGGGCGATAGTTCCCAGGGTCTGTAGTCGCTCATCCTTTATGGAGAGGGATGATTGTAGCAGTGTGTCATTCGGCAGGGACAAAGCCTGAGGTGAGGCTGTGATTGAGCAGGGCATACAGCTGAGGTGCCAGTTCACTCTGTAGTTCATCTAGAACGCAACCAGGGATATTGTCAGGTCCCATAGAAGCTGTATTCTTGGCCTTGGATAGAGCTGTTTTAACTTGTGCAGCAGTAATACTGGGTGCCTAGCAATCTACTGATACTGTGATTGGTCCTTTGGGGGTGTTAAAGTTGGCACTGAATCTGTCGGCCAATATACTGGCAATATCTGTTGGCTCGGTATAGGAGGTACCATTGTGCAGTAGCTCAGAGCAAATCTGGGTATTGCCGTGGAGATTATTTACATAACTATAGAAGGCCTTGTAGTTGTCTTTACTATCTGCTGCATTTCTGTTTTCTTACTCAGCTTTAGAGGATTTGATGAGGGATCTAAACTTTTTGTCTTGGGACTTCACCTTATTCTGCATCAGTTTCCTCCTTCTGTTGTAGAGTTTGTTTAAAGCAGGGGGCCACCAGATTGGCTTCCTTTTTTTGGAGGAGAGTGTCGTGGTTTTATTGGGTATGGCGAGAACAATGCATTTGTTGACGTGTTTGTACAGTGCATTGGTGTATGATTCTGCAGTCAAACAACTATTCTACATTTGTATGGGTGCCGTGAAGTTAGCCACCTCTGTTTTTAGGATCCCAAAGTTAGCTTTGGAGAAGTTTTTCATAGGGGTTACCTTTGCTGGAGGGGGGATGTGGATTTCCAAGGTGATTAGTTTGTGGTCGGATCTAACCAGGGAGGAGCTAACTATTGGTGTAGAGCAATGGTCGCCCATGTTAGTAATGCCCAGGTTAAGGATATTGCTACCTCTAGTGAGATTAAGAATGAGCTGGTCCAGGGCATTGGAATTAATGAACTCCAGGAAACGTTGGGCAAGTGTATTGGTACATGAGTAGTTTACCCAGTTAATGGAGGGAGTAGTTGAAGTTGCATAGTAAGAGAGTGTTAAGTTGGACCCTAATATTTTCCAGGGTGCTTAGGAATGTGGAGTGAGTGTCTTGGGACATGGTTGGGGACCTGTAGCAGGCTACGACCTGAATCGCTGTCTTACCCAATGTTAGCTGCACCTGAAGTATCTCTGATGCATTATGTTTGGCTACCAGTCTGGAGGTGTGCTCATCCTTTACGAATATGGAAACACCACCGCCTTTGGAGCTTTGATCTATCAGACATTCATACTACAATTTGATAAAGTAACATCAAATACTTACAAACTTCTGGGGCATGCTGGTCCCAAGCATTTTGGATCCATTCGGCCAAGAGAACCCCCCCCCCTTCCTCCATTTCAGATTGTCATAATGGTGACGGACCAGCTCATGTGCCATACAGTCCCAGGCCTCAAATTTATATTGTGAGCCTGGGCACCGGCGCTGCAGCAGTCTGTCATCATGCTTCTTAACAATGAGCCCAGCCATGACCCTGGACTCTAAGATGCCCCAGCATTGTGCCCGAAAGTGTGCTCCCTCTCCTGCACCTGCCATAGTTCCTACAGGGATCAAACTCTAACAGGTTATGACTGTATTCCCACCTGTGCAGTTTACATAAGGCCATATTCCCGTCGTTTTCCATCATGTGACCATTTTCAGAAATGCTAAGCACAGCTCAGCAATGCACAAACCTGCTAATTTGAGTTGAGCAGTGCTTAAAGTGACAAATGCTGAGCAGTGCTTAGCAGTGCACAAATCCATTTAGCTGAGCTGAATACTGCTTAGATATATAGGACAGTACTGTAACTTATTATTCATTGATGTTACTTCATTCTTAGTTGCATCTATTTTATTATATCTCCTAAACTTGTGCATTTCACTACATTATCTGTTTCTGTAACTTTAATGTATTGGACAGTTGTGTGTAACTGGAGCTTTCATACTTGGGTCTCCAGTGCAAATGGGCTTCTGGTCAAGCTGGACCACCACAGTTAACTTTTTTCAATGTATACAAAACAAATAAAAATCTGTGTGGGATCCAGAGTTACCTATCACGTGTAAAAAGCTGAATGGTCAGGATTCGACCCTTGCACCTAATGTACAAGTGCTGGTGCCCTAACCATTCAGCCAGTGAGGATCTGCTGTTAAGCTGCTGGATATACCTCTTATTTTCGTTTAAGCATTGCTGAGTATCATGCCACACTGTGCCATGCAAACCCACTCAGCTATGCTTAAACTTGGCCTTTTTGACAAACATTAATAGCATCCAGTTTCTATTTTTAGATGTCTGGCACATGTTCCTAGCAAATGTCAATAACTACATCAGTAAAATTAATATTAATATACAAATGTAAAATTAACATTAATATAAGAATGCTTTCTGATATAAAAGCTGAATAGCCTGTCTTTGTATTCAAACCGTGCATGTAGTGCACATGAAGCCGTGACTCTAACCATTCAGTTAACTCAGTTGTGAAAATTTTAGCTATACATTTCTATATAACTTTTTCATACCTGAGTAAAGCACCGTGCTGTGCAAACCCGCTTAGCTATGTTTAAACTTTAAAGAAATAAAAAAAAAAAAAATGATCCATTATTTACACAGTAAACATTGCACTTCAATTTATTATATAAGTGTTAGAGGACACTTTTCTTATTGTTTTACTGCTGTACAGCACCTTCACAATCCAGGGTGTGTGTTACAGATACTTTAATGCACCCCTACATGGCATTACTTCATTTTCAGGTCAGCCTCTCAACTGTACAGATTTTTGCACAATATCCACATTTGTGCCTTATGTCTTTGGTCCATTTTTCATACATTTCTGTTCCTCTGGCAAATCACTGGTCTACTCATTACAGACTGCAGTTAGTAAGTAATGACAGGCATTTGAGTTTCAGGCGACATACTCTTCAGAAATTCCATGCTAATGCAAAACCTGTCATTCTATCAAAGTTTGTAAGGACAATATTTAACAACTGTCCCTATTTTTGGGCTTTTGTCCCACTTTTAATAATGGCTTTGTACAGACTTCTTGCTCTAAGAGGTTGAGAGGTATGTGTCTGCGGACACTTTTCTTTATTGTAAAGTGCTGCACGGCACTTTCAGAATGCAGGGTGTAAATTACAGTATCTGTAACACACCCACTGCATAACATTTTCTTGAAAATCAGCTTTTAAGTCTCCGAGGACACTTTCTCTATTTTTATTTATTGTAAAGTGCCGTATGGCACTTTCACAATGCAGCGGGTGTGTTACAGTACCTGTTACACACCCCCTGTATTACATTCCCTTCCCATTCTTCATTTCAGTGTCCATGGACACTGTTTTCTATTGCAAAGTGCCGTACAGCACATTGACAGTGCAGAGGGCATGTTACAGATCTGCGAGCACTACTGTAACACTCCCCCTGCACTGATTCAGAATCCATGTACACAACTCCATCTCAATAGTGCACCTTCATTAATATGCAAGTAAAAACAATGTCCCTTCCCACTATTAATTGCCAAAATTATCCATCTGGCTATATCACACAATTGCACTGCAGTGTGTGGTGCTGCAGACTCGCAAACAAGCCGAAACCTGCTCAACCTTGGAGCTAAAGTACCAGAAGCTAAAAACTTAAAAAAAAAAAAAACTTTAAAAAATTCAAAAGAACAAGTGAGGGTGCTTACTCCAAGCCCTGTACAAATCAGAGTTCACCAGATAGGTTCCATTCAACATGTGTTCTCTCACAAGGGTGCAGAAAGACCTTTTCCAATCAAGGATGGCTTGGAAAATGTTTTCAGAATACAACAGCCACTACAAACAGAACCAGATGAAACTAACCTGTATCTGAACTATGCTACAGCTGCTATCTACACTAATTTAAGTGGAAAACACTAAAAATGTTTTAAACAGCAGAAAAACAGCAGTGAGACACTAAAAAATATTTTAAATAGCAGAAAAAACAGCAAGGAGACACTAAAGAATGTATTAAACAGCAAACAAATCAGTTATTTAAAACACTACTTGGTGGAAAAACAGGACAAACAGAACAGATGCTTTGCAAACAGTGAAAAGTAGCAACAACTACTTTGCAAACTGTGAAAATAGCAAACAAAGATTTGCAAACAGTGAAAACAGCAACAAAATATGATTTAGCAGGCACAGTAAGGCAGACAAATGCAGTACAAACAGTGCAGTTTAGTTTACAGTATTAAAATACAGTATTAAAAAGCATAACACAATGAAAAGTGCAGCAAATAGTATAATCAAGTAAAAAAATACAGGCAACTTATGGTTTTCAGGAAGCTCATAAGCCCCTAGTCATCTGGTATCTCAGCTCAGAGTTGTGGCTGGTAGCCCACCTCACTTCAACTTATCATCACTTCCCCTTAGCCAATAGCATTGCATAAGCCACCAAGCATCTTATATAGCATCAGAGCAAAATGTAGTAACAGACAAGCTGAGCAGGACAACCCCTCACTAGTGATAATCAAATGAGGAGGTCTTCCAGCATTAGATACAGTTGCAGGGAATACCTCAAATAGTTCCATTTACTTTCTTTCAAAACAGAGAACTAAGTACATGTTGCACCAGAACTCCTTGCAGGCAGGCCTGGAAAACAGATGTATTTTCCTTCGCTTGTTCAAGAATGCTCCTGTATGCAAATTGTTTGCCATTTCTAGTGATATCACTGATATCCAGGGTCATTCTGTAGATTCAGAAGGGCTCTCCAGAAATTATTGTGGCTAGTCCATTCTGTTCCAGGCAACATTGCCTCTTCTTCCCTTTTTATGGAATTGACCATGGTCAATTACCATAAGCTTCCTCACAGATTGGATCTACTCACACAAGACAGGGGGGACTGATACATCCCACTCTCAAAAAATTTCATCTGACTGTCTGGATGATTCAGTTTTAATACCTTTTAGACACCGAGGACATATAGCAGGTACTAAAGGAGGTAGGTTGTCCTGCTACTAGGAAATCTTATGTCAGCCAGTGGAGAAGATTTTCTAGTTGGTGCCTCACCTATAACCAGGGCCCTGTCCAGGATTATTACCTCTGGTTCTCATAAATTTGTGTGAGTGTGTGAGTTATTATCCAATGACCTGTTTACTCCTTTGGCAAAGTATATTTATTAGCCACTTTGACATGTCTGCTCGTGGTTCTTTCTTTTCATTTCAGACTTTTCTCAAACTGTTCTAGAAAGAGAGTTTTTATTTTGATATGTAAGGTCACCTGTTATTCAGATAACACTTAATTGAAATATTTACCAAACCAGTTATTCTGGCTGTTTTTGGTTCAGTTTTTGGAAGACAAACTGATTTATTGCTCTGACATCTGCAAGAGAGTATCCAAGTTGCAACCATTCATGGTGGGTTAGCTATTTTGCTTTTCCATTCATATATGGTTATCTGTAGAAAAATATTACCCATATATGCCCTTTCTGTTTTCAGAGTGTACCCTGAATCTAGCCATCTATCTCTTTCATAGAATCTGAATGACAGGGAAAATAAATTATATATACTCTGGTCATACTATTGCAACTCGGGTGTTATCTTGTCAATATTTAGTCCTTTAGGAAAGCTACAGAGCTGTGAAATTCCTAGTATGGGACTTGAAAAGGGCAACCTGTTGGCTGTTCCTTAGTATATCTTTTCTTATTTCCACCATGGTAAAACATTTCCAGACAGGATTAAGGCATATTCTAATAGATTCCTGTCTTTGATACCAAATTGGAAAGGGATGGACTCTGGAAGCATTCTAGGGGCAACAGCATGGTCCTCTGTGAATACTTTTATGAAGTATTACATACTGAACTCCTTTTTCAAGTCCAGGACTGGCTTTGCTAAGACCATTCTCCAGAGGCTCCTGGTCCCTTAACTTTCCTTCCTATGGATTGGATCAACTTTGCTAATCAACCCAAATAATCAAAGACTACTGCAGCAGTGAGAATAATGAACACAATGCAGCTCTGTAAGTTGCACTAAACATAACAGTAGATGTTTAAATTCCTCACTGTTGCAGTAGCCACACCCACATGCCACCGCCCTTATACTGTACATCGTTGTTGGGTTAAAAAGTTATATGTTTATATCTGTTTGGGATTTCAGAATGAGTAAGCATTCTCTTTTTGTTTGGGCCAGTATGTCGTGAATTTATCTGCAGTCTGAATACCGATTTCCCTCCAAGGGGCTAGCCAATCAGTAATCAGAGTATAGGTGTGGGAGAGAGACAGACAACCCAAACAGTCTAAGGCTACTGCAGCAGTGAGGAATTTGAACATATACTGTTATGGTAAGTGCAACTTGTACAACTGTACTTTCTTGTTGGTAATTTGTGGTTGTTGCTTCTGGATCTATTATTGGTTACTGTTCTTACATTGCTAAGGATAAAAGTTATAAAAAGTGTGTAAAATATGGGCACAGAATTCTGCCCCAGGACCCGCATTAGTCTTGTGCTATCTGCTTAGGACATGATGTTGACTGCAAGATTTGTCAAGGGTTCAGATCCAGAGCCCTTGCAGATCAATGCAACAAATTAATAATAATAGAAAAGATAAAGAGAGAGAAAAGGACAGTAAAAAAGATAACTATTCAAGAAAAAGGAAGGTACAGGATTCTCAGTCATCCCCAGATCCGAAATTCCTTTTTGCCAGGAAAAAGACCCCTTTCCACCTTCTTCCTCACCCACAGATCTCTTTTAGAGACTGTTGTTATTAGAGACAAGTCCCCTGATTTGGTTCCCAGCAGACACTCTTCCAAAAGGGAATTGTCAGGATTCATTCCTTCGAGACCTCCTTCAGCAGCTTCTACAGGGTCCATTAAGTCCTTCAAGAGTACAACTGAAGCAGATTTGAGAGTCCATGTAGAAGGCCTTTCTTAAGACTTAGATGAATGTAGAAATCATCCCATCCCCATAGCATCTTGGGTAGATTAGGTTACTCCTCTCACCATTGCTACTAATTTCAATGGCAGCTGTCTATTCACTGGTGGTTTGGAACTGACATACCTCCCAGACCCCATGACAGTAGCTCTGATACCATCTGTTCCAATTCTAATTTCTTTGCATCTGACTTACTCAACTAAAAGGCGTTTGGGAATGAACGAGTCCTGGCTTCAGATAGTTGGTGTCAGATATTTTGCACCATCTTCAGCTTCAGCCCCTGTAAGACCCTATTTTGGTGTCTGAGTCTTCAGCCTATGAGCTGTTGGCTCCTGTTTCTGGCTCAGACCCATCTGACTCCTCAATACTGGAGATTCACTCTTAGAACCCAGCCACCTTTGCTTTGGCAGAGGACGGCTTGGCTTTGGAGTCAGACTCCTAAGTGTTAATGGATTCTGGACTGGCATTCAAAGTCACAGAGAAGAGAAGTGATTCAGAGTTTCTTTCAGCTATATCCTGCCCCATTGCCTATGCACTTGTTTGTAAGCCCCCATTTCATTGCTGTCAGGGACAGAGCAGTGCAGATCAGATGTCCCAAAGAAAGGACAAAGTGCTAACAGACATTTGAAGGAATCAGATCAGTTACAGTCAGAGATTCCCAAGAAGAGGACATTTAAAAGTGACACATGAATTCCCCAGCACAGTCTCCCATCTCATGGACTTGGAGGATCAAAACGTTCCCCACAATCCCCTCCTGAAGATGCAGAGAGATCCTTGAACTAATGAGAAAGAAGAAATCCTGGCCCACTGAGCCACCTTCTCAGGGTGAATTTATTTTCCTCCTACCGCTTGAGTGGTCCCTTCTTCTGGACTTGGCCTCTAGGAGGACATGGCATGAACTTGACACTACAGAAGCTGTACTCCAGAAGTCTGACAAAATATTACTTCTTCCTAAAGATCGGTAGTTCTGGTCAAAGGACACTCCAGTGAACTCCAAAATCATTGCAGCAGCTAACAGGAAGGAGATCTCGGAAGTGTTTTCTGCTTTCCATCCTTCTAACAGAGAATCCAGGACAGTGACAGAATGTGGAACACACCATACATCTTAGGTACATTTGCTTTGAAGGTATTATACTACTTAGCACACTTGAATCACTTCTAAAGAAACTTAGTTCATTGAAGCTATAGATACTTTAAAGAAGCTCATCTGGGAGTATTCTCATAAATAGTTACACGCTACTGTGGGAATGACATTGACTATCACAAACCTTCCCATGTAGCTGCCCCAAAACACTATTGATGGAGTGGTTAGAGCAGCAGGCATCCATCTCAGTGTGTCACCATGCCTGTTTCAGTCTGTGATTCTGTAGAGAATGTCAAAGCATCCTTCACCAATGCTCCCTTTGATGGCATGCTCTTATTTGATCCTATGGTGAAATAAAGGTTGTCCAGGTGTGAAGAAGAGGGCAATATGCTGTCTGACATAGGGGTGAGATTAGAGAGCCCTGAATGACCTTTCAACAGGAATCAGAATGGTTATAAATCCTTGTGGTTTAGGAAACCCCAGTGTCAAAATTTGATTCTACCTCAGACAGAAGTTGTGGCAGTGACAGTTCTTTTTAACAGATGCAGACCATGAGGTCAATGTGGTCCACATAATCAGGGATTACATGGTCCCATACCTCTCAACTGTCCAGATTTTTGGCTCATATTTTTGGTCTGTTCCTCATAAAATTTATATTTTTCTGAAAAATCAGTGGGATGATCTGAAGACTGAGGTCATTAAATAATGACATAAATTTGAGTTTCAGACTTTAAATATTTCAGAAAATGTATGTTAAAACAAATCCTCTTACTCTAGCAACTTTCTAAGTTTATGAGAGCAATATTTAAGAAATGTCCTTATTTTGGGGCCTTTGTCCCCCCATTTTGTCAGGCTTTGTCCAGATTTCTTGCACTAAGGTTGAGAGGTATGGTCCCATCCAAGTGATCACACCAGGTCAGAGATGGTCAAGAAGTGATTCCAGATACTTAGTAGTACTCAAGAAAAGCAAAGACCTCAGGCCAAACCTCAGTGGCTTAAACCAATATTTTCAAAAAGACCCCACTCAGAATGGTCTTGGTGCATGTCTAACAGGGGATGATTGGATATGCTCCACATATGTTCATAGGTGTATACTAGGCTAACAGCCACTAGGGCACTTATAAGCCTAGCCATGCAACTAGAATGAGACCCACAATTTTGATTTATATAGCAGGTGATTTACTGACTGCCTCTGGCCATCAGAGATATAGGCACCAGACCAGCTTTGAATTTCTGATTAACCAGCCATTGGTCCAAGTTGCATTTAAATAGCTAGTGAGGAACTCTGCTACACATGGATGGGAAGTCTGCTCCAGTGAATGAAAATTCTTTGAGAAACATATCTGCCTCCCCAGCATGTCCTGTTTTATGTCACAAGCAAAATTTAGTTCTTTTGATCTAGTAGTTCTGATGCTGTTTGTTTTGTAGATGTGCAAAAGGTTAATCAAAACAGTGTCCAGGGATACCTTGTATGCCAGGCAAAGATCACCTCTAAGTAGTCTGTATGATACAGAATAAAGAGACAGGGCCTTGAGGTGATCAGTGTAAAACAGTATGTTTCCTCCCTTTATTCTTTTTGTAAGGAACCTTTGTGGATGCTCCAGTTGCTGCATGAATCGGATCAGGTATATACTGAAGTGCGCATTATACTCTATATCAGGAATGATGAGGGCCAAGTACAGTAGTATGATGAACTCTGTGGACCTAGATGCCATGCTCTTACTTATAAGTTGAGCAAAACAGAAGGATTTTCTTACTACCCTGGACACATGTTGGTCAAAGGATAGGTTACTATTTACATGAGTTCCCAGATCTCTGACTAGTGAATCAACTTTTAGGTGTGTTTTATTGATGATGTATTTACCCATGGTACCTGACTTCCCGAAAGGTACTATAATGCATTTCTTGGCATTGAGTTTTAATCTAGAGCTTTGGAACCAAGTGTTTGTCTGTGTTATATGTTCCTGAAGGGTGTTCTTATCTAGAGAATTCAGTGACTGCTCCCAGTTTGTATTCAACATGCAAACTTGGCCAGCCATAGGCCTTTGACATTAGCTTTGACCTGAAAGAAGTAGATGCCAAAGATGAGTGTGCCCAACTCAATGCCCAGAAGGACTCTACTGGTGACTGGCCTGTTTGTAGAGGTGGTCTCACTAATCCTAATCTCTTGGGTCCTATCCATGAGCCAGCTAGCTAGCAAGCATGTTATAAAGGGGTTTATGCCTAGTTATGAAAGTTTATTGATAATGCCCAAGTGGGGCATTGTATCAAATGCTTTAGTCAGATCTAGGAAGGCAATATGCACTATTTTCTCCTCATCTATTGCCTTAGTGACATTTTCAAAGACATCCATCAGGTTCAGTAAGCATGACCTTCCTTTTAAAAAGCCACTCTGGGATGGATGCAATATCTGCAGGTTTTCTATGCCCTTTTTGATAATGCCCATGATGGTTCTTTTCATAACTTTGCAAATAGAACTAGTCAGGCTAATGGGTCTGTAGTTTCCAGGATCTGTGGGAGGTCCTTATGAAGGTAGATGACTGTTGTAGTCCACCATTCTTGTGGCACAAAGCCTGTTTTAAGACTATAGTTAAATACTGACTCTAGGAGTCCTGGTAAGTCTTATTTTAGGCTGTTTAGGAGGCATCCTGGGATGTTATCATGTCCCATTGAGACTGTGTTCTCTGCTTTAGTGAGTACACCCCCCCCCCTAGTTATTGTCGGAGGGGTTATGTTTGACAGTATTTCTTGGGGAAATTTTGGGTGAGAGGGGTAAAGTTAGAACTGAATTTGTCCACTAACTGGTTTGCTATATTGCAGGCTCAGTGAGTGTGACACCATTAATCACTAGGTCAGCACATTGCTTTGTATTGCCCTTGAGGTTTTTGAAATAGCTGAAGAAGGCCTTATAGTTATCTTCCACCTGGAAAGCTATCTTAACCTCAAAGTTGGCATTGGTTGCCCTAATCCCCCTTTTTTGCTTATTTAGTTTGATGAGAGAGATTTTACCTTTATGGGAAATACCTTCCTGATTTTTGCCATATTTTTTAACTTTTGTTGTATATCCAGTTTAATTTGGGGGGGTAGGTTTGAGCTTTCTTCTAGTAGGTACAGTAGTCTCTATGCAGCCATTGACATGGTTTTTCAGAGTTTCTGAAAACAATTCAGCATAGGCTGCTGTGTTCTCGAGGTTTGCAGGGGCACTGAATTTTGACAAACCATCACTTAATAAAAGGTAGTTTCTTGGAATAGTTCCTGTTGCTGGTTTTACTGGGATTATGGAGGTGATTTTCATTTCAAAAGCAGCAGTGTTATGATTGGATCTTACCAGGGAGGACGAGACATTGGGGGGAGGAGTGCAGCATTCTTCCATATTTGTTAGTAAAAGGTCAAGTATGCTGGAGTTTCTAATGGATGTATTCACTATTTGGTCCAAGGGTATTTGTATTTTTGAAGTCCAGAAATCTCTGTGCCTGAAGATTTTAGGCCATGTAGGATTCCTAGTCTATAGAGGGGTAATTAAAGCCTCCCATGAGTAGGGTGTTAGGTCGGATGGTAAGTGTCCCCAGTCCATCCAAGTATTGTACTGTGAGCTTCTTAGGACATGGAGGGTGATGTATAGCTGACTAGGCTATGGCACAGGATTTTGTCTATGGTGATTTGCATGTGGAGGAACTCCAACACATTATCCTGTTTCACCAACCTAGAGATATGTTTGTTATTGATGTATATCAAGACAACTCCACCTTTAGCCCTTGCCTGTGGAGCACTGGTCTAAAAGTGTGGAAGGCACTGAAACCTTGCCTTGTTGTGGTACTTTCTGCTGCTTTAAACAATGTCTTGGCAACTGCACAGATGTTTATATTCTTGAGTATGAGAAGAGTTTGCAGAGAGTGTATTTTTTTTTTTTATTTCGGCTTCTGGCATTGAGCAGTAACACCTTGAGGATAAGTTGAGTTGATTTTTCTATATCTGTAGGTTTGTCAATTTTGCATTGCCTAAAAAAGGCACTATGGGGGGGGGGTAGATAAAGTTTTAGCCAGTATTCAGAGCCTAGAGTTGACAGGTGCAGACCATTCTTGGCCAAGCAATGTGGTGTGTTAACCATGTCCTCCAAAGATGACAAATAGTAGATCCCCTTAGAATGTCACTAGTAAGACAGCCAGTTGTTAAAATCAATAATCTTTTGCTCATATTGTGGCATCATTATCAGTGATGGTAATATGCTGCTCAATACTAGGCTCATACCAGCCTGAGACATGCAGTCTGAGAGCTCCAACATATCTGTCTTCATATAGTCCAGGAAGGCACATCTCAGGTCATTTACTACTGCATGGACTATGATGGAATCATACTGGTACGTGTAGTGTAATGACTTGAGTGCATGCATGATTTGGCAGATCCTTGCTCCAGATAAGCAACTAACTTATCTTCTCCTTGTTCAGTCTGTTTAGAGACACATCAATATGTCTTACAATGGAGTCCTCTAAGATGCTTATCTCCACACAAAAACTGCAAAGGAATCCAGAAGGTATATTCACTTCAGCTTATAGGCAGTTTTTGTCCGTTCAAAGTTATGCACTTTAGTCTCACCACAGCCAGATGACTGTTCACCAATTGCATGGTAGTCATTGCAACCTACCTGCATCTCAAAGGGATTTGCATGTTACCCTGTATGGATGACTGTTTCCTCATTGCAATGAGCTTGGTGTCCTTACCATCAGCCAGAGATCACTTTTTACAGCTTTGCCTATCTTTAACTGTACAGTCAGTGTTAAAAAGATCATGCCCTATACTGGTTAAAACATAAAATTCATTGGTTGCTACATAAACACAAAAAGTTGCATTGCCAGTCTTTCAGCAGAAAGTGGGAAAACTTTCATATCAATAAAATTTCTTCTAATGCAACAACAATTCCCTCCAGCTGCATTAGTTAAAGTTCTAGGACTTATGGCGGCTTCCCTTGCAATGGTTCTTTATGCCTACCTACACATAAGAATTCTTCAATGGTTATTCTTCTCCCAGTGGTCACAGCTGTTAGAAGCCCTTTTTCTTACCAGTTCTCATAACTTCATCTTGCAAGAGTCATTTGATTTGGTGGCTGATCTTGCAAAATCTTCTACTGGCTAACCCTTCCATATATTTCTCCCAGCTGGTATACTTGTCACAAATGCCTCCTCTCTTGGTTGGGGGTGGGGGCATTTTAAGGGGAGAATGGTCTAAGGAGTATGACTACAACAAAAGCAAATCTTCACATAAATGTTCTGGAGATGAGAGCAGTCCTCCTAGGATTGTAAATATTCCAAGACATCATTTCCCGGGGGTGATTTCAGTACCAACAGAAAGCATATCTGTAATTTGGTACATCAACAAACAAGGAGGAACCAAGTCCTGTCCACTTTGCAGAGAGGCAATGAGGGTATCACAATAGGCATTGGATTCATATTGCTTTCTGTTAGCAACACACATTCTGGGGAAATCCAGCTGTATAGCGGGCAAGCTCAGCAGATCTGTTCTCTAAAGTATGCCACATAAATGGTCCCTCAATCTATCCACGGCTCAACAGATATTCAGCTGCTGGGGCACACCCTGTTTCAATCTTTTTGCAACCCCAGACAATACAAAATATAAAGTTACTTCGCCCTTTTGCCCTTAGAAGGACAGTCACTAAGGGATGCTCTTGCTGTCAGTCCCCCCAATCTACTTAATGCCTTCCCACTACTCTCTCTCTCATTGCCAGGTTTCTACAGAAAGCTTTACATTGCAGATCTACTGTAATCCTCATTGCCACTGTGGCCCAAACAGATCTGGTTTCCCCTGTAAGGCCTTACCTGTTTCCTGGATCCATAACCAGATCTATTTTTTCACCTGTCCGGCCAGTCCCACCTGTATCTTCCCAGTCTTAAACTCACTACATGGTATCTCCAATTCTTATGATGGCCAAGGACCCTTTCTTATCAGTGTGCAATTCAAATCTTGTCTGCCTCCCAGAGGCAGTCTATTCAAAAAGTATACAAAAATAAATGAATGAGAGTCTCTATTTGGACTTCCTTGCAGAATTTAGACCCCTTCTTTGCCCCCATATCAGAAGTTTTATGCTTTTTAGTTCTGTTTGAACATGAATCCAGATTGTTTACAATCAAAGTGATGCTAGCAATAATCAATGCTTTGAAAACCGTAAACCACCTTTCACCCCTAGGACCTCTTCAAGTTATCACAATCACCACTACAATAATGTAGTATATAAATAAACAAGGGAGTACCAGATTCTGCTCTCTTTGCAGACTTATCATAATGTCCTGGGAGGTGACAACTCAACTCAGTTTGACTCTTCAGGCCTTATACATTCTATCAAAGCAAAACATTGTTATAAGCAAGCTGATTAGCACCAGGACAGATCGTCTCGAGTGGGAACTACATCCATCGGTCTTCTAGGAATTGCTACAACTGTGGGGAATACCTCAAACAGATCTGTTTGCCTACTTTCAAAACAGGCATTTCAATTAATTCTTCTTCAGAATACCTTGCAAACAGGCCTGGAAGACAGATGCCTTCTCTTTCCCATGGACAGAATTATTCATGTATGGTTTCCACCCTTTCTACCGATAGTAAGGGTTCTCCTAATGATCCAGAAGGTCTCTCCAAAGATAGTGGTGGTGACTCTCTTTTGGCCAGGACAATAGTGGTTCTTCCTTATTTTAAAAATGACCACTTGTAATTACTATAGGCTTCCCCACAAACCGGATTTACTCATGAAACACAGTTTGCAGTTTGATACACCTCAGACTGAAAAAAACTTCTGCTGAGTGACTGGATTATAGAATTTTGATACTGTTTAGCCACCTTTTTTCCTGAGGATATGTAGTAAATACTGAAAGTGGCTAAAACATGCTACTGGAAAATTATATACGTGCAAATGTAAAAAAAAATCTAGCTGGTGCACACATGGATATCTCTGGTTCTAGAATATTTGCGTGAGTTAAAATTATCTGGTCTTTTTTACTCTTCTATCAAGATTCATATTTGAGCTATTTTTGCTTATCTGACCATGGATCCCCTTCTTTCTTCCTGTCCTCAAGTAAGCAATTTTTGTAAGGGGTTTTACACATTCATCCATTTAGAAAACAGCTGGCTTCTCCTTTTGGGTCTTAACTTTGTGTTTGAAAAACACTAAAACGAAAACTTCTTCCATTTGAACCAGTTTATCAGGCTGATTTGAGGTTCTTAACTTGGAAAACTGTGTTACTCATAAGTTCTTATGGTGAGTCAAGCCTACCTCATTTTTTATTAGGAAAGAGTTTCTTTGAGAAAAAAATATTCTTTTATGCCTTAAATGTTTTCAGATTTTACCTTAAACCTATCTATTAATTTTCCTGTATTTTTTTCCAGAACCTAAAAACAAGTGAGAAGGAATCTGACATACTCTGGATGTTCAAAGCCAGCTCACAGTTCTAGCAATTCCAGGAAGACCCCCCCTCCCCCAAGGCATAGTTTCCATTTCCTTTTATGTGTCTCTGCTAAAGCTCTCTGCCATTGGGGTAAATGGAAGGTGCCCCAAAACTTCAAAAGCCTGCAAGTGGTCATATCCTTTGCAGGATATAACCCAGATAGCTTAGGGTACTGAAACAGTGATCCATTAGATCATGCACTGTTAAATTTACTTACACAACTATACTTTCTGTTACAAAGCTATGTGCAACTAGCCTTGCCACTTATCCAGACTTTTTTTGAACTATCTAGAAATCAGAACAATTGTCTGGTAGTCTAAAAAACACTGTACAAACTCTTATATTCTGTTTAACAAAACAAACAAAATGCCAGTGTTCTTAAAATTTTGACTCTGAAGTGCTTTTTTACAAGAAAAGCATCACTAATGTGATGTGATCAGGGAGAAATAAGCCATCCTGCTTTCCCCGACATGACAAATTACATCCCAAATTGGGGGTGGATGTTGGTGGAGAGGGTAGGGAATGGGTGGGGATATGTTGGGTTGGAGTGCTATTGGGGTTGTAGGCACTGCCAGGTTTCGGCAATAAAAGATGGCAACCCAATGTGCAACCATGCCACTTTCAACTAAATAAACTATTCAGCTGTATGAGCCTTTAACTATTTGAATTTGGTCATTTGAGATTCAGTGAAATGGCATTGTTACAATTTTTTTATACTAATTATCCTAATGGTAGACCAGATTTAAAGGGTGGGATAAAATATGTATCTGTCATACTGTATTAATACTTTTGATTCACCTACACTCTTGGTATCTCATCAAGATTTTATACCAACACATCATTAACACACTTTCAGAGCTAGAAGATTTTTCCTAAACCCACAATATTTATGCTGCACATAAAAGTTCACACGCTACATATACAAAACACAGACACAGAATCCCATAATACAGTAGCCAACCAAAAACAATTCTTGAACATTAATCTTCATTTACATCTAAAGAAAAAGTGGCAAAAAAACAAAATGTGGACACCTGACATTCATTTCTGTATAAAATATAACTACTTCATTTCTGTATCGAATATAACTACACACTATACACACAAAATACACACGCACAAATCATAACCTTCGAATAACACTACATAGCTAAATCATACCCCAAGAAATGAAATGTAGTATATCTGAATGTAAAATGTTAAAATAAAGGATTATAAATAAATAGAACTCTTCATGCAACTAGGCGCGGTGGTGCAGCGGTTAGCGTTGTCGCCTCACAGCAAGATATTCTCCTGTTCGACTCTCGGCTGGAGTGCCTTCTGTGTGGAGTCTGCATGTCCTCCCCGCAGTCGAGTGATGTTAAAGACATGCAGGTAAGTGCGTGCGTAAATGGGTGTGCCTTCTTTGAAGGTTTGGCATCGGGCTGGCAACTTGGCACCGTAAAAATCCACTGCCCATCATTAGCAGACTGGAGTTCCGCTGTGGCGACCCCTAACTGGGAAAAGCTGAAAGACATTACATTACTTACTTTAGAACTCTTCATGCAACTCATGCCATTCAGAAATGCTGGTAAACCAGACCCAGTTTTAACTATCTAAATCAAATAAAATAAATTAATTGAAAGCATACCTAATCTATATAACAGACTATAAAATAACCCTCAATAAAGTCATAAAATACATCAAGAAACTGGGTTGACACTACAGGGAAGAAAGATTCCAAATTACTTCAGACCTGTTCATTGACATGCTACCTGCCTATAGCCATGTTCATCAGAGACTTAGGCAATTAACATAGCCCATTTAAGTCATAGGAAACACTTTCTAACATAAAACCTATATCTGTATTTGTCAGATGTTGGCATGTGGGACATTAGTAAATTAACTTTAGAAAGTATTGGTAAAAATGTGTTAAGAGGTACAGGGAGTATCATTTTCAATGGAAAATTTACTGCTGTGGATGCAGAGGTAGAAAAAAAATTAAACGTGCTGTGCTCGTCTACTAGAACAAAAAAGGAACAGAGGGGTGATTTGATACCTTTTATTGAACCAAGACAGATTTTTCAGTTGCTCAATCTTTTAGACTAACAGGAATTAATAATATATTGATGTTAATTACAATGCTTTAAAGATTCATGATTATTTATCAAATGCTATTTATCTGATGGACAAAACAGAAAAAAAAATCAAAGAAAGCCATATTCATTGAACAAAACCTAAAGCTTTAACTTAAAAAGTAAAATAAAAAATATGATTAGCAATCCACGGAGCATAAACTTAATTTTTATTATTGACAAAACACACAAACTATTTTCTCAGCTTGCACCTTCATTGGTTTACTAAAAAAACTTTTTTCTCCTATTAAAATAAAAACATCTATCAGTCAAAATGAAATCTATTCAGTTATCCTTTTTAACCCAACTAAATACAGCCACCACAATAAATATTTCATCAATTATTCATTATTTAACTTGCTGGTTTGCAAGGTACTAAACGTGAATATACCAAGCTTCCTTTTTAAATAAAATATCATAAATGCTGAGAAATAAATCTGCGTTTCTGCAAATGTAAAGAACAGTGCATGTTAAATTGTTCTTATTGCATTTTTCATTGAAGTACACTGCTATTAGACTGGTTGTTAACATTATTCTTGATGTCCCTTAAATGTTCCTGAACTCTTTTTCTAACTTGCCTTTTTGTTTGTCCTATGTAGTATTTTCCACATGGGCAAAACAAAGTGTAAACTACAACTTTGTGATAACAATTGATGTGATGTTGTCCTATCTCGCCTTCATTCTTAGCAGGTTAGGTGCGGAACCGATCCTCTGTTCTGACTCAGCCTTATACAAAAGCTTGAGGTCTTCCACTAGCTCATGGCTAAAACCCTATCCCATCATGCATCACAAGAGCTCCCCATATGTCATTTGCCACTAAACAAGATTGGGTGCTTTTCCTACTGGCTCTGGCTAAGTAGTTTTTTTTCTGCTACATATTTTGTAAAATTGTTAGCTTTTTCAAACTATTTTATTCCATCTAATTGTTACTAAGTAAATTGTCTGTGTTTCGCCTTTCTTTTGCTGTTATTGCTGTTGGCCATTGTTTTCTCTGCAAGGCCTTTCTTCCCCTATCCCAGCTTTAAACTAAATTCTAGAAAGCCCATTTTAGATAGAGGGTTTTTCTTTCCCTTTTTTTCTATTTTTTTTAGGCTAGTTCATTTAAATTAGAGAGCTGCCTTAGCTGTTTGACTTAGAGGGCTTTTCCCTCTGTTTTCCTCCTTAAATTCATCAAGGCTAGCTCATTTAAGTTAGAGGGCTGCCTTTGCCCATTTAAATTAAAGGGCCTTTCCCTTGGTGTTTTTGGTGTGATTGTTTTTTTTTTTTTGGTGCTTATTGTAAAAAAAAAAAAAAAAAGTAAAATAGTAGTAGTAGTATATATATATATATATATATATATATATAGAGAGAGAGAGAGAGAGAGATTTTTGCTCTATAGTTTGTTAGCTGCTTTCCTATTGTTGTTGCTGATTAGTCATGTCTTCTAAGGATTCCAAGGAAGCAAAATCCTCTGGGTTTAAAAAATGTGACAAGTGCAGCCAGAAAATGTCTATAACCGATGGACATACCATTTGTGTGTACTATCTTGCAGCGGTACACCTTCAAGAGTCCTGTGCCATCTTTAGTCACAGGGTATTATTAGAGAGAAAGAACAAGCTTATTCTGACAGGCTTGCTGAAGACCACTTTTTCTGAAGCAATTGAAGGTTAGGGTCCTTCAAAGTTGGGTCAATCCCCTTCCTCAAAATCGGACAAGTCGAGGAAAATGTCCTCATCTTCGAATGCTCAGTTGGAGCCATCTAAAACATTACCTAAAGTTTCTTCTTCGGACCCAAAGTCCATCAGGCCCAAGAAGTGTTTTACCTCAGCTCCTTCAATTTTTGTGCCATTAAATTTTCATTTACGGAGTTAGTCCCCCAAACTGGAACCATTATCTTCCACTCTAACATCTCCATTGGTGCAGTCCTCCAAATCTCCTGCTCCCTCCACTCAATCTTCCAGGAGCCTGTCCGATGATGTGGATTGTGTGGTGCAGAGGCTCTTGAGGATACCGGCACTCACCAAACTGTTGTCAGATCCAACCCAGAGGCTTCAGAACCAACCAAGCCTACCCTTTCACCATTGATTCCTCCTCCGATCCAATCTTGGACCTCAGAGCCATAATGTCCAGGACTGATTGTAGTGGAACCATCGGAACCAAGACCTATCATAGGATCTTCAGGTCCGACTATTGCACCAACGTCCTTGGTTCCATCTGATCTAGAAGAGTCTAGGAGCCAATGCTCTCCAGTTGGGTCCAGGGAGGGGAGTCAGATTGGACAGTTGTTGGATCCGAACTTGCCCCTCGGTGAGTTAGCTCAGGTGAGCTTGGTTCCTACCTCAGCATTGGAGCCAACACCCTTGGTTCCAGGAATTCCTTCTGGTTCTTCAGAGCCAGGGGTTTCTTTGGACCAGGGGTGGGAGGCTTTCAAGGTGATGAGGAGAGTACTGTCTCCACAGATAGGCCCACTTTTGGGTCAGGACATTCTTCCCAAAAGGCACAGGTGTTTGTCTCGGTACCACTGCATCTACAGAGACACGGAGACCCTAGGCCTCAGGATGCCCCATTGGGTGACCCCCTCTCTTCTGAATACCCTTCTGAAGATGTCCCTCAGAAGAGGCTATGTAAGAGGAAGCATTTAGACTCCGCAGAGGAGTCCATCACATCGGATACAGACCTTAATGATTCAGAAGTGTCCCCAAGGTTGCCCTCTGAGGATGTCTCCTTCACAGACACCCTGGAAATACTAAAACAGAGAGGCAGCTGGAAGCTCATCAACCCTTCTGAGGAGGGGGTCTGTATACCTGTAGTCTTTTGCGTCTCACCGTTCCATCACTTGGGTGTCTTTGCCTTTTGATGAGCTGATAGACTTAGTTTGTTGAAAGGCGTGGGAGTCTCCAGACTCAGTGGAACCTGTTCCTCGGAGGCCAAACAAATTCATTACATCACCTACAGACAAAAATTTTCTAACCAAAGGAGTCCCGCTAGGAGATACCCTCCAAGGTTCAGTAGCTGAAGGGGTATCAGAGAAGGTTTCCTCTCAGCTCTCCACCTTATACTCAGTCATCAACTCTTCCATGAGGCTCATTTCTTACACAGTGGATGGAGCGAGCAGGGCAGCAGGTTCAGGAGCTTCTCTAAGGGGATATTTCTGGATGCGCTTGTGTGACTTTGCGGAACCCTTTTAATTTTCCTTTGTGAACATGGCTCATCTTTGTTCAGGCAAAAAGTCAAGGACACACTAACCAGGTATGAACAAGAAGGAAAGACTCTCATTGCCATAGGAGTCCGTTTTTCCCTACCTACCAGACCTTATCCAAAGGGTCATAAAGGAGGAAAAATGTGGTTTCAAAAATCCCAGAGAGCTTTCCAGGACACATGTGGTGATTCTTCCCCCAGGAGCAGAGGGGGAAGTGCTAATGGAAGATGCCGACCACACAGCAGAGGGGGTCTGCAAAACCTGGGTGACAGGGAATCTTTCCTTGGTAAGCCCTTTCAGCACTTCTGAAAGGAGGCCCACCTGTCCATCTCTGGAGGCAGTCTGGGGCCACTTATCTTTGTACCCAAAAGCCTGGCTAACAATAACAAAAGACAAATGGATACAAAACATTGTATCCAGAGGTAACTCCATACCCTTTTTCTTACCCGTCTGAAACACAAAAAACATCCAAGACATTCCACCCAGTCAAAGGGAACAGGCAACTAGAAATACAAAAGTTGCTAGACAAAAGAGTCATCAAAACAGTCCCCACAGACCAAATAGGATCCAGAACTTACTCAAGGTTCTTTATAGTTCCAAAGAAAACAGTAGACTGGAGATCTATCCTGGATCTTAGCAAATTAAACAAATCAGTAAGAAAGTCAAAGTTCTGGATGGTAACACTGCAGTCAATACTCCCTTTTCTGGGACAAGATGATTGGATGTGCTCTATAGACCTCCAAGATGCGTACTACCACATAAAAATGGACAGACGATCCAGGACTCATTTGTGCTTTCAGCTCAGAGCCAGTCACTATCAGTTCCGAACTCTGCTCTTTGGCCTCACTACAGCCCCTAGAATGTTCACCAAGTGTATGGCAGTAGTTGCGGCTCACTTGAGACACCTGGGATTGAGTGTTTCTGTACCTAGACGACTGTCTTCTAACTGCCACCACTGAGCATGTACTATCCAAAGTGAGAGACACCACCTTGCATCTCTGCTCTCAGATAGGAATCACAATAAACTATGAAAAATCTGCCTTGTTGCCATCTCAGTGTATTGTTTTTATAGGAGCAGATCTAGCTACAAAAAACATAATGGCAAAACTTCCCTCCATAAGGGTTCAAGTCCAACGATGTCAGGTCCTAGACCTTCTCTCCAAGAAAAAATTACAAGCAAGAACAGTTCTGAAAGTTTTGGGTACCATGGTAGCAGCATTAACTCTAATTCCATTAGCACATCTGCACATGAGAATTCGACAGTGGCTACTGTTCATTCAGTGTTCCATGCAGGAACTACCCATGTCCCTCCATATTTTGATAATGGATTCTTGAAAGAAAGACCTTCGTTGGTGGCTTTACTCCACTCATGTCACATTAGGTCGACCCTTTGTTCTTCTCCAACCATTAGCCACATTGACTATGGATGCTTCCCAGATACGGTGAGGGGGCATTATCTGGGAAGGACAGTGCAAGGCACTTGGCAGGACCACAAGGCCCATTTGCACATCAGTGTCCAAGAGATGAGAGAAGCGCTTTTAGTATTAAAGGCATTCCAGGACTCTCTTCCACTAAGAACTATTGCAATACAGACAGACAGCATGTCAGTTGTGTGGTACATAAACAAACAAGGAAGAACCAGATCTTAGCCCCTTTTTCGGGAGGCCCTAAGAGTATGGCAGTGGGTGACCTCCTCCCCATGCTTTCTGATAGCAATGCACATCCTGGGGAAATCCAACGTGAAAGCAGACAAACACAGCAGAGCTATTTTAATGCCTCACGAGTGGTCCCTAAAACAAGACGTAGCAGAGAAGATTTTCTGCAAATGGGGCCGACCTTGCTGCAATGTTTTTGCCACATCCATAAACACCAAATGCAACAACTACTTTACCTGATCCCCCCTCTGGGGGAGTCACCAAGGGATGCACTTGTCCATAATTGGCCCTCAGGTCTCCTTTATGCCTTTCCTCCCTTTCCATTGATACCCAAACTCCTTCAAAAAGCCAGTCACTTGCAAAGAAACTTGATACTTGTCGCCCCATACTGGCCTCGTCAAATCTGGTTCCCCTTCCTGTGGCCTCATCCCCAGGAGGAACTGTGAATTCTGGACTCAGTTCCCGACCTCCTGACTCCTGCATCAGTGATGCTCCGCCCCTCCCTTCAAACCCTCAAATTGACAGCTCCGATTCCAGCCATAGCCAAGCTCCCTAACCTTTCTCTATCAGTAAAAGATATCCTGATCTCGTCTTACAAGGCTTTGATGAGAAAGTTATATAGAAACAAATAGAAAAGATTTTCTTCATGGGCCTTGAACAATCACATTGATCCTTTCTCTGCCCCAGTAGCTTCCATTCTTGAATTCCTAGTAAAGCTGTTTAATGAAGCAGCAGCTGCAGCTACTATTCGAGTTCAGTTAGCAGCCATATCTAATTCCCATTTAGGTGAATCAGACCCCAGTGTGATGTCCCACAGACATTGCAAAGCCTTTTTCAAAAGTACTCTTTTATTAAGACCACCTAGTAATGTCCCTCCACCACCATGGGACTTAAATTTTGTCTTATCCTGTTTGATTTTTTTTCCCTTTTGAGCCTGCATCATCCTGCAATCTAAAGTATTTGACTTGGAAAATGATTCTTTTGATAGCTGTTACTTCTGCTAGAAGAGTTTCAGAGCTGCAAGCATTGTCAATAAAGCCCCCATACATGCTTTTCCACAAAGACAGAGTATCCATGCGAACAAACCCATCCTTTCTACCCAAAGTATGCTCAGAATTTAACCTGAACCAATCCACAGAACTTCCTGTTTTTTTTCCCCAATTATTGCAACAAGGCAGAGTATATGCTGCATCAACTGGATGTCCATAGACAATTACATTTCTCCTTACACAGGACAAAAGACTTCAGAAAATCCAACCAATTATTTGTATAATATATATACCTACACAGAGAGATAAAACCTGACGACTTATAAAGAATAACTCATGATCAGTTGTAAAAACGGATGCTGTCAGAAAATAATCAGAATAATGCATTAGGAAAGAAGAAAAATCCACCTGAGTTCAAGTCATCTAGTCAGCAGTTGATTGGTAAAGAAATCAGACTAAAAAGAACTGTGAAAGATTTGTTAAATTCTATGAAAGAGAAAAAGATAATTATAATACATAATTTCTTAGTCTGCTTTAGCATGAAATCTGTGAGACAGATGTTTTGGTTAAAACAGTATATGACACTGACAACAATATCCATGTCATAGAGATGCCTTATGAAAAAAAGAAAGAAAGAAAAAGAGGTGTGTGTGTGTGTGTGTGTGTGTGTGTGTGTGTGTGTGTGTGTGTGTGTGTGTGTGTGTGTGTGTGTATATATATATATATATATATATATATATATATATATATATATATATATATATACATGTATATATATATATATATATACGCATTTAACTGATAGTGTGACAATGTGTTATGTGTGGCCAGGATAGCCTGACCATTTTACTCTTAAAAAAGACATGTTATGACCTGTCAGTGTAATACAGCCTGTGCTTTACATATCCAAAGAATTAAAGCAGGAAAAAAATAAGTGTTGAGATGTCCACATTAAGTCTTGAATGTCACCTATGAAGAACAGCATACTGAACGCATAGTTTTGTTATAATGGTAAAATATTCTGAACAATAGGACCTTCCTATCTGTGAAACTTATGGCTACTAATGTTGAGATTAAAGTGTTATCTGCTATATTAGCCACTGTTTTTTCATGAATAAAATGTTAAGTGCAGCATTGCTTAAAGCTAAGCAGTCTTTCAAGTAATATTGACTTTCTGAGACAGTCAGCAGTTTGGATTCAGTGCAAAATCATTACAAAATCATGTATTACCAGTTAAAATAAATATTTGCTATCCTTCAGTATGCGTAATTTATGTCCAGAGTTTGTTGTCTCAGAAAAGGAAAAGTCCTCTTAGTATTCTAATGTCTCATAAAACCAAGAGTCAGATTCATACTACTACTAAGTAGAAGCTTGAACATTTTAATTAACAATGTCCGTTAGCCTTCTTTGACAAGTGTACAGAAATGTCCACAAACAGCCATAAATGGCAACCCTGACACAAAATGATCAGACTTGGTGAAATGCAATGACATTTACTTGCCAATCATTTTGCATGTAACTGTGAGTCTGTTCATCCTAGCTCTTAATGTCTAGCCTGTTTCTTCAATATAATCTGTCTCTGAACATTTTCTGTGGTACTTTTCCGTTATCGGGGCAACAGTTGTAACGTGCTGGTACAATGATCACACAGCTGTTAGCCCTGAAGCGGAAAAGTTCTGCAATGTCATCACAGTTTGTCATTTATGGCTCCCCAATGATCATTTTCTTGCAGAAGAGTTGTCCCTTCTGGGGGGGGTCCATCTCTGACACCCCTCCTGCACAGAAGGCTGAGCAGCTCCTTGATGGCAGATATGTAGGAATTTTTTAATCAGCTGATTGCACTTCACTAGTTGGCTGACCCAACAGGCTATGACTCAAGTTTCCTCCCATCTTCGTAAGACCCTCACAGGCAGTTTACGTCTATGTTATTTATAATAAAATAAAGCTAGTTGCATTTGTGTGTGTTGTATGTTTTCCTACATGAACTCTTTAAATAAACGATTTTCTGAAACAGTTTGTTTTTCTGGGGGAAAAAAGCTCTGAACGGATGTGTGGAGAAATAATCATCTTTATAAATTCGGGTAGAAACTAAAGGAATTACATCCATTAAATTTTACCAGTCTGTAAAAGCCACACTAATTGCTGTCTTCAGAAGGAAGGAAACACATTGTAGAAGGCATCCTACATGTACTCTTGAAATTTGGGAAGAGTATCTGTCTTGAGGGAGCCCCTGTCTACCGATAAGTTCAATGAGAATGAGATACAGGACTGGGAGCAAAGTAAAAGACCGAAACTGAGAGAGGAGGGAAAATTAAAATGTAGATTCAAAAACAATGAATTTTTTATTGATTTGTTAAATGCGATCAGTGTTTGCACATGCTAGCGTGTTATAACTATTGCCCAGATAACTGAAAAGTACCTTTTCTGCAGTAGATTAAATAAAACCTTATTCATGGGAGTGCATGTAAAAGGACCTTGTACCTTGAAATTTCTTTTTTCTGAAGTTATTACTTTGGCAGCATTACAACTTATTAGATATGTTTTGTACCTTGAATAGTTGTGAGGTTTTGTGCCATTTTGGAATGTGTTTTATACTGACTGCTTCTGTCAACAAGATTCTTTAGACTTGCTGGTCGCTTAAATTACAGTAGTGGGAGTTCTTGAAAAACGTTTCTCATCTTGTCTTCCAAAATGAATATTGGTTGAAGACCCTTTATGATTTTGTAGAGTCTTTTAAGTTTTAGATGATGTTATTACTCATGGAACGCTATCACATGGGGGGTCCTGTCTTTATAATGGAGGAGCTGGTCTGTAGCTGCAATTATTAAAATCTTTAGCAAAACTTGACAGAATTAGTTTATTATCTGTGGCTCCAAACATAGTTTGATTTAGGAAGTCACCTGAACCATTATACTCCACTGTCACATATTATGAGGTATGTCACTCACCTTAACATTCTAAAAAGCACTATTCTCAGGAAGAAGATATTATTCCATGATATACAACAAGTGCCTGTGTGTTAGCAGCTTGTAGCACACCCACTCGCTGCCACTTACTCGAAAAGGCAAGTGCTCTACCTTCCACTAGCCCATCAGCCATCCAAACACCCAACTCTGTGAAAGAGTATACCCCTGCCAGATCCCTTACGCTAACTCCAAAAATCCCACCCTGAGTCCTCTCTCCCTAACCCTAAAGCTCCTCTCCCACTACCTAAACAGTAAATCGTGATCACTCCCTAAACCTAAAACTTCACTCTTCCTCCTTAAACTAAAAACTCCAACCCCTGCTCCATAAACCTAAATTCCCTGATCATGTCATAAAAGTCTAAACTCCCTCCTGCTTACAAAACTTATTCTTTTGCTGCTGCATAAGCTTAAAGTCCCCTCTCACTCCTTAACCCTAAAACTCCCTTCCCGTTCTCTAACTGTTATATTCCTCTCACACTCTCTAACCATAAAACTCTCTTTTTGCTCCCTAAACCTAAAGCCCCTCTCTGATCTCTTTCCTAAAATACAATTCCCACCTCTTCCCTCCTTCCCCATGGCCACACTTAACCTATCTCAAACTCGAATAATGTGTTTGGGTAGGGTGTGGCAGCTTTACAAGCTACAAGATGCTCAAGTCCCCAGCTTTGAAACAGTGGTTTTCAAGTGCTTTGGACTTAGATGGTTATAGTGGACTCTTATTCTACATTGCTAAAATGAAAATCTGATTCACACTACATTTATAATATTCCAGAAGCAGTATACACACTGGTGCATTTCACTCTTATATTTTGCACATCCTCTCTCAGGTTTGATTATGGGTTCACACATTTGAAAAAGAAAATTGAAAGATATTCTTCCTTTCTGAATAACGAATAATCTTAAATATTACAGAGGAGGTCATTTTGATGGATGCTTACATGTACAAGACTGACATTGTCTGTTAACAGCACTCAACAGCACTGAATTCAGGGCTGTGTTACAGGTTTCTGTGTTTGCCCATACCTTACTTGGATAGAAAGAAGTTTCTCTGTTCACCTGTGAGAGAGGGGAGCTTTGAGCAGCCTATCTGTCCCTGGAGGAGTGGTTTCAGCCCAGAAATTAGTAGTTTATTGGCCATTTTGGGATAATTTCTATCTCTTTCATTTCTCTGCTATAAAACCCACATTTCCAAGGTTTTTGTGCTTGTATACAGCTCAGCAAGCTCCTGCCTGGTGCCCTGCAGAGTCCTACAGCAGCAGAGAGGCAAAAGAGAGACTGTGCAGTGATCAAGTATAATTTTTCTGCATTTTCTTGCTGCCTTTAGCTAATTCCACCTAAACACTGATTTTTTAGAGTTTCTGTGATTTAAAAAGCTTGTTTCAGCTACATACTGTGCTTATTTTATGGCCTGCACTTTAACAAAGTTGTTTTTGTGCTTAAATTACCTGCTTAACTGTTGTAGGCTACACACTCAAGTGTGATAGCCATTTCTGTGCATTTAAAGTGTTATTTTGATTGTATCTGCTTTATTTTCTAAAAAAAAAAAAAACAATAAAAATATACTTGTTTTACTACTTTTCTAAGCTAGCATAGTCCAGTTTTCAGGTTAGTGCTGAATTCAGGGATGTGTTACAAGTTTCTGTTTGCCCATACCTTACTTGGATAGAAGGAAGTTTCTCTGTTCACCTGTGAGAGAGGGGAGCTTTGAGCAGCCCAGACATTAGTAGTTTATTGGCCATTTTGGGCTAATGTCTATCTCTTTCATTTCCCTGCTATAAAAGCCGCATTTGCGAGGTTTTGCACACCGGGCAGCACTGGTTAGCTAGGGTATAACTATTCCCGGCTCCACAAAATCCACTCTTTTTCCCTTGGAACTAGACAAACTTTCAATTTAACCACTCAAACCATTCATTTCTCAGCCCGGCAGTTGCTCAAAACTCATAGCAAACACTAATAAACCTTAGCACTAGACCCCCCTATACTGTAGAGAAGAACAAGGCTCTCTATTCGACCTTACCAGCCAATGAGTAAAACAGTTCACTGTACCTATCCAGGCATGTCCAAAGGGCAGTTTCAGGTGTATTCTCCAGTCCAACTGGTGAATCTGGGCATCTTGAGGCAATGTTACAACTGCCTCATGTACACAGACTACCCTCTCCTCCTACCACCAAACACTAATACATGCGAGAGATGCAATTATACAGCCAAACTGGAGGCTAAGCTCTCTCAACGCAAGACTGGACCAGACAGTCAAGAGGAGAAGGGAATTACTTGCATCACACCATCAGTCTCACATAGACCTATGAAACCAGCACTGGCAAAAAACACACATAAATACATAAACACATATTCGGAGGCTCTAAATAAAAATCTGCAAAAGCAACAGAGACCTCCAAAGCAGACACCCAAGCAACTTCCACCCCCCCCAACACAAACCATGAAACACATACTTCACAAAACCAGTGTTCTACGCAATCACAGTCCTTAAGGCAAAATAACATACCCAACACACTAATAATAGGTGACTCTATAGTCAGGCAAACTGACATTCCACTCACTAGGCTGAACAAGGAGAAGGTTACTGTTAGCTGCCTGTCGGGTGCCAGGATCTGCCACATAACACAAGCACTCAGGTCACTCCAGAACAAGTACAAATACAGCTCTGTCATTGTCCATGTTGGTGTGAATGACCTGAGCCATACCTCCCTGGACTACATGAAAAGAGACATGGAAGAGCTCTCTGATCACATAGCCCAGGCCGGTATGACCCTGACCTTGAGTAGCATCCTGCCATCACCAAGAATGATACCACGGTATAAAGAAAAAATTATCAATTTCAACAACTGGCTAAACTTCTGGTGTCATTCAAAGGGGATCCAGTGTCTGTCAGCCTGGGATGACATGCTCGACAAGCCATCCTGCTAGCTAGAGATGGCTTGCACCTGTCACCCTTAGGCTTTCGAATACTGGCCAAGGATCTTGCCATCCCCATAGTGCCTTTTTTAGGCAAGGTTCAAAAGACAACACCACCGCCGTAAATAGCACAAGTAACAAAAAACTGAGGGTAATGCTACTCAATGCCAGAAGTCTAAACCTCAAAATGCATGCACTCGAGGCACTCCTCAGTATGGAGAAAATCGATATATGTGCAGTAACAGAAACCTGGTTTTAAGGCTCCAGAGAGCACCCCGGCACTACCAGGCTACAACTCATACCATACGTTTCGGCCACAAAACCTGGACCAAAATACAAAAGGCAGGGACGTATCCATATTCATCAAGGATACCACACCTCTAGGTTAGTGGCACAGCACGATGCTTCAGAGATTATCCAAGTGCAACTAACAATGGGCAAAACTGCAATTCAAATTATAGCTTGCTACAGATCACCCACCATGACTCAGGACCCCCATTCCGCATTTCTGGAAACACTGGGAAACATAAAGGTCCTACCAAACACCCTGATATTGGCTGATTTCAATTACCCAAACATTAACTGGGAGAACTACTCAAGTATTAACTCCCTTTTGCAACATTTCCTGGAATTTATAAACTCAAATGCCCTGAATCAACTGATCAACACTCCCACCAGAGGTGACAAAATATTGGATCTGGTCTTCACCAACATGGGCGACCAGTGTTCCACACTGGAAGTCAACCCCTTGCTGGTTAGATCTGACCATAAACTAATCGCTCTGGATATCCACATTCCACCCCCACCCCCAAGAAACTACCGTGAAAAACTTTTCAAAAGCAAACTTCACTTTACTTAAGACCAAGTAAGAAAGTTTCAAAGCCCCCATGCTAAAGGATAATGCTGCCCAAGCTGCAAAATCCTTTACTAATGCACTCTACGGGCACCTGCAAAAATGCATCGATCATGCTATCCTAAGCAAAACCAAGACTCACTCCTCCAAGAAAAGGAAACCAGTCTGGTGGACCCCTGCCATAAACAAGCTATACAATAGAAGGAGGAAACTAGTACAGAAAACAGTAAAATCCCAAGAAGGGAAGAATTCCCTGATCAGTATCAGCAAGAAATTATGAGCCCTCATAATATCATCCAAGGCTAGATTCGAAAGAAAAATTGCCAAGGACTCCAAGGATAACCACAAGGCATTCTTTAGCTATGTGAAGAATCGAAGTGGCAATTCTCAGATCTGCTCTGAGTTAGTGCAGAATGGCACAAAATACACTGAACCAACTGATATCGCCAACATCCTGGCAGACAGGTTCAGTGCAAACTTCACCCCCCTCTCACCCCCAAAAGGGCCCATAACCATACCAGAAGAATGTAGTGCCCCTGAAATCACAGACACTCAGGTTAAAACAGCCCTCTCCAATGCCAAAAACACAGCATCAATTGGACAAGATGGTGTCCCAGGCTGCATCCTACATGAGCTCAAAGATGAACTAGCCCTCTCACCTAAACACACTGTTCAACCTCAGCCTCTCCACAGGCTACATGCCCATAGAGTGGTGCCCAGCAGTGGTTATTCCGCTCCACAACAGACCCCAGGAACTATCGCCCTATAAGCCTGACTAGCTTGATCTGCAAGGCTATGGAGCACATTATCATGGAACTCATTAACAGAGACATTGGGAACCTCCAAACACTGGACCCTACCCAGTTTGGCTTTGTTAAGGACAGATCGTGCCTCCTAAACCTGGTGGACTTCTTTGAGACAGTTACCAAGGCTGTAGATGATGGAAAGGTGGTCCACACAGCCTACCTAGACCTAGCAAAGGCCTTCAACACCATTCTCCATTCTGGTATTATAGACAAGTTCACCAGTCTGAACATAAACTCCTACGTCATGAGATGGGTTGCCAACTGGCTCACGGACAGAACCCACATGGTAAGAGTTGCAGGAGCTAGGTCTTACTCTAAACCAGTTACAAGTGGCATTCCCCAGGGCTCAGTCCTAGGAACCCTCCTGTTCGGCATATACTTCTCAGAGGTACAGGCAAGCACAGGAGGTCTGTTCACAGACGACTGCAAACTAGGGGCTATAATTGACACTCCGGCTGACACAGACATCCTCCAAAAGGGTCTCACTGAGACAGATGCCTTGTGTCAAAACCATGGCCTCAATCTAAATGCCAGAAAGTGCGTAGTCATCCCCTTTGGAAAGAACAAAGTACCCACAAACTACCATATAGGTGGTAGCCCCCTAAATATGGAAGCTGTAATAAGGGATCTGGGGACCCAAGTAGATAGTAATCTCTCCTTTGATAATCACATTGCCGAAGTGGTTAGAAAATCCTTCTATGTGGCCCACCAAATCACAAAAGGGTTTGCATCCAGCTCAAAAGAGGTCATTGTGCCCCTCTATGCATCACCCATCAGACCCATCATAGAGTACAATGCCCCATTTGGGATGTACCTTAAGACACCTGCAACAGCTGGAAAGACCACAGAAGTGCCTCACCAAGAGGATCACTGGCCTCAAACAGATGCCCTATGCAGCTCGACTGAAGAAACTCCAGCTGTACTCTGTTTCATACCGCCTACTCAGAGATGATCTATGCCTGACATACAAGGCCATGTACAACCCAGAATTGATGGACATGCTAAACCTAAAGAAAACCATATCCCCTTGAGCCACATGCTCTAGGGATCTAAACCTCACCACAACAATAAATAGGACGTGGAGGGATAGATCCCTGTCCCAGAGACTTCCCATGCTCTGGAACAAGATTCCAGTCTACATTAGGCAGAGCTCCTTGCTGACACTCTTCAAGAGAAACCTTGACAAGTGGATGGGAAACAGAAAGTTTACCCTGTGGATCACTTCAATCACTCTGCTGGACAGAGGCACATGGAACTAATCTAAGGGAGTGGTGAAAGCCAACACATTCTGGCTAGGCTTATAAATGCCTTCGGGCAGATAGCCTAGTACCTACCTATGAACCTATGGTTTACCACAGTGTTCTTTTCATAACTTTCAGTGCTTACATGTCCTTCCTCCTGACAAAGTAGGGGCAGTTTTATTTTTGTTATAAAAGAGGGACTCTTGCTGTCTCATCGGAATCAATGTCTGAGATGAATGTTACCTCATATCAAGAGTTGAGACAATGACCTCTGCCTCAGTTCCTAGAAGACTTGGCTTCAAGTGACATGATAAAGTAGAGATGCCGTTTTCATCTCCATACAAGTGAATATGTTTATCAGCTGAAGTTCAGTGATGGGCACAATGAAATTACTGCCCTAAGAACTGGGACTGAGTTTTGACCATTGTTTAAATTACTAGGATTCTCTTCATCTCTGATTTTTGACTGAGTCCTTTTTCTAGCTGGAATGCATACTGTGTCAGCATATGAATGGTTATGGGGAACAAGGGATGAAAAATGCAAAGGGCCACAACTGGTAGTGTTTTCTGTTGGTACATATCCCTATTATTCAGAGTGTGGCACAATCCTGCCTCAGCTAAAAGTAACTGATTTGTTGTCAGTTAGCTTTACCTTAGAAGATAAATGGATTGCTTTCTGACTTCAGCTTCTAGCAAATGGACAGAATTAATCTGGTTATACTGCATCTGTAATTAATAACTGTTAAATGATAGGTAAAGCCCAGGATTAGAGTAAGGTAAAATCTGGCATAATTGCTTTTTGTTGATAGTAAGCATGAATGGTGCTGTGAAACGATTCAGAAAAGAAGCTGAATTTAGCATGCTGGAGAAGAAGAAAAGAGGTTATATTATTTTCCTTTTCTTCTCTAACAGTTACTGCAGCGGCTGACCACATATTTTAATTTCATATCTGATGTTTTTATTCTTGAATATAATTATTTGTGTGAATGTATGATTTCTTAATGTTAACATTTTCTTGAGTAGATGCGGTAGGTTCTGTTACTTTATTGTCATAAATGAATTTGACTGAATTCCTTCTTGTGCTATATGCAGCAGGGTTCATCATGTGTCACCAGTGTTTAAATCCATGAACCCTAACAATGGGGCAGCTGGATATCATTTGCATTCTACATTTTTTGAACATGCTAAATGTAATCTGGAAGACTGTAGAGTGTTACACAGTTTGTGGCATTTCCCGACCATATAACTTCACACTTAAATTTATCACAATATACTTTCCATTTTATTGTACACTTTAAGCTAGTCTCAAGAGTAATAGCTCTCACAATTACTGAAATTACTAACACATTGCTGTTTCTTGGCTGCCTCTCTTTTATAAGCACATTATATTTGGGCTCATAATTTAGCCCATAGAAAGAATATGTCTCTAGTTAGTGATGAGACCATGGAATCAGTGTGCTGAAAGTTCTTTAGTAGGTGTCCCTAATAAAAATATTAGAATGAGCCAATAAGTGTGATATGCATACTGTAATTCTTTAATCTTTTTTTTCCTTTGCATTATTTTGCAGGCTAGTCTCACAAAACAGCAGAATGATTTTAAGATAGTCCTGAAAGAACTGGAGGATTCCCTGTTGGCCAGACTGTCAGCTGCATCAGGAGATTTTCTGGGTGATACAGCATTAGTGGAAAATCTTGAAACAACTAAACAAACTGCCACAGAGATTGAGAAAAAGGTGAGCATGTGAGACTGGAATAATAAATAGTGCTTGCAGAATGGATAAACATACTTAAAAACCACAGGAAATATACAAAGCAGCTGCAAAGAAAAATATATAATGTATCGAATTCTGCTTTACGAAAGCTACAAGAAAATGCACTGAAGGTATAAAGATGAAGTTTAACATATAGTCCGGGATTCAGCAAACTTTGCAGCATAGTGCTAAGTGAATCTGGACAATGAGCAGTCGTACACAGGCTGTGTGCGATTTAGAAACACATGCTACATGAAGCAAGCAGGCCAAGCAGCACAGTCAAGCATGGTAAATCCTAATGACCATATAACATTATAGTAATGAGAAACATTATTAAAATGAGCCTCTCTGTGTATGCTAATGAGGCAAACAAGTTGGTGGATTGATTCATAAGCATATGAATACTATGCAATGGGTCTTCGCCCACAACAGGTGTGAACATGGATGAATGTTCATGTTGAGGGTAAGGACATCACTAAATAATGCAAGGTGTTGCTACTGCAATAGTAGATATGTATCTGCAAGAGGCTGTTATTGTCAAATCGGTGCTAGACAGTGTGTGACATTGACCTCGGAGGCACTGGTTCAACCGCCCATGCTTAATGTTTCATGGACTCTATAATACCAGCATTGTGAACAGGTACTGTGCAGATAGGGACACCATCCATGAAATTGTACACATATGTTGGCCTCATCCACAGCCCCACAGAAGTCATGGAGTATCTATTCTAGTGGATACTAATGTATGTGTGGTTATAGAAACCTTTCAGCAACCTACTAGGGGTACAGTGCGGGTATTGCAGACATCTGCCTTGAGAATACTCCATCAGTTTCTCAATGCCATGCTTCAGCATATGGGGAAGCATTTGCGGTTCCTGCATACCCTAGTGGAGAGAGACAACAATGTGCAGGATTTATATGATAGAGCCCATTTCCCTGAGATACTGGTGGCTGTAGAGTGAAATAAAGGCCCCACCTATGAATTGGGAAGAAGGTACATGCACCATAAAGGGTATCATGCCATAAACCGCCAGGTGGACTGTACTGCACAAGGTACCATCTACAATGTGTGTGCATGCCACTAAGTCAGTCATCATGACTCCCACATATGGCAAGTGTACCAATATTTTGTGAGCAGTGACATCACACATGGGCATCTTGTTAATGATGCTGGATATACCCTGGAATCTTGGTGTATAGCACCCATAAGAAATCCGCAAAATTAAATAGACCAGGGGTACATCTGTGCCCACTTGCAAACAAGGCATATTACTGAGACAGTGTTCGGGCAAGTGGATGTACTTTTACACCAGCTGGATTCATAAGGTGGTGATTGCACTATGATCCTGGCACGTGTACAAAAATAGTGTCACCGAGTGCAGTGTAGAACAATATCATACTTAGAAAGAGTTACAGCAGGGTGGTACTTGCAGGAGCAATAGTTCCCAGTACATCAAGACAGTGGTGGTTGCCTCAGACGAGGAGTCAGTGGAGAAACCAGCAACAGGAAATGATTATGACAGACTGAAGTGGGTGCGGTATGTCATTGCACAAGCAAAGCAGCAGCAGCCTGCACATAGCCACTGCCTCTTTGCTTGTGCCAAAGAGGCAGCAGGCTAGCACACAGCTTCAAAACATAATAGAAAAGAGTAAAGCAGATACACTGCAGTAAATGTGATACATGCAAAATGTGCTATTTTATTTTGGCAGTGTTGTGGGGGGGTGGCTTAATATAATCCTCTTCATGATGGGCCAATGTGTCAGTAGAAATGTATGCTTTATGTACAGGGGGCTGTAGAGATGTGTATGTGGGCCCGTTGGAACACAGCCTTAACAATAATTTCACCACTGTGGTTCAATCTATTGGACAGATCCAGGGTGTGCATACTAGTGGCTTCAACATTCCATGCATGTCTCCACTCAAGAGAGCTGGCTCTACAAAGAGTTGAACCAGATGTACCATAACCCTGGATAGATTATGTTGTCCTGTGTGACCATAAGCAATGACTGCTATGAGATATGCCACTGTGGCAATTGCTATGAGCATGGAAAGTCCTCTATTCGGTGTAGACAGTTCCACAACAGATGTGAACACAGAAGTGCTAATCCTGTGGAAGTGGGATCTTGATTGTCCATGGCTGTAATGGCTACCATCTGTAGATGTAACAGTGTACTGGCTTTGGGGATGGTCCATCACCCCTGGAAGGTGAGCCTAAGAGGACATTGCATGTTCCAGTATGTGACTTTGTCTATCCATTCAAGTACACATACAGGACATGCACTCACATACATCATTATGCACACCCAATATTACTCACACCAACTCTGCCCTGGCTGTAGTGATACTAGCCTATGTCTTCACAGTGGCCCTGTACATACTCTGTATTGCAGTTACTGACACACCAGCCTGAGGGGAGGAGCAGTAAAAATATTGCCAGTAAGCACTATTACCCAACAACTTTGTGGACCTCTGTCTCTGCACATAGGGGATAGGGGTCAGATGACGTATGTCTATTAAGGATTAGCAGACTTTCCTAATGGTGTCCCCATTAACCTGTCTTCTTTGTGAGGTGTGGATAACCTGGGTATCTGCAGGCTTAGAATCTGTGCCCATGGTCTGTGCTGGAGATGCAGTGGTCATACTCTCTGTCCAACACACACTTTGCAATCCCTGACTGTGTCAGCTCTTCTCTACCATCATTATTAGAAGCTACAGATCTTTCAGCATTAGGCAAGAGCAGTTCTACAGTGCTGTTGCTAGGTAAAGAAGTGCATGTAAATACAAAGCAAAAAAATATACTTTCTAAGTATGACTCAGCATCAGAAGTATAAATATAACTGGGTTTTACAAATATTAACATAATAAGAATAAATAATATAATTTAGAGAGTCAACTCCTGGTGCACAAGTATACCATAAATCAGACAACTTTAATAATCTGAACAGTAGCTAAGGGACACAGAGGATTTAAAGGTATTCTTAAAGAGATATAAGTCTACATGCCTGAGGCAATGCAAGTTGATTATGTATGTGGCCGGTCCATCTCTGCCATAACATCCAGTACTGCACTGTGGAACTCTGTTGAGGTGTCACTGCCTCTGAGAAAGGCCAAGAAATCCTCTATATCTGTGAGATGTGGTACACTTGACTGACCCCCACCCACCCACTGACTTACGTAGGCTGCACATACAGTATTACTGGCAATGCAATATACCATATCATAACTGCATTTATGAACACCAGCTGCATTGATGTCAGCAACAACATCTTCCCAGCCATGGTTCTAGTAGGCCTGGTCAGCTGCATGCAGACTAAAAGTAGGCCTGGTCAGCTGCATGCAGACTAAAGAGCTGCTGTCAATGGAGTTAGAGGATCTAAGGTAGCACTTCATACTCCCCATAGGAGAACTTTGGCTTATGAGTGGATTTCTCTGCCTAAATCCTAGAGTCTTCAGTATGCTTCTGCTTTCCCTGATATTAGGCATTGTTCTGTAGATATGGAAAATAGTGTAATTACCAGCCTTGCTTCTGTGTATCCCTGCAAAATCTTTATACCCCCTCCCCCAGCCACCCTGGCTATATACCGTATTTCCCCGAAAATAAGACCGGGTCTTATACTCTTTCCCATGCCAAAATACGCATTAGGGCTTATTATCAGGGGATGCCTTATTTACCCACACCATCCAACAATCTACCTTTATTCATTTATTCATGTACAAAAATCAACATTTATTAATGAACACAAATCGACATTTATTCATGTACAAAAATTTACATTTATTCATGTACACAAATTGACTTTTATTTCATACTTTTCTGTTATTGGACAACAGTTCTAACTCATTAAAACAGTTGTGTGAGAATTCTACATAAACAGTGCACCAAACATTTCAACTTCAGAATATCTGCACCTTGGCTTTCACAGTTATTCAAATACAGTCATGTCATCTTCTTCTGGAACATTGTCATGTGTCCAACCCCCGAATGTCGACCTGAATTTCTTGTGACTCCATTTCCTGTAGAACCATTGGCCCCAATCTGTCATGCCTAGCGATAGAGCTGTCCTTAAATGAGGATTGCTTGTCCAAGTAGCCTGCTCGTAGTGCATTGGCAACACCTCTGTCTGATTTTATCCCATGACTTTTTCACCCAACTCACGACGTCTTGCAGGCTAGGCTTCACAAAGTTTCCATGCTGATTTCTCTCCATTCTATTTTCAATGTAGTCATTGAGTTCCATGCGCAAATGGTCCTTGAATGGCTTGTTTATTGCAATATCAAGAGTCTGGAGATAGGGAGTCATTCCTGCAGGAATCATTATTTGATCTAGTCTTCTATGTGCAAGGAATTTCTTCATTTCTTTAGTGCGCTGAGTGCTGGCTGAATCCCAGACTAGCAGACCTCTTTTGCCACCTTGCAAAACAAGTGGCAGCATTACATCGATCCACTTCCTTATAGCTGCTTGTGTGCACCAGGCTTTTTCAGTTTCAAGAATGTAAATGACTGAAACACCTTCAGTCTTATTTTTCTTGCCCTTACTAATGATTAGAGGTGGGATTTTCTTTCCATCTAGATGAATTGCCAAAATACAGGTAACACGTGCACTCTCGTAACCAGTGGAGGGAATGTAGATTGACGAGGTATCCCTCTAATCAATTGTTGTTTGAAATCCTTGGCCCATAAACACTGCAGTTTCATCCATAGCAATCATGTTGGAGAGTTGGTATATAGAAAAGTCAATGCCATCAACAAAGGACTTGAACGCAATTGCATGTTTAATAACTTCAGTATCTTCCAGCTTGAACAGTGTTGTTGATCTTCTTAGAGACAGTTCATATTGCTGAAGGAAGCCACCCAGCCAATGTTGTGATGCTTTGAATTCTTCTGGGGATATTTCTAACAGTGGTGCCATTGCAAGGGCAAAAGCTTAGATATCAACCATGCGCACAACCAAAGCTTTTGCTCTCCTGTTAGCAATCCACTCAGAGATCATGTCTTCCAGCTCAGGAAATAATGGTTGCCGACCTGATCCACACTTGCACTTCTTGGCATTTCCCTCATTGGCCTGTTGACTCAGGTTATCGTATGCTGCACACCATTTTCGGACCATTTGGAGATCTTTGCAGAAAGCTGTCAGATTCTTTCCCTGGGAATCCGCCATGATTCCTTTCTTGCATGCGACGGAATAGCTATTTCATTTTGCACTCATCATACGAGACTGGAGTGGCAACACAAAATGGCGCTGTTTACAAAGAGAAGGCACAACCATAACCATGCACTATCACGTTGCATGTGCTTTATGCACATTGTCTGTACGTTGATTGATCAAAATACGCCTGCCAGTGTTTATGGACCAAGGATTTCAACTGTCAAGTGTGATTGATAGCTAGGGTTACAGTAAGAATTGTGGAGGACAGTAAGAATTGTGGAGGACTCCCAGGCAAATAATCTTATGACTTTCTGCAAAGAGAAGAAGTTGGGTGTCTGAATGGTCCAAAAATGGTGAGCAGAGTACGATAACCTCGGTCAACAGATGTCAATATTATTTTATAATTCAACACGTATGTCATGTGTTGTTGACAAGCTTAACTGGGGCTTATTTTTGGGGTAGGGTTTATATCATAACCACCCTGAAAAACCATGCTAGGCCTTATTCTCTGGTTAGGTCTTATTTACAAAGAAATACTGTAGCATGCTGTTTGTCTGTCTGATAGTTATATGTCTTTAACCATGTTATTTAATAGATGTCAGGCACATAACTTTTACTGAGCACATGCCCTCCCTAAAACAGTGCCCATACCACTGCAACTGACAAAGAAGACATTATTGTTTTTTCTCAGGGCTAAAAGTAGTTTCATAAATCCCATATGTATTCTAGTGCCTTTCTTAGTGTTGCTCTAGGCTGATAGTTAAACATATATAACATAAACTTTCTAGTGTCTTTCTTAAGAGTTCTTGTAGGTTGATAGTTAAACATATATAACATACTGTTTCAATATCTAGAATTGCATTATTATCTTATTATAATAATAGATATACTTCTTATAACATTAGATAGTGATGAGTTTTGATAGTGTTTGTAAGTTTTCAAAAAGTTTTTTTCTGATATCTGAGAAGTACACTGGATTTAAAAAGCATTTGTCCTGTGGGCATAAGATACCTCCTCAAGGCCCACATTCTCTTTGTGTGTACTGCAAAGGACCTTCCCACTTGCATGGCAGCTGCAATGTTTGTACTGCCTTCAGCAAAAGGGCTCAACAGGGAGTAAAAGAAAAAATTATATTCAAGGGACTTCTTCCCCTTTTACACAGGGTCCAGAATGTCCACTGATCCAAATGCACCCACCACCTCTCCTTCAACAAACAAGAAGAGAGAGAGAGAACGAGAACCATTTGTGGAAAAGCAAGAGAGAAGACAGCGATAGACACATCAAAAGAAAAGCATGAGGGAAAACAGTCTGGAAAAGAAAAGATAGGCAAAGCTAAGAGAAGGTTTCCAGATCCAAGTGGTATTTCAGGTCTTGCATCTAAGCTATTGAGTAGTCAAATGCTACTGCAACTAGGATCCACATTCCCTCCCCAAAAACTTCCTTTTTTCCTGGGCTGATCAGCCCCAAACTTCATTCCCCAATACTTCAAAAGCTACCATCAAGACCTCCATCAGTAGCTTCTTCTTCAAGGTCCGGTCGATCCACTTGATGCCTAGCCAAAATGGATGTTGACCATGTGATGAGGAAATTGCAGAGGACACAGATTCATTTGCAAATCCTCCTTGTCTCCAACCCCAAGGAGATGACCAGGATTGGACCTATCAGCACTGGCCATACTCATTCTGATGCCGTCTCCCTTTATGGAGCTTATAGACATAGAACCTCCCCGCCATTACCAGCATCAGATCCAGTCAGCCTAGAGACTTTGGCTTCAACTTCTTAACTCACATTCTTGACAGTGTTGCATTCGGGTCAAGTAGCATTCCGGAGCCAGAGCAACGGAATCAGGGCCCCAACAGTGGAGTCAACTTTGAGGTTTTGGACCCGTCTCTACCCCTTGGCGCTTTGGTTCTCTAACTTTGTTCTGAGGTCCTCCTTGGAGATGTGTGCCTTTGAAGTCAAGAAGGCTGCCGATTCTGTCATTATGGGTGGTTCTTCCTTGGCTCCATTAGCTGAGTTGGCTTGCGAGGCTATGGAAGGGGCTTTGGCTGGACCAAGAAGACTGGTGCATAAACAGAGTTTGGATCCATCCCGACTCCCACTGGAAGCTGTACCTTCTTCCTCTCTTTCAGGTTGACAGTTTCAGGCAGATCAAATCAGTTTCTAGACTGCTTGACCTTTCAGCTCCATGTCTGACTCTGAGGTGTCTCCCTCAGGGGCCTTGAGGCACATGCCCTGGAAAAAGATTTGCAAGCAGAAGCATTTAGACTCCTCTGCTGAGTCTGTCACCAAGGACACTGACTTAGATGATAGAGAAGGCTCCCCAAGGTCCCTCCCAAAATCTCATTTATCGACATTTTGGAATTAATGCAGAGGTGGGTATGCTCCACAGAAGCTCTACTTCTGATGAGTGGTGTTTCTTGAAGCTTTTGGATCTGGTTCTTTGACATCCTGGGTGGTGCAACCTACTGATGCCTTAATAGACCTCATCACTCAGAAGGTATAGAAGGAACCTGATCTGGCAGAGTCTATCTCAAAAAAAAAAAGACAAGATTTTTGCCGCTAACTATAAAACAATGAGTAAAAAGGTCACACAGAAAAACAATTGGTTAAAAAACACAAAAAGAAAAATCTAGCAAAGCTGGACTTTCCACTGTGTGATACCTTAAACCTCTTGTACTAGAGGCAACATGGGATACATGCAAATTATTCTTTAAGGATATCGGGTGTTTCAGCTAAATGGCAATTCTGAATGTCCATGACTTTTTCATTTGTCTATTTATAGACAATTTCAAGCCAATAAAGCCAAACCCCACTAGCTGCGGACATGCATGTTTCTGCCAAACATTTCACTTATGCTGTGCTGATGATGCCATAAGAAGGCAGAAACATGCATGTCCACAGCTAGTGGGGTTTGGTTTATTGGGCCGAAATTGTCCATAAATAGACTTATAAGAAAAAGTCATGGGCATCCAGAATTGCCATTTAGTTGAAACACCTGATATCCTTAAAGGGTAATTTGCATATATCCCGTGTCATCTCTAATACAAAATGTTTAAGGTATCACACAGTGGAAAGTCTAGCTTTGCTAGATTTTTCTTTTTATGCCTATAAATATAGGAAACATTGGTCCAAGGGTCCCTTAGTGCATGCCATGGTGGTAGCAGCAGTCACAAAAAAAAACTGTCAGAAAGTTCCTCTGTCCATCTTCTGAACAGGGAGTCAAGGGCATCAGACAGACAGGGGAAACAGGCATATGCTTCAGAAACTTTTGCACTTTGCACACTGAACTATCTGGCACACCAGACATGTTTTCAAAGATACTTGATCAAGGAGCTTTCCAAGCCTCTTTCTGGTAGCTTACCTGTAGGTGTCCAGAAAATGGTACAGCAATGGCATCCAGCACCGATATTACCATGCAATGTCATGCCTGGATGCGGCAGCGCGATTTCATGGAAAACTTTAAGATGTCCTAAATAAATGCCCTCTATAATGGTTCCACCTTGTTTAGACCAAAAGTGAAAGAAATGCTTACCAGAAGTGAACAGGAAAGTAAGACCTTATCTGCTGTAGGAATCCATTTTATACTACTTAAAGATCCTTTTCTAAGAATCAGAGAGGGGGTAGAAAAATGTGGTTAAAAACATCCCAAGGTTTCTACCAGGACACTGCTGAAGGCAGGCCTTCCTGAGGCAGAGGAGGAAGCAGTCTGACTCAACATAGCCCACAAGGCAGAGCCTTTTTCCTTCTTGATATCGACCAGACCTTGTCTAAACCATGTCTGCCCATTGTCCCACTTTTCTCTATAGTGGATTTTCTCACAAAATTCCCTCCTTTTCTTCATTCCTTCCTACATTATATAAGACCAACTGGAATCAGTCAACAAACTTGATTTGAGGTAATTTAGACAGGACAGGGGAATTGTGGGTAGAGGAAGAATCAGGGCTCTCGAATGCAATATTCTGGTATAATGTGCCAAGGCTGGATCTGACCATATCCAACATCTCACATGCTGACCACAAGAAAATAAGACAACACAGAACTAACCTTATGGTAAGTACATACCTTTCATTTTACATGTACTGTTAATTGCCTCTGAGCATGGGTGGCTGCTGAAAAGGGTCTCTGGACCAATCTAGCTATCCAGTTAGGAAATAGTAAATAAACTAAACAAATACTTGTGGGTTTAGTTCCCCCATTTGTGTTCTCATAATGTTTCAATTAAGGTTTCTCATTACACTAACTGCAGCATTAGAGGGGTCTATATCATTATTTCGAACGCTCAGTTACTCAAATCCCTAAAGGCCGACACCAAAATATCAAATCGCAAGTTAACCGAACGTTAAAAACAGCAAAATTCACAATATCGCATTTCCATAGTTGGCCACATCATGTTTACTAAGATAAAACGTCAGTAGGAGATTCCCTTATCCTGTATAGGAAACTAACGTACATGTGCAACAGATACTGACCTTAGGGTTAGAAGTAGGGTTAAGTGAAGTGCATAAATAGTAATACATTTGTGTTTGCAGTTGACAGATTGAATGTACTACATAAATTAAACTTTTTCCATACTTGGGTGGTGTTTGTTCACATTCACATGCATTTTTGTGTTATGCACATTTAATTAGCACAGGAGATACATGGGTGAAGTGTGGATTATTTATTTTGTTTGGGCAGGCAGTATGCAGCAGGAGGTGGAGTTGGCCAACTATGGAAAGTTGATATTTTGAATTTTGCGCTTTTCCACATTCGGTGTACTTGCGGTTCGATATTTTGGTGTTGGCCTTTAGGGATTCGAATATCTGAATGTTTGAAATAATGATATAGAGCCACATTAGATATAGAAAATATGTATGAACAACATTTATGGGTGGGTGACATCTGTGCCAAGGACAATCTCTGTCAATATATTTGTTTTATTCACTTATAACCCATGAGTGGAAGGTATATCTGAGTATCAGTTTTTCTTTATAGATGTACTTTTGTCTCAAACATCCCATTACTGTTTCATGAACTACAAACCTCATAACTTTATCCAGGTAGCTCATTACATTAATTCTTTGCCTTTTGGAATGCAAGTGTTGAGGGCTCAGGACCCCACTCACCTGTCTTTGCTAACAATGTTGTTACCCTGGGAGGTAGGTTTGTTGTTCTGTTACATATATTAGGTATAACTTAATTATATGTCAAGTACATATCAGCTGTATGTTTTCAATGTATTTAGATTTCTATCTCCCAATCCTCTTCGTCTGTATTATATACACTTATTTTGTTTATTATTTTGTTATCTCCATTTATTTTACTGTTATATGCAGCATCAAGACATGCACCTATCTCAAAGGCACAGCCTATTACCTCCACCCCCATAAGTGGCAGCAGCAGTGCCATCACCACAGCTGCCAGCAGAAGCACTCAGAACATCTGGATCCCTGTTTTCCTCAGTCACCTCCACATTTCTAGCCCTACCTGTACTACCTCTACCAGATACTGCAAATGTTGCACCCACCAGCAGCAGTGCCAGTGAAGGTGACACTTTTGTCCCTCATCAGCAACTGACAGACATTATAGGGAAGATTGACAGATCAGATGCCCAATTCTACTAGACGGAGAACATCTTCTGGTGATGATACCCAGGGTTCATAGATTCGTATATTAGTACTAAGCTAACTGCCCTTGTGAGCCATTTTAAGCTTAGCCAATTATCCCTTGCGAGACTCAAACCCTGCACCTTGTGCTTGTAAGGCAAACACCTTAACCATTAGGCCACCCTCCACTGGGTCACAACCAGCAGAGACTGCAGCTGCAGACACCCCATCTTATCACTCATCCCAGTGTTCCCCTTCCTTTTGTTTCAAAGCCTACCCATGTTGATTGTTCAATCCTCCCATCAATATTGTCTTTCCTCCATTTGTCTGATGCCTCCTTCAGCATTGTGTTTCACCTTTCTCATTGTGTTGCCCTGTTAGACTTGCCTGTTTAACTCTGCTAACTATCCTAACCATCTTAAAATTCCTCTTACTTTCCTTCCTTCCTTTTCCCAACTTACATTCTCTTAATGAATAAAAATGGGTACCCATCACACAAAAAATTACCTCACATTCTATATCTCCATCTTGCTCATTCTTTATTTCCACATTTACTGCTTTACCAGCTGCTTACTTTAACTTTCCATGTTTAACCTACACTGTCATTCCCATCATTCCATCTGGTCAAAACTTAGATAAAACATACCTCACATATGCCCATGCAGGGCTTCCAAATCAGTTATCATTCTGTTCATGCTATGTGCAACAAGTCACAACGAGGAACATCAATATGCCCATGTAGAACTGTTGAGCAATGGCAATGCAAGGTGCTAGGCAGCCATGCTTCATATCTCCAGCTATTAAGTACAGTCTTTATCTTGCACTACATATAATCATCTTGGCAAAAACCAGATGTGCACATGAGCAGAGTGTCATTACACAGGAGTTATTGCTTACAATGTAAGGTAAAGCTGTTATGATTTGTTGTAAAGTATTAAACTGCCAACTATGCCTGTGAAAATTTAGACCAAAAAAGTGTTGTCCTGAGGTATCATTGTGGAATATCTTATTCTTTCATTCTGTATGTCTCTGAAACCTAACTACTGTGTGTTTCCCTTAAGGCTTTTATCTTACTGCTGTTGTAATGCAGCCTGTAAATGAAGTGCTTTGCACACTATCAAGTGATGAAGGTTGTATGTTCTTGTCTCTCTTATTCTTTCATTCAGCAAGTCAGTGACAAACAACTACTGTGTGTTTCCCTGAAGCCTTTTACCTCACTGCTGTTGTAACTCAGCCTAGAAATGTGTCTTGAGCAATACATGTGATGAAGACTGTGGGTTCAGGTCTCCTAGAGGCTGTATGCTTTATTCTTTCATTAAGCAAATTTTTGACGCACAACTACTGTGCGTTTCCCTGAAGTATTTTTGTCTCACCGATGCTGTAGTTCAGCCTGTAAATGAAGTGCCTTAAAAGTACATGTGATGAAGTCTGTGGGGTTAAGATGTACAGGTTGCGTATAGGCACATCATTGTTAAAGTAGGGTGGTGGTTTCCTAACATTTATTTTGTATTACCAGTTAAAATAGGAAGACTGTGCTGATGTTGTACTTGCATTTGGTTAATGTACTTTTACTTTTCGCTCCCCCACACATTCATGTGTTGTTTTATGTTTTTTTTTATCTTTAATTTCTTGGCATTTATATGCTGAATGCAGATGAAAATCCTTGCCACCATCCAGGCCTGTTGCACAACCGCTAATGTTTTTTGGCATCACTACCAGTAGCATCACAGCAAGTGGTGTCCCCACCTGCTACACTCCCTTCCATCCCCTGGTAGCAGCACTGTCTTTTCTCATGCACCGTTCTCCCCTTCTCCATAGTCTCCTAATCCCTGTCTGTGTTGGTTCACACCTTACCTTACCGTAGGACTCTAAGAAGTGCAATATAAATCACACTGTGCAATATTCATGCTGACCATTCCATATGCTGCTTAGTTCTTATGTTATAGTATGGTCATGTACATGTTGTTACTCAATTCTATTTATATATAAGGTGTGTCTGGTCATTATGTTATTATTTTATTCTATTTTTACTTTTATTTTATTTTATTCTTTTTCTCTGTATGCATGTTTTTGCACTGGGAACGAAGCATAGCAACTTCGTTCAGCTACACTGTGGTATAGTTCTGAATAACAATAAAGTTTTCTTTGACTTTGACTTTGTTATTGGCCCTCTTTGAAGCCTTGTCTGTTATTTGTTTGTTTCTGTGGCCCTAGTACCTACTGTGCACTCCTAGCTTCATTTTAATTCCCTTACTACCTTCCACAAGTTATCTTCTCTGGATGTATGTATCACTGGGTCATAAAATAGTAAAGCACACTGTGAGGCTGCCACATAACTTCTTTCTGTAGCTGTGCTCATGATATTATGTCTAGTATCATCGGGGCTCATGCTTAACAGATGAACCTTACTGCTGCTCATATGTCCTGGTGGCGCTACCATGCTTTTATACAGTCTAATGCCTTTGACAGAATATTTAATGAGCTTCTCATTGCACGTATTTGCCTCACCGCATTTATTGTTAATGAGCCTTGGTGCTCATTGTGCACATGCAGTAAGCAGAGGAGGGCTAGCTGTGATTGCTGATGCAGTGATATGAATCAATGATAATATTTCTAGGCTGTCAAAATAGCAGTTAAAGGAATTATAGGGAATTTAGATGTTGAGTGATAAATATAATTCTGCCACACTTCTATGAAGATTATTGTGCTGCTCATATGTGCAGAGGTTTGAATATTAAGGTGGTGACCTACGTGTCTGCAGGGAGCTTGACTACTGCAATCCATGCTGATATTTTCTGCTTCCTATGAATACTTCAAGATCATTGTTCAAAGAATTTCATTACTGAGGTATTTATATTATATTTTATTATATTGTTTATTCTATATGTGTACTGGGATAGTCCAACTGAGCAAAAGTTCATTTTAAGCAGAGGCTTGGAGAGAAAGGCTCCAGAGATACAATCAATTTACAATCAAGTTGCAAAACAAGTCAAACGATGGCAATAGATAACATTATAACAAGTGCTGTTAGTTATAAAACATGAGGATAAATTCAAATACAGGTAAAACATTTAATGAAAAAATAAAAAAAAATTATGTAAACGATGAGCATAGAGTCTTAGTAAGGAAAGGAAGTGGGAAAAATAGAGATGGAGAAAGAGGGTGAGCTACAGAGAGATAGATGGAAGGGTGGATTCAGGAAGTTATTGGATGCATGACAAGTTAGAGAGGTGTTAGAAAGTAAAAAGAATGGGGAAGAGAATGACAGAGAATGTATAAAGATAAAAAGAGGGAAAGATGTAAAATAATGACATATTAAATGAAAAGATGCGTAGGCAAGGATAGGAAATGCAGGAGTATATGAAAGGGAAAACAATTAGTGAACTGAGGGGGGTCATGTATATTGAAAAATCCAGTTTGATATTAAATGAGTCTTTAGTTTGTAAAGAAATCTGGTATGATTGGTTTAGTTTCTAATATCTGGAAATATGGAGTTCCATAGTCTAGTTACTTGCACAGAAAAGATAAAATTTCTGTACTGACTGTTTGATTTGATATGACTACTTCTACAGGTTTTAACATTGTGATCTAAGGCGTCGGAAAAGGGGTCTGTATTATTGGAATGAAAGTTTCAAACTCTGAATACCATATGGTCGACACCATATGGTTGAAGTTTGAAAATTTTGAAACCGATAAAATAAATAACACAGGAAAACTGTAATTAAGTGTTTTATGCAGGGGGGGCAAGCCCCCCTGCACCCCCACACCCCCCCGCTACTTAAATATACCATCTCTGAGATTGCACTACATTAAAATAAAAGGAAGAATTCCCTATGGCGATCTCCATTCACTTTTACGATGTTTGCAATATTCACTCAGTTGGTGTCGCCCAACTGGTGTTCGCTCAATGCGAACTTTGCTGAACTAATAGAGACCCTTCTGAAAAGACTGTATTAATGATAGTCGAGAGTGTTGGATATTTAGCTAGTTTATAGGATAATAGGTAAGTACTAGGCTAGCTGCCTAGGCCATTTTAAGCCTAGCCAATTTCCTTTTTGTTGACTGAATTAACCAATTCCATTTAGTGTTAGACTGTCCTTGCCCATCCTATGGTCAATAATTATATATTGCACTAGTGAGAATAACAGGGATCATACCACAGATAATTTGAGAGGACCCATGTGTGGGATAAAGCATTTAGAAGCTGCCTCTGTCCAGTAGTAGTGCAGGGGCAGTCCTGGAATACATTTTCTTTTTCCCATCCATAGCTCCAAGTCGCATTTGAATATTAACAGGGATGAGCTTTGTTTTACTTGGATGAGAAGTCTGTTCCAGAGCAGCCATATCTTCTGCAAGATAAGCTTTTCCCTCCAAATCATTCTGCTGATGTTGAAAAAGAGGTTTAGATCCCTAGGCCAAACATTTCTGATGCCATTTGTCTTGCTAATGTACAGCAAATCCATTAGTACTGGGTTGGAGGATGTCTTGTGTGCCAGACACAGGTCTTCTCTTAGCAGTCTGTAGGATACCGAGTATAGTGACAGAGCTTTGAATCACTCCATGTAGGTCATATTGTTTAGGCCTTGTATCTTTTTAGTAAGGTATCTCTGTGAGCATTCCTCTTGTTCTGTATGTCTTTACAGATACATGTCAAAGGGGGCATTATACTCAAAGACTAGCTTAATGATGGCTAAGGACAATGACATCCCTAGATCAAGATATAATCCCTTTGTTTATAAGCTGTGCAACATACTAGAACTTTCTTATTGCAATGGACATGTGTTGTTCGAAAGTTATGTCACTGTCCACAAAATTCCAAAAAAGTGTGTCAACACTTAGGGGCATATTGTCAATGTGGTAGTTCCCTGGGGTAAATGACTTCCCAAAAGATATGATAATGCATTTTTGGCATGTATGATTTTGGCACCAGTTACTTATTTGGGGCAAACCTTCCTGCAGGATGGCTAAGTCATTTATGGATTTAATGACTGGTCCTAGCTTGCAGTCATCTACAAACTGAGTCAGCCAGAACCCTTTGGTATTGTCTTTTACTATAAAGAAATAGATGCCAAACAGGAGAGGTCTCAGCACAGAACCCTGAGGGAATCTACTGATGACTCATCTCTTTGGGGAGGTAAATTCCCCTCTATTGATCTCCTGCTTCCTATCTGTGAGTCATTTGGCAATCCATCTGGTGACTTAGGGGTTTATTCCCAGTTTATTTAGCTTTTCTACTATGCCCGAGCAAGGAATTGTGTCAAAAGCTTTGGTTTATAGAATACGTTGTGAATAGTTTTTAGCTGACTATATGTGAATATATACTTTAATTCTACCAAGTTAATATTTTATAGTGACAAATTATCTGCCATTTTTCATTTCTGTCAGTGTGTTTATCTTGGTAAAAGGAATGCTAACAGGGAATTTGAATGTTGCTTGTTCTTTTAAATTTTGAAGAGGCAGGGACAAGAAGTGTAAATGTAAGTATGCTGCTTGTGTACTGTAGGTGACAACTTACATTCCAAATGACTCACTCCATTAATGCTTACCACTTTTGGCATCTCTTCCTTGGCTACAGCATGGATGCTTACTTTGGTACTGCTGGTTCATAGAAAGAAAGAAAAAAAACTTGCCAAGGAGCTCTTGCCATTGTTGCAGGCTCAGTATATGCCTCAGCTAATAGTGGGTGAGCCTGTAGTGGCCATCAGTTGTTTCTCAGATCATTCACTCTTTCTGTTGCATAGTCCTTTCAGCCACCACGATCCACATGTCAACCTCATCCTCTTTGGTTGTTCCAATGTCCAATATGGGCATGATAGAACCATCTTCTTTAGGGCTTGGAGACACACCAGGGGATTCTTCACAGAGTAACCAAGGCAATAGACCATTAGACCAGGTAGATGCCCTTCTTTCAAGCTGGTCTTCTTCCACAGAAAAAAGATTAAACATTGTTTATCTGAAAAAGTAAGTTAAGATAGATGATTTTCTTATCTTGGCAAGGCATGCATTGCAAACTATGAATCCTGGTATTCAGAAGCCACTACAGGTCAGTATGCTTTGTAAGGAAATTCCTGAGGAAACATGATCTAGTTATTTTGATTATGATAAAGATGGGATTTCTTCTCCTACTGATTCACAAATCTAACTTTCAGACTGTTAAAATAGTAATTGTTATCCCTATTCATAGCGCTCAACCTCTTAATGCAAAAAATCTGGGCAAAGCCAAAAATAATGGGGAGACAAAGCCCTCAAAATAGGGATAAATTTTAAATATCGCTCTTATAAACTTAGAAAGTTGTTAGAATAATAGGCCCGTATTACAGCGCATTTTCAGAATTGTGTGGTCAGAAACTCAAATGCTTGTCATTATTTAGTGAATTCAGTCCTCACTGATTTGCCACAAAAATCCAGAAAATCATAAATTTTATGAAGAATAGACCACAAATAGGTGGCAAAAATCTGGACATTCTGTGAAAACCTGGACAGTTGAGAGGTATGTCCCCACATGGAGGAATTTTCTTTTAATAACACCATAGCTAGGATAAATTAAGTATTTTATTGGAATAAATAGAGGTTCCCCTGAACTGAGGAGATATTATGATATGCTACAAATGGATATTCCTCATTCCTCATTCATATCTCATATATTGCCAGCCTTGGAGGATGTGTTAAATGTTGCTGGTAATCATTTTGATGCCTAGCTGTCAGTCCTTAGATAAAATGTAGACAGCAAGGTTTTGGACCATCTGTGTGAGCGTTTTCTTTCACTTCAGCTTTCAGAATTCTCAGTTATCAGGCAAGTGGAAGTTTACGATTTGTTATATGGATACTCTGAAGGAATTTGCTATCTCACTTCCTACAGAAGAAAATTTTTTTTTAATCAGACTTTTTCTTGTCCCAGGTATCCAGACATGCTTTGAAGTGTGTGTATGATTGTGCAGATTCTGTATCTAGGTTCACTGATACTGCTATATTGAGAAGCAATGCTTGGGAATGTAACCAAAAGTGTGTTGATGAGGTAAAGTCTTAAATCTTAGGTTTTGCTATATATAAGAAGGTATTGTTTGACTCTTCAGCTACGTAGGTTCTCAAAAAATTTAATGAAAGAGGAAAATCATTTCAGGGAGTATCGTAAGATTTTTCATGTCCCTCAATACAAATCTTTTAGACTTCCGTTTTTCACTAAAAAGTCAAATAAGCAAAACCAGTCATATTCTGGCAAACGAGGAGCTAAAAAAAGATGCCGGGAGGGAAATAAGAAATAAGGGATCTTTCAGAGAAAGAGACAGGCCAACAGTACAGAGCAACTGTTAGCATTCTTTCCCATCTTCCCTCTTCTCCAACCAATATCTCCACAAACCTGTTCCAGAAGCTGGTCCTCAAATCCCCCTTTGGCAAAAGATTGCCTCAAGCTCTTGGTGTTACAAGTTGTACACAAGGGTTACAAATGGCACTGGATACAAGAACTTCCATTCATTGGAATTTCTGCTCACTCTCCAAACTGAGCAGACTATTCTTCTCAGGTCCTTCGTCTTTACACACCAAGAAGTCGTAGTACAGTGTCTGTAAGTCAGATGAGCAAACACTTTTATTCCAGACTGTTTGTGGCAAAAAAAAGAGGCTTCTTGGAGACCAGTACTAGATCTTGCATTTCTAAACTTGTATGTGAAAGTATCAAAATTCAAAGCATTGACCTCACTGAACCTGTTACCTCTCATTCTGCTATGTATTGCATGGCAACACTGGACTAAAAAGAGGCTTATTACCACATTCCCATAGCCACAGGCTTCAGAAAATACCTTGGGTTCTCTTTTTGTGGGTCACATTATCAGTTTACTGCATTACCCTGTTTATTACCTACAGCTCCAAGAGTGTCCAAAAACATGTCTATCTCCAGTCATAGCTCATTGCAGACTGAATGGCATTTGCATTTTCCTTATTTAGACAACTTACTTATTTCTGCAGAGTCTGCATCCAGATGTCAAGAGTAATTTGCATGTATCATGTCTCTTCTGACAGATAAATGCTGCAAAAATTATTTTTGATTACATCTGAAAGGATTGCGTTTCTTGGATGCCTTTTAGATATCTCTCTTCAAAAGGCCTTTCTGACACAAGAGAATGTGATTTTTTTATCTGGAATCTTTCCTAAAATTCTCCAATCAGTGTCAGACTTCTGCAAGAGAATTTCAGAGTATCCCAGGGTTCATGACTTCTATGATTCTCATGATTCTTCTAACCAGGTTGAGCATGAGAATGATGTAATGGTTTCTACAAAAACACAAGGATCCAGCATATGCATCCTCTGGAGCATCAGATTCAAGTTTTGGGCTTTTTAAAAATGGAACTCCTTTAGCAGGGACAATGAATTCAGCTGAACCATAGTCTCCTTTTCTCTCTTCAGACATCAAAGCAATCTGTCACCACAGGAAGTTCGGATTTTGTTTGGGGAGCAGTTTCCATGGGATTAAAGGTGCAAGACTGTGGAGGCATTCAGTCAGACCAAAGCACATCAGTTTAAAGGAGATGTTGGCAGTAATCCATGCCTTGAAATGTCAGTCACCTACGGTTTCCACGACCTCTTCATTTCCTAGTTGTCCTAGTCCTGTTGTCTGGCATTCATTTTAGAGGATTAAGAAGCTATTAACTAACGGATGTTAAGTTGTCAATCTCGCCTTCATTCTTGCTGGATGGGTTCGGAGCCGATCCTCGGCTCCGACTCGGCCTATACTAAAGCTCGAGAGCTAATTTTACCGGCTCGAGGCAACCCTATATCCCATGATGCTAGGCGCTAACTACCCAGATCTCGTTTGCCGCTTTCGCTAGCGAGGTGCTTTTTTTACCGGCTCCACAGGTCAGTGAAAAATTTTAATTTTTCTTCTCCTTTCTTAGGATTTTTCCCCTTTATTTTTTAAATATATAGTCTAGTACCTTATACCACTCCGTTGGGTCCCATTTTCGTCAGTCCCTAATCCCTAAAGTTATATCCCTCCCCTGTTAAGGTTAGGCCTTAGGCCCTTTCCGTTTTTTTCCCGTTCCCTTTTTTTGGGACAGTTAGGTGTGTGTTAGTTATTAACCTTTATTTTTACCTTGTGTGTGTGTGTGTTTTAACTTCTAAGGAAGAAATTCTTCTTTCTTTGACAGTTTAATGTCTAAAGACATTAAAGTCTCAGGTTTCAAGAAGTGTGACTCGTGCTGTCAGAAGATGTCGATGACAGACGGTCACACTTCTTGCGTTTATTGCCTGGGACCCCTGCACCTGCAGGACTCTTGTTCTGTTTGTCATGCGTTCAGTCCAAGAGTCCTGCAGGAGCGCAGGAATAAGTTAATTTTGAGGGGCTTATTAAAGCCCGAAGGTTCCCCGGCTAAGTCCTTGCCGGGTAAACCTTCAAAGCCATCCAAACCATCGGCTCCGTGCTCCAAGCCTTCAGCTAGTGGCTCACCTACTGCGTCACGATCGGCTCTGGCTCGAGCCGATACGGCTATGTCGCAGTCTTCTGCATCGGCTCCGGTCGACTCTTCCTCTACTCACTGCTTTTGGTTTGTTTATTTCTCTCACACAAGACAAATGGGTACAGTTGATTATATCCGAGGGTTACAAAATTCCCTTTATCCACACCCCAACTCGGCCAAAAGGGCCCCTTCCAGACATTCCACCCAGTCTAAGGGAACACGCAGTACTAGAAGTTTCAAAACTGCTAACAAAAAGAGCCATCCAGCCAGTCCCAGCAGACCAACTAGGATCCGGAATCTACTCCAAGTTCTTTTTGGTGCCAAAAAAAACAGGGGACTGGAGGCCAATATTGGATCTCAGCAGACTAAACAAGTCTGTAAAAAGAACGAAGTTCTGGATGGTCACGCTACAGTCCATTCTACCCTTTCTGGGTCAGGACAATTGGATGTGCTCAGTGGACCTTCAGGATGCGTACTATCACATCAAGATGCACAGGCGCTCCAGAAGGTTTCTCCGCTTCCGGCTGGGGGTCAGTCACTACCAGTTCAGAGCCCTGCCCTTTGGTCTCACTACAGCCCCCCGAATGTTCACCAAATGCATGGCAGAGGTTATGGCTCATCTGAGACATCAAGGACTCCAGATGTTTCCGTATTTAGACGACTGGCGCCTTACTGCCACCACCAGGCATCAGCTTCTTCTTGCCAGAGATTACACCATTCAAACTTGCAAGGGGCTAGGTATCTCCATAAATTTCAAAAAGTCTGCCTTGTCGCCTTGTCAGTCTATTACCTTCATAGGCGCCACCTTGGACACCATACAGCTCTCAGCAAAATTAACAGAGCAAAGAGTTTTAGATATTCAAAATCATGTTCATATCCTCCTTCTGAGCAAAAGAATCCAGGCCAGGTTTGTTCTAAAAGTGTTAGGTCTCATGGTGGCAGCCATCACACTACTTCCCCTTGCTCGCTTTCACATGCGACTCCTTCAGTGGATGCTCTTCTCCCAGTGGTCCTTCCAACAACTTCCTTTGACACACAAAATCATAATAACACTTTCTTGCAAGAAACATCTGTCATGGTGGATGGTCTCCCCTCAAGTCCTTCAGGGCAGACCATTTGTTCCTTCCCCTCCAGTCGCCACTGTCACAATGGATGCCTCCCTGATCGGGTGGGGGTGGCATTTTCAGGGCAGGACAGTCCAAGGCACATGGCAAGCTTTCGAATGCCACCTGCATATAAATGTCCTGGAGATGAGAGCAGTGCTTTTAGCATTGCAAGCCCTCCAAGACTCTCTTCCTTTAGGGACTATTGCAATTCAGACAGACAGTATGTCCGTAGTGTGGTATATCAACAAGCAGGGCGGAACCAAGTCCTATCCCCTGTGTCAAGAGGCACTCAGACTTTGGCAATGGGCGATCTCTTCTCAGCGGTTTCTGATAGCAATGCATATCCCCGAGAAGTCCAACATCATAGTGGACAGGTTGAGCAGAGCTATTCTCATGCCACACGAGTGGTCTCTCAAGCAATCAGTAACGGAGGAGATTTTTCAGAAGTGGGGTCTTCCTTGCTGCGATCTTTTTGCAACACCCCAGAACAGCAAGTGCCTCGACTTCTTCACCCTCTTTCCCCTTCCAGGCCATCCCCCCAGAGACACTCTAGTCCACGATTGGCCTTGGGGACTTCTATACGCTTTCCCCCCCTTTCCATTAATCACTGAGTTGATTCAGAAAGCTACCGCCTTGAGAGCCAGGATGATCCTCATTGCCCCTTATTGGCCTCGACAGATATGGTTCCCGTTCCTGCATCGTTACCTTTTGGAACAGCCTTGGCATCTGGACCCAGTGCCAGATCTTTTGGTCCACCAGTCAGGGCGGCTGCACCAATCCCTCCAATCTCTCAACCTCACAGCTTGGTTGCTCCACTTCCATCCTTAGCCAGGCTTCCCCTGATTTCCAATTCTGTCCATGATATTATTGTAGCTTCCCTTAAATCCTCTACCAGAAGGAATTTTGCTAGTAAATGGAAGCGTTTTTCCTTCTGGGCAAGGGCTAGGAATATAGATCCCTTCACTGCTCCTATACAGTCAGTCCTAGATTTCCTAGTGGAAATTTTTCATTCAGGCTCTTCATCCTCCACTGTAAAGGTTCAGTTAGCGGCCATTTCAAATTTTCACATAGGCCTATTGGATTCCAGTATCATGTCCCACAAGCTGTGTAAAGCCTTCCTTAAGGGTATCTTTTTACTCAAACCTCCAATCAAAGAACCCCCACCACAGTGGGATTTAAACTTGATTTTAACATCCTTGATTCTTCCTCCCTTTGAACCTGCGGCTTCCTGTTCTTTGAAGCTGCCCTCTTGGAAAACTCTCTTCCTAGTTGCCATAACTTCTGCTAGGAGAGTATCAGAACTCCATGCCCTTTACATTCGTCCTCCTTATCTAGTTTTCCACAAAGACAGGGTTTCTCTCAGAACTAACCCGTCTTTTTTGCCCAAGGTGGCTTCTCAGGCAAATTTAAATCAATCCATCGATCTTCCAGTTTTCTTCCCTAATTATTCTAACAGGGCAGAGCAAAAACTGCATTATCTGGACGTTCATCGTCAGCTCCATTACTATCTGGACAAAACTAAACAAACTAGGAAATCTGATCAGCTTTTTCTGTCCTATGCGGAAGGTAAAAAGGGCCTTCCGGTATCCAAAGTAACCTTGTCTAGATGGCTGTCCTCTGTGATTACCTGTATCTATCAACTCAGAGGTAAAGGATTACCTTCTAAGCCAAGAGCCCATTCAACCAGAGCTTTAACTACATCAGCAGCCTTTCAAGCTAGATTGCCAATACATACTATTTGTGCAGCAGTCACATGGGCCTCTCCTCATACCTTTATTACACACTACAAATTAGACATGGCCTCTAGAAACAGGGCAAATTTTGGTTCCACCGTTCTCAAGAGCCTGTTCCAATGAGCCACCCAGGATGAAGGCGCTAGGGACGCGGTCCCATCCAGCAAGAATGAAGGTGAGATTGACAATTTAACATTGAGAAGTTATGTACCTACCATAACGTTCCATGTTAGTTGTCTTCTTCTCGCCTTCTTTCTTGCGTACCACCCGCCATCCCCCTAGCCTGGATAGACCGAAAGGATTTTCCCTTTTTATCAGGGTCTTCACTCTTCATAATTTGAAGCATAACTGGTTATCCTTGGGTAACTTTAGCTTCAGGTAGAGGCACATGAGATTTTTTCCCCCTTTCCTTCTCTCCCTTGGGTTGGGAGGATAAAATTGCTATGTTCTCAGCTACCAAACGAGATCTGGGTAGTTAGTGCCTAGCATCATGGGATATAGGGTTGCCTCAAGCCAGTAAAATTAGCTCTCAAGCTTTAGTATAGGCCGAGTTGGAGCCGAGGATCAGCTCCGAACCCATCCAGCAAGAAAGAAGGCGAGAAGAAGACAACTAACATGGAACGTTATGGTAGGTACATAACTTCTCATTTCCTGTGGTCCAGTGGTGAAAAGTTTGATTCCCTCAGCCTCTGTTTCCTAGCTGTGTGATTCCGAGCAAGTCACTTAACCAGGCACTGCTCCCGGGCTGAGTCTGAAAATGGTTCAGGGCTTTACCCCGGATAACAAATATAAATAAATAAATACATACATATACATACATAAGTGATTACAGACAATATCACAGTCATGATGTACATAAATGAGCAGGGAAGTGCAAGATCATACCCCCTATGCAGGCTGGCTATGATGGCTTGGAAGATAGCTCTACAGCATTCCTTAACTCTCCAAATATCTTACAGTCTATCAGCACAAAACATAGTGGCAGAAAAGCTGAGCTAGACCTCCTGAATGGAAATTGAATGGAGGGGTCTTCTAGGAACTGATCCAGTTATGGGGAACACCTCAAACAGATCTGTTCTCCTCCTTTCAAAACATATAACTTAACAAATTCTGCACCAGGACTCTTTGCAAACAAATCTGAAAAAATAGATGCATCTTCATTCCCATGGACAGGAATGTTCCTTTATTCTTTTCCATCCTTCCCCTTTATATCCAGTGTAATTCTGAAGATTCAGAAGGACTTCACAATAATCATTGTTATGACTCCCTTTTGTCTCAGGCAACATTGGTTCTCCCTTCTTATGGAATTGGCAAGGGACAGGCACCACAGGCTTCCTCACAGAATGGAGCCACTCAAACAAGACGGGGGGGGGGGTGAGTTAATACATCCCAATTCCAATCAACTTCAACTGGCTATCTGGGTGATTCAATTCTAATACCTTTTAGGCAGAGCCAGATCTAGCACTAAGTGATCTAGGCATTTGTCTGGGGCCCACTGGCTGGGGACTATCACGTTTAATTTTTTTAATTAAAAAAAAAACAATAAAATACATTTTTTAAAGGATGTTCTTCTTTAAGAGGGCTGAGTCCAGTCATACACACCTGTTGCATCCATGCTTCATCACAGCACAAACCCATTGTTTGCTTCTTCCTTTCCATGTTCCAGACATGGAATTTAAATACAAGAAGACATTCCACACATGCGGAATGTAGACAACACATTGCTGCCTGTGTCTTCACATGGACACACAGAGGTAAGGCTGCTGCCTGTGTCTACACACAGACAGACACACAGAGGTAAGGCTGCTGCCTGTCTCTACACACAGAGGTAAGGCTGCTGCCTGTGTCTACACACAGACAGACAGACAGTGGTAAGGTTGCTACCTCTGTCTTTGCACAGATGGACAGGGGTAAGGGGTATGTGTGTGTGTGTGTGCATGTGTGTATATGTGTAAAATGTCATAGATAGGGATGGCAGTTTAGTTAATTTGCTCAGGCTCAAACTCTGTCCCTTAGTCACAGGAAACAAGAGCCTGAATCCTCCACTACAACTACCAGTCATCATCATCATCATCATCATCCCCCATTTTCCCCATTTTTTACATGGGGTCGGGGTGCCGTGTTAACTGTTGCCATCTGTCTCGATTCATTGCCACACTCTTACCTTCTTCGGCACTTATGCTTGACTGTCACAGATCTTCTCTCACACAATCCATATACCTCTTTGCTGGATGTCCTCATTTCCTCTTACATTCTTCCTGTCTGTCACAAATCATCTTCACAAGGTTGTCATTTGCTTTTCTGCACATGTGCCCAAACCACTGTAATCTGCTCTCTTTGATAACTGGAGATACTTTTGCTTCTGCTCAAATGTCATCATTTCTTCATCTGTCTCATAGTGTGCATCCTACCACCCTTCTCAGTCACTTAATTTACACCACATCTAGCTTTCTCATCTGCTCTGTCTTTATTTCCCAGGTTTCTGTACCATACATTAGTACTGGTCACAATATTGTTTTGTACACCTTACTTTTCAGCTTCTTTGTCATTCATCTGTCATATACTACACCTGACATTCTATGCCAGTTGGCTGCAGCCTCTCTGATTCTAACTTTGAACTCTTCATTCAGACTTCCCTTCTCATCAACCACTTCTCTCAGATACTTAAAGCTATTAACCTATTCCACTATCTTCTCTTCTACCCAAGTCCCAGAATGAACAGCAGTGGGCTTAGAACTGAGCCCTGGTGCACACCCACTCCCATTTGGGAACCGCTCTGTGAGACTGAACACTTTTCGTAGTTCTGTCATTAGCCTGCACTAATTCTGCCAATTTTTCTGGGACTTCAAACCACCACAGTTTCTTGGGACCTTATCATATGCTTTTACCAAGTATAGGAATGCACCGTTGGACTCTTTCCTCAGCTCTACCTTCTTTCCAACTATCTCTCTTACTAGAAACATTGGGTCAGTTGTGCTGCATCCTGATCTGAAATGAAAATGCTCATTTCCCATCTTACTTTCTCCTATTCTGCAAATCCATTTATCACTTACCCTCTTCAGAACTTTCATACAATATGACAGGAGTTTGATACAAATATGACAGTAGTTTAATTCATCTGTACTGCCCACATTTGTGAATGTCCCCTTTGTTCTTGTACACTGGCATGAGTATGTTTATTCTCCAGTCATGTGGGATACCTTTCTCTCCACACTGTTATGGGTACCCTCAAGGGCCATTTCTCCCCTTTCTCACCCATCATCTTTATCATATCTGCTGTGACCTCATCAGAGCCTGCTGCTTTCCCGGACTTCATTTTCCTTAGTGCTATTCATATTTCTTCTGGGGTGGGCCCCAGTTCTTCTTTCATTGTAGGCTGTGTCTGGGGCAATGCAGCTTCTTTGGAGTTTTCTTCATTTAGAAGCTGCTTGAAGTACTTTTTCCATCTGTCTTTGATGTCCTGTGGACTGTTTGTTGCTGGCATCCCATATGAAGGGTGTCTGGCTACCTTTTTTATCTTTCTGTTTTTGTCTTGCAACCTGATATAATTTCTTTGTGCCACTTACTGAGTCACTTTCCAGAAGCTGCTAGAGTGCCTCCAATGACCTGTTCTTTGCTATTGCAACTCCTTTCTCTGCTTTTTTATCCAACCAGTATTCCTTACTAACCTTTCCCATCTCTTCTATATCCCACTTTTCCTGCACTGTTTCTTTCTTTTGGTGACTTCCTGGACTTCTGCATTCCACCACCAGCTTTCCTTATGTACCTTATTTCCATTCCTGGCTTGGCCACATGTCTGTTCTGTAGCCCTCACACATGCTGTTTTGAGGCACTGCCATTCTTCTTCAACTCCACCTATTTCCTCCTCTTCTTGGGGTGGTGGAGCCCTGTGTAATTCCTTGAATTGTACCTTTTCTCCAGTTAACTTTCAGGTCTTCGTCCTGGTCTCTGTTGACCATAGAGCCTTCTCTGACCATTGCTAGCAGCTGATTGTGGCAACCAGTGGTTTATGCTGTGGCCAACTGGTTGGCTTTGCCCGTTGACAGTGCCCTTTCTTTACTAGGAAGAAGTCCACCTGATCTGCATGTTGGCCACTTGTGTACTGTCTGTCTTTCTATTGGCAACTATCAAGCCATTTGCCAAATAGAAGTCTAGAATGGCCTCTCCTTGTTGCCCCACCCATGTGGACAGTCCTCATATCCTGTTCTGTCTGTCCCAATATATGCATTTAACTCACCCATTATCAACACCAATTGAATGGATGCACTCTTTTCCTCACTATCACAACAACTCTGCTGTGGGGCATAGGTTGAGATTATGAATATTGGCCTATCATTTCAGTGGCATCTGCATAGCTCTTAGCTCTTAGCGCAAGAAATCTGGACAAAGCCATAAATAATGGGGTGGGGGGACCCAAAAATAGAGAGAAGGACAGTTTTTAAATATCACTCTTACAAACTTAAAAGTTGATAAAATAACAGGTTTTGTGTTAGAAGGAATTTTCTGAAGGGTATGAAGTCTGAATCTAAAATGTCTATCATCATAGCTGTCAACTGTACAGATTTTCACAGAATGTCCACATTTTTTACTTAGATTTTTGGTCTATTTCTCATAAAATTGTAGTTTTCTGGCAAATCACTGGCAAATCATTGAAGACTGAAGTCAGAAAATAATGGCAGACATTTGATTTTCTGACATCATATTCTTCAGAAAATTCATGCTAATGCAAAACCTGTTATTCTACCAACTTTCTAAGTTTGTAAGAACAATAAAAAAGTGTCGCTACTTTTGGGCCTTTGTCCTCCCATTATTTGTGGCGTTGGCCAGATTTCTTGCTCTAAGATGTTGAAAGTTATGTCTATCATTATTTTCTGAACATCATTCCTCAATGACTTGCCAACAATTTGCCAGAAAATCACAGTTGTATTAGTAGCAGGCTAAAAATATCAGGCAAAAATCTGGATATTTTGCAAAAATCTGTACAGTTGAGAGGAAAGAGCGGCTGATTGCCATGAGTGTCTCAAATTCTGATGATATGCCTCACTGCCTTCTGAACCCTCTCTCACCACAATTCCCAAACCATTTCAAGCTTGTCCTCAGGATCCCAAGCCAAGTCTCTTTGCTGCATTCCACTTCTACCTTGTCCAGCCTCCTCTATACCATCATCCACTTCCAAGTTCCAGCCTACATTGAGTGTAGAAATTCTCAACTCATGTTTGAAAGACTGACTGGTTTTCTGTCCAGCTTTCACTCAACAGAGCTATCACAGGTTACTCAGGTTGGGCAACTGGACACCAGTAGCTTATTAACCCAGGGCTGATATTTATGACAATAGGGCCACATGCACCTTTAACATGGGTCCCTGGTGTAGCTCAGGTCCTTAACCCATTTACCACTGGCAACTACACATGCCCATTTGTCAGCATTTGTCATCATGACCCCTAGAGCCATATTTTACACCGAGTGTCTAGTCCTGGCATGGGGCACAGTGATTCATGTTCTCCTATCTTGAGGATACTGTGCACCACAGTAGATGCTCAAAGTGGTTAGTCTATGCAACTGTTCCCCCTGTAGGGGGTTATGTAGAGTGTGTACGGCCTACAACTCAATTCATTGGTAGGTTTGAGATAGAAACAATCTGCATGCTTTTAGAGGTGGGGAGAACCTCACAGGGAGATCATGCAAACTCCAAACAAGCATTGGTCAGAGGTAGGGTGGCCAACTTTCCAGAATTTTTCTGGACAGCCCAGAATTAAGGGACACTGTCACTGACATTAAAGAATATAAGAATATGTTTGACTGTGCACAGTAATATTGTATGACAATCCCCTCGAGGGAAGGTTAAACAAACACTACTGTTCTCCATGCATTTTGCATTTACGTACATGTCCAGGATTCTTGAAATGAAAAGTTGGCAACCCCAGTTAGAGGTCAGGATTGAACCTTGTACCTTGTGCAGCAGAGGTAAAGGCCTTAACCATTATGGCAACTGGTCTACAACTACCAAGCTGCTCAAAAATTAAATTTGAGTTTCAAGTGCATTTTCAAGGAATTGAGTTTGAGTTTCAAGTGCATTTTCAAGGCATTGAGTTTCAAGTGCATTTTCAAGGAATAGTGAGCTTCAGTGCATTTTCAAAGAATGGTGAGCTTCAAGGTTAGAGAAGTTTGCTGCTGCCCATGCTAAGCCTGTTTGCAAACTGTTTTGTTTAGCAAATGGTCATCACTATTGTGCTATAGAATTTAAAAGCATTGTTAGTATGGCAACAGGTAACATACTTGCTTTTGATGCAGAACTTTGTGAGTTGTATTCCCACAGCATATAGATGGATTGTTAATACTGAGTTGTATTTTAAGGGGGTGGTGCTGCAATCCATATGTCCTCCTTTGGATTAGATGCCTAGTAACTATGAACCTGTTGTCAGTTTGCCATCCATTCACTATTGTAATATTACCAGCTTGCCATTTTTTTTAAATGTAGAATAGGGAATTTATTCTTCAAGGGCAACAGGCACTGAATTTATAGATGAAACACTGAAATATAAAGTTGTTTGCTAGCAGCAACTTCTTCATTAGTTACAGATTTCATTAATATGGAATTATTCAGATGACTTTTACTTCTGCAGAGCTTGTGCATATTGACTGATATTAGTGGATTGTAATGACAGAAATTTGAGTGGCATTTTATGGTTGAAATGTTCTGAATTGTGCAGTTTTGTCATTTTGCTTCATACATTTTGTTTAATTGCTTACTGGAAAAATGTTCACAACTACAAATTTAAAACATACTCTTACAAGTGGTGCTGTACTGTACAAGGAATATAATTTAATACAAACAAGAAGGTGCTTCAAAGAACACGTGTGTATGCATGGTCCTAAAAATGTGTGCAAGGGGCCTGTGGTTTGAAAACAGCCTAAATGTAAACTTTATCTGCCACTGGCCAGATGCATTTTCTTTGAATGTGAGTTTCAAGGGCAGAGAAGTTTACTGTTAATGCTAAGTCTGTTTTCATTGTGAGACTGTATTGTTTTGTTTAACAAATGTTGATTAGTGTCTGTGTTATGAAATTTGAAATAAAAGTTTTAAATTAAATCCAAATATCTATAATCATTGTAGAAGTAAAGCAGAAAACACTATGCATACTGATAGGTTTGAACAGTGTTTATGGTAACTGGGGAAATAGCCAAGTAATGGGATACTGGAATGGCTGTGGGGAGAGAGGAGCTGTGTATGATCCCTCCCCCATTCCATTACCCAGCCTATGGCCCCATTTAACCATGATCTAGCTCTACTTTTAGGCACTTATTTCATGAGGATGTGCAACAAGTACTAAATCAGGCAAGAAAACCTGCTACTAGAAATTCATATATTGGTAAGTGGATGTGATTTTCTAGTTGGTGCCAAGCCAATAACCAGGAGCCCATGAGAAATTGTCTAACACAGCTGCTCAAATATTTGTGTGGGTTACTTTCCTCTGGCCTCTTTTATTCCTCTATAAAGGTTCATCTTCCAGACATTTCAGCATGTCTGCCCATGGATCCTCATCTTTCTTCTGTGTTTGTGGTAAAACAGTTTTTGAAAAGAGTTTTATATCTTAGACCTCCTTGTACAAAGGTTGCTCCTCCTTGGGATCTCAGCTTTGTGCTGGAAAAAGTTGACTTTGTCACCTTCTGTACCTGCTCATCAGGCTGTTTTAAGGTTCTTGACTTGGAAAACTGTATTCATCATTGTGATATCTGTAAAAAAGTATCTGATTTACAATCTATGATTGTGGTTGAACCTTACCTCATATTCCACAGAGGTATGGTCACATTAAAAACAAGCCTTTTTTTTTACCCAGAGTGGTATTAGAGTTTGCTTTAAATCATGCCATCAGTCTTCCAGTTTTCTATCCAGATACTAAAAAACAGAGACAAAGGATTCTGCATACTTTGAATGTGCATATACAGCTCTAGTATCATCTTGACAGAAGGAAGTCCTTTAGAAAAGTTGATCAGCTATTTATTTGTTATCATAGGAAAAATGGTGTGAAATTAGACAATTTCCAGATAGTTGTCCTTGGCTGTTGCTTTTTGTTATTCTCACCATGGCAAATCCATTCCAGACAGTATCAAGGCACATTCTACTATGGCCTTGTCTTCTTTGATGGCATGAGTCTAGAAGCATTCTAGAGGCAGTTTACATGGTCATTCTTACATACGTTTGCAAAGCATTTCAAACTGGATTCCTTTTCAAGATCCAGAATGAGCTTTGCTAGAACCATTCTTCAGGGGCACCTGGATCCGTATCCTTCCTCCGCCTCATCCCAAGTTGGATTGGCATTAGTAATCAACCTATATAACCTAAAGGCTACTGCAGAGTGTAAATGATGAACATAGTGCAGTTGTGTAAGTTGCACTTACCTATAATAATAGATGTTCAAAGTCCTCACTACTGAAGTAGTTGCACCCGTGCTCCATCCACCTACTCTTGTGTATAGTTCTAGTTGGGATATAAAGTAGGGTTATGTGTGTTCCAACTTTGTGTGTTTGCTTTTTGTTTCAGGATTATTAGGCTGATTTCTCTCTCTCTCTCTCTCTCTCTCTGGGCAATAAAGTCCTGAATAAATCTTCACTCTGACTGCTGATTTCTCTCCTTGGGGCAAGCCAGTCAGCAGTCAGAGTAAAATTGTGTGTGTGTGTGTGTGTGTGTGTGTGTGTGTGTGTGTGTGTGTGTGTGTGTGTGTGTGTGTGTGCGCGTGTGTGCATGCATGTGTGCGTGCGTGTGTGTCTTTGTGTGTGTGTGTCTTTGTGTCTGTGGATGGGGTGGTGGGGGCAGAACTTTAGGAAGCTGGCCACTTTTTTTCTGGTCAGGGGAACAGCCCATATAGCCTAAAGGCTACTGCAGCAGTGCATAATTCAAATATCTACTGTTATGGCTACATGAAATTCACACAACTATACTTTACTCATTGCTCTGTAAGAAGAGTAGTTAAGTTACAACCCCTTATGGTGAGTCAACCTTATCTAATTTTTCATAAGGCTAGGGCATCTTTGAGAACAAATCCTTCATTAAGTCTAAAGTGGTTTCAGAGTATACCATGAGTCAAGCAATTCATCTTTCTGTCTTTTTCCAGATCCAGAAATAAGGAAGAAAGGATTTTACATACTCTGGATGTCCACAAGCAACTAAGATACTATACTGACTGGACTAAAATCTTCAGGAAATTGGATCAACTGTTCATTTCCTATGAAGGTAAGAAAAAGGGCCAGTCACTGTCAAAACAGACTATGCCCAAATGGATATTTCACATTATATTTTGTTGCTCTCACCATAACATATCACTTCTCAGCAATGCAATGGACCATTCTGCTTGGGATTTGGCTTCTACTGTAACTTTTTGGAAAGGGGTGGACTCGATTAGTATTCTAGAGGTAACAACTTGGTCTTCTGTGCTTACTTTTAGAAAACATTATAAGTTCAATTATTTTTTCCAGTTCAGACCAGGTTTTGCTTGGACTATTCTCCAAGGGCTGTTAGACTCTGACCCTTCTTCCTCCTCCTCCTCCCTCCTCTCTTTCTTTATAAGCTCTGGTAGTCTGCTCATAGTTTAGACTACTGCAACAGGGATTATATGATGAACATAATACAATTATGTAAATTAACTTATCATAACAGTAGATGTTCAAATAGACTGCTGTTGCAGTAGGGATGCCCTCCCACCCCTTTTTTGCTACTTTTTTTGCCAAGATGTAGATATTTTTTGCATTTACTTTTTTCTTACCATATATCTAATAGAAAGTGGTCTAGTTTTCCTTACTCTGGAGCAAGAAAGCTGTGAGGATTTGGCACCCTAACCATTTACTTCATATGACTCTCCTCAGACCCTTCAGTGGTTATGTCATGTGGAGAGTACCCTAAAGTTTTGGATACAGACCAGTTGTCAAATTCTTGGCAAGATATAATCCATATACCTTAGACTACTGCAACAATGATCTATTCAAATATCTACTGCTATGGTAAGTTAACTTGCACTGCACTTTTTTTTTTTTTGAAAAACGATGATTACAATACAGTATTTTCTTGTTCAACAAACTTCTGTAACAAGTTAACATGTTCAAAGAACTGGGTATGCTAACAGACAACAAGTTTAACTTTAAGGAACGCACTTTGATGTTATGCAATGAAACAGTTGAGACTGTTGTTTAAGGAAATGGATACTAGGGTCAAGTACCATCTCCCATATTTATACACTACCTATAACAAGACCCATTTGGAATACAACTCTTATTTTTGGGTATACAACCTAAGGTCCAGTATTTTCACTTGAGTCTGTGCCATGTTGAATCTGTGATTTAATACCATATTTGAAATGCCTCAAGTATAAAGAATAGCTTCAGAGATTGAATTTACATAGCAAAGCATATAGATTGTTGTATGCTACATTGTGTTTAGCTTTAAGGTATACACCTTGAAAACACTAAAGATTATGATTTGCTGTCATATCTGACAACTGGTGAGAAATATATGAGGTTTACCTACCACATGCCCAGTTTATCTACCACATGCACACTGAAGTAAATAGAACTGAAAAGGAGGCATTTTTATAATTCAGACTCCACCTGGACTTTGGAACATAATCTCTGAAGCAGTTAAGACTGTTAATAATTTAGGACTCTGCATGGTTAGGTTAGACTCATCTATAGGTTCATAGGCAGTTGCTAGACGGTCCAGGAGACCAGTGAGGAGCCTAGTCCAGTTTTTATGTACTGTCTTTTAAGTGACTATCTGATGTTGTCATTTTCATTCATTGCTCAATGAATGGGCTCAGATCTGATCCTCGGATCCAGCTTGGCCACTTTCTTTAGATTCTAGGATCCAACATTTGAGCTCCTTCTACCCACAATGCCCCTGACTACTGTGTTACCTCAGATCTGGTTTGCCACTCTTCAGGTTCTGATGGGATTGCGAATTCTTGAGCTGATTGTGGGTTTAATGAGTGCATAAACTTGTATTTCTTCTCCTTAACTTTTATTTACTTATTATTATTAATATTTCCCCTACCTCTTTTTTTAACTTTCTTACTACCAAGAATTAAGGATCTTTTTTGGTAATCTTTGTTACCATTATTGGTAACCCTTCTCCCTCTATTACCTCGCTTTCGGTATTTTCTAGTCATAGGGATGGGAAGTTTGCATAATGGTTAAGATATTTACCTTATAGACACAATGTGTAGGGTTTGATTCTCACATGGGGTAACTGGCTAGGCTTAAAATGGTCCACAAGGGCAGTTAGCCTAGTGCTAGTCTATGAACCTACCATTACTGGTATTAAAACTTCCTTTTTCTTTCTGTTATAACTGCGAAAAAAAATGTTTTCCTTTTTTTCCCTTGTTTGTAGGTGCTATCATTTGTGCCTTTACAGTATGGCTGATAAGCCTACTGGGTTCAAAAAGTGCACTTCCTCTGTGCATAGGATCCCCAATTATGGTGCCTACAAGGAGTGTGTTTATTGTCTGGAACCTGCATAGTTGGACACCTTCTACTCCATTTGTGCTGCGTTTAATGCTAGGGTCATTAGCAACAGGAGAAATAAGTTTATATTAAAAATCCTCCTTCCAGCTTCTGCTTCTTCTGCTGGTATTTCATCATGAGGGGCTTAAACCCCTCTCAAAAATCACAGAAACCAAGGGAGCACCAAAAATGCTCCCCTGCATGGTCTCCTAAGTCAGTACTTCCATCTGAGCCTCGTAAAGTACCTCACCAAGAGGATCAAAGGGCTCAAACAGATGCCATGTGCTGCCCGGTTAAAGAAACTCCAGCTCTACTCAGTGGCATACCACCTGCTCAGAGGCGATCTGTGCCTGACGTATAAAGCCATGTCCAACCTGGAATTAATGGACATGCTGCACCTCAGAAAATCCAAATTCCATCGAGCTACGCGCTCGAGAGACTTGAACCTCAGCACTGAAATAAATAGGACATGCTGGAGGGACAGATTCATAACCCAGAGGTTCCCTTCACTGTGCAATAAAATCCCAGTCCAGGTTAGGCAGAGTCCCTCATTGACTCTCTTCAAGGGGAATCTTGATGAGTGGATGGGAGATCGTAGGTTTACCCCGGGTATCACTTCTGTGTCACTGTTAGACAGAGGCACAGTATACTAACCTCGAAAAAGGGCATAGCAAAATTCATTTAAAATGGGTGGCGAAAGCCAAACACACTCTGGCTAGGCTTATAAATGCCCTAGGGCAGATAGCCTAGTATGAACCTATGAACCTATAAGAAGGTTTCGAAGAGTTTGGATCCAAAGTCTCCATATCCAATGTCTACTGTTGCTAAGTCTTCTCAGCTCTGTAGTCCAAGGTTTTTCCCAGAACAGGTATCCCCGAGGTTGAGGTCTCCTTTTCTTCAGGAGATACCTAAAAAGTTTTCCAGGCCACCTTCCACTTTTTCCTCTGTTAGGTTCTCCCAAAGTCCTTCTAAGGTGGAGATGGATAGGATGATGAGAAAATTCCTCAGAACACAGATCCAGATGGGGGTCTTGTTGGATCCGTCTCCCATAGGATCCGTGAGCCTTAAACCTTCTTTCCAGCCTGTTATTTTTCCTGCTCCAATTTGGCCTGCCATTTCTGGGCCTTCAGATCTGAGATTCCCTAGAATTGAACCATTGGATCTAAAGAGTCTTCTGTCTTTCACTCTGGTGACTTCCTTGATGTGATCGGTTCCTACCCATCTGGAGCACAATGGTTCTCAGAGCGAAAGCATCAGTGTTTGATCTGAGGGGTTGACTCATACCTCTCAACTGTACAGATTTTTGCAGAATGTCCAGATTTCTGTCTCATATTTTTGGCCCATTTTTCATAAAATTGTATTTTCTGGCAAATTATTGGCAAGTCATTAAAGACTGAAGGCAGACAATGATGACATACATTTGAGTTTCAGACTTTATATCCTTCAGAAATTTCATGCTAAAGCAAAACCTGTTACTCTGTCAACTTTCTAAGTTTGTAAGAGCAATATTTAAAAAACTGTCCCTATTTTTGGACCGTTGTCCCCCCATTATTTATGGCTTTGTCCAGATTTCTTGCTCTAATAAGTTGAAAGGTATGGGTTGACTTTGACTCTGAAGCTTTCTGAGCTGTTACTTCCCCATAGGGCTTCGGCATTGGACAGCTCAGCTCTGAGTCCTCCCTTGGAGCAAGATTGGCAGCTCTGGTCAGATTGTTCATGGCTTCTCCTGGTCCTTCTGCCTTTGAGATGGTGGAGAAGGTTTTCTCTTACCCCAGAGTAGTTTTGACTCTTGTACCTTTGGATCCATTCCCTATTCTCTCTTTGAATCCTGTGTCTGAATCTACCCATCCTACACCTCAGGAACAGCCAGCCCAGATGTGCTTCCAAGCAATTCCTGCCAGGGAACTCTCTGCTTCTGTCTGACACCTCTCCAGAGCACCCCATTGAAGAGGCTCCACAGAAGAGGGTGTGCAAGAGGGGGCAGTTGGATTCCCCATATGAATTCCTCACAGAAGATTACAATTTTGATGAAGGAGAAGCATCCCCTAGATCTCCACCTGAGGAGGTCTCGCATGGAGACATCTTATTTTTCACCAGAAAGGCGGTTGGTCTTCCCATCCCCTTCCCAGGAGGAATAGGTGTTCTTTGAAGCCTTTCAGCCTGGCCCACCTACGTCTTGGGTTACCCCACTTGTGGATGAGATTATTGACCTTATCTCCTGCAAGTAATGGAAAGAACCAGACTCCATGAAACCAATCCCTAAACACCCGGACAAAATTTTGAGCACCCCCTCTGACAGACAACACTGAACCAAAGGAATCCCTTAGATGCCACTGTTGTTGTGACAGCCACTAAAAAGGAACTGGCTGAACAGAGGTCCATTGTCCAACCCCCTAACAGGGAGTCTTAGGGTGTTGGACAGGTTTGGGAAGCAAGTGCATGCATCATTGACCTTTGCCTTGTGTTCACTGAATTATTTGCTACGTTTCACTAGGTTATAGAAGGAATTAGTTAAGGAACTCTCTAACTCTACCCATGGGTCCATATCTACAGTGGAACAGAAGTCCTTTTCCTCACAACTGGCCACCCAGAAATCCATTACTAGTGCATCCATGAGGTTCATCTCACATGCAGCTGAAGGTTCCTCATGGTGGCCGGTTCAGGCATAGCCACTAGGAGACATGTCTGGATGCAGTTGTGCAATTTTGCAGAGCCCTTCAAGGCATCATTCATCAAGACTTCTTTTGATGGATCTTCTTTGTTTGGACCAACAGTTAAAGAGGCACTCTCCTGTAGTAGGAAACATGGAAGGACCACACCTGCAGTAGAAATCCACTTTTCTACCCCTCAGAGATCCTTTTCTAGGAACCAATGCATTGGTTAAAAAGTTGTGCTTCCAGAAATCTCAAGGACCTTTCCAAGAGACATTCTGAGACTTTCCCCCCAGAGGCAGAGGGGAAAGAGCTACAATGGAAGATGCCATCCATGTGGCAGAGGGGCTCCACAGACTCAAGGGTCTTGAGATCCCTTCTTGGACAGATCCTTTCAGTGTTCCTGAAAGGTTGCCTGACTGTCACTCTCTGGAGGCAGTTGGGGGGGTGGTTGTCCTTGCACCCCAAAAGCCTGGATAGCCATCCCAAACGACTGATGAGTACAAAGTATCATATACAGAGGAAATTTCATTGTCTTTTTACAAGTTCCCCAAAGGCAATGGAAATGTCTCCCCAGTGTTCCCCTCAATCAGAGAGAGTTAGCAGTTCTAGTGATTCAAAAGCTGCTGCACAAGAAAGTCATCCAAGAGGTTCCCCCAGACCAAAGAGGATCCAGAATTTACTCAAGGTTCTTTTTAGTGCCAAAGAAAACAGAAGACTTGAAACCCATTCTGGATCTCAGTTATCTGAACCATTTTGTAAAAAATTCCAAATGCTGGATGTCACAGTTCAGTCCACTCGCCTCTCCTACAGAAGAATGACTGGATGTGCTCCATTGATCTTCAAGGTGCGTACTATCACATCAAAATGAACAGGCAGTCTTAAAGATACCCATGATTCTGGCTGGGGACCAGTCATTACTAATTCAGAGCTCTGCCCTTTGGTCACACCACAGCTCCCAGGGTTTCACCAAATGCATGGCAGTGGTGGCAGCTCATCTAAGACTGCTAGGATTCAGAGTCTTTCCTTACTTAGACGATTGGCTCCTTATGGCACTGACCAGGCATTTTCTGGAAACAGCCAGGGATTACTTGCTCCAACTATCACATTCTCTGGGAATTACTGTCAATCTGGCCAATTCACAACTTCAATCAGTTCAAATCTTGGAGCTTATAGGGATTTGTCTTGATACAGTCGATTGTCTAGCTCTTTTGCCTCAAAACAGAGTCCTTACTTTGAAGTCACGTCAGACAGATTCTTTCTCAACCTTCTCCCTCAGCAAAAATGATACTCAAAGCCCTAGAGACAATGGCTGGTGAAATAACTCAAATTCCCACTGTTCATCTTCATATGAGAATTCTTCAATGGACTTTAGCAGTGCAATGGTCCTTTTATTGACATCCCCTTACAACATCCGATAAAATTATATCTGGTTTGCAGAAAATCCCTGTTGTGGTGGATACACTCCAGAGAGATTTGTCAGGGGCATTCATTTATTCTTCCTCCTTCAAATGCCACATTGACTATGGATGCCTCCCAGTTTGGGGTGGGGGGGCATTACTTTGGATGGACCATTCAAGGCACATGGTCCCCACAAAAGACCATTTTGCATATAAAAGTCCTGGAGATGAGGGTGGTGTTTCTAGCATTGCAGGCCCGTCAAAGCTCTCTTCCACTAGGAACTTTTGCTATTCAGATGGACAAAATGTCAGTAGTCTGGACATCAACAAACAAGGGGGAACTGAATCCTATCCCCTGTGCCGAGAAGTAATGAAAGTTTGGCAGTGGGCGATCTCTTCCATCTGCTTTCTTGTAGCAATGCACATACTGTGGAAGTCCAACATCTTAGCGTGTAAGCACAGCAGGACCATCCTGATGCCTCATGAGTGGTCTCTCAACCAATCAGTGACAAATATGATCTTCCACAAATTAGGTCAACCATGCTGCAATCTATGCACCTCTCCCCTCAATAACAAATGCAGCAGGTTCTTTTTCCCTAATTCTCCCTCAGGGACATTCACTGAGTGATGCTCTAGTCCATGTTTGGCCCTTCAGTCTCCTTTATGCTTAACCTGCCCTGCCTCTCATACCTAAGTTTCTTCATACAGCACTCAGGTTGAAGAGCAATGTAATCCTCATTGCCCCCTACTGACCTTGGCAAGTGTGGTTTCCCTTCCAATGATCTCACTTAGTATGTCTTCCTTAGACACTGGACTCCAGTCCAGATCTTCTGTCTCACCTGTCAGAAATAATTCAACTGGATATTGCAGGCCTCAAGTTGACCATATGGTTTCTCCAAATCCAGTGATGGATAAACACTCCAGCCTTTCTTTCCCAGTTTGCGTTAACTGGGAATCTATATGACACCAAACATACATGCACCGAGATTCCTGGATTTTGTAAACACAAACTCCCTGGACCAGATAGTCAATACACCAACCAGGGGTGCAACCATACTGGATCTGGTCCTCATTAATATGGGAGATTGCTGCACACCCCCTACTGTCATGCCTTTCCTGGTAAGGTCAGACCACAAAATGGTCTCCTTTGAAGTAGAAATAAAACCTGGGCCCCCAGCTAAACCAGGAATATTCAGGAACTATTCTATGGATAACCTCCTGTTAGTAAGTGAGAGCCTGGCAAAATTTCAAGCCTACATAAATCCTGAAAATACTTCTGCCTATGCAGAACTGTTCACAGAAACCCTGCGCAGGCATGTTAATAGCTGCATAGAGGCAGCTGTACCTACCAGGAAGAAGTACAAAAGTAACTTTAAAAACAAGCCACCAGGGTAGAATCACAAAATAAATTGGATGTATAACAGGAGGAAAAAAACATGGCAAAAATTAGGAGGTACAGCACCCAGCAGGATAAAAGCACTCTCATCAAACTAAACAAACAACTCAGAGGAAAAATAAAGTGTACCAAAGCCACTTTTGAGGTAAGTTTGACTTCCCAGGACAAGGACAACCACAAAGCATTCTTTAGCTATGTCCGCAACCACAAAGGCAATACACACTTGTGTGCAGAGCTCATTGTAAATGGAGCCACCTATACTGAGCCAGAAGATATAGCAAACCTCCTGGATGATGAATTTAGCTCCAACTTTACTTCTCCCTCCCCCTCAACCTTCCCTCAGGAAATATCATCAAATATAACTCCCCCAACTATCACTAGGGAACAGGTCCTTAATGCTCTCTCTATGACCAAGAACACTGCATCAGTGAGCCCAGACAATATCCCAGGATGCCTTCTAAATAGCATTAAACATGACCTATCAGGGCCCCTGGAATTACTATTTGACTGTAGCCTCCAAACAGGCTTCGTGCCTCATGAATGAAGAAAACCCACAGTAATCCCTCTGCACAAAGGTGGGCCATCTACAGTCCCTGAACACTACACACCCATAAATCTCACTAGTGTTATATGTAAAGCCATGGAAAGAATTATCATGGATATGATCAACAGATATAGTATACCTCCAGACACTGGACCCAACCCAGTTTGGTTTCATCAGCGGCAGATCATGCCTGCTCAACTTGGAGGACTTCTTTGAGAAGGTCACCAAAGCAATGGATGAGGGCAAAATCATTCACACTGCCTACCTTGACCTGGCCAAGCCATTTGACACAATACCCCACTTGAGCATAGTTGACAAACTCAAGAGGTTAGGTGCAAACACGTATGTCACCCAGTGGATAGCCAACTGGTTCACAGACATGACCCAGGAAGTTAGAATTGGGGAGTCCACCTCTACAAAGAGGCCAGTCACAAGTGGAGTCCCTCAGGGATCAGTCCTTGGACTTCTCCTTATTGTCATTTAAGTCTCAGAAGTCAAGGCCATTGTCAGTAGTCTGTGGCTGACTAAATTTGCAGATGATTGCAAATTAGGAGCTGTCATTGAATCTCACACTGACACAAATGTTCTCCAGGAGGGGCTGACACAGACAAACAACTGGTGTCAGAACCATGGACTAAAACTAAATGCCAAGAAATGCATAATAGTATCCTTTGGGAAGTCATCCATCCCTGGTAACTATCATATTGACAACACATCCCTTAGAGTTAACCCAGTATTCAGGGCCTTAGGGACACACACAGATAGTAATCTATCCTTTGATCATCACATGTCTACAGTGGTGGGGAAATCATTCTGTGTTGTGCAACTTATAAACAAAGGTATGGCATCTAAGTCCAAGGAAGTCATTGTTCCACTGTATTCTGCATTCATCAGACCTATCATTGAGTACAATGCCCCCTGTGGTATGTACCTAACCAGGCATATCCAACAACTGGAATGTCCACAGAGGTTCCTTACTAAAAGAATACTGGGTGTAAATAATATGTTCTATGCAGACTGCCTCAAGGCCCTATCCCTGTATTCTGTCTCCTACAGGCTTTTGAGGGGAGATCTATGCCTGGCATACAGGGCATTGTCAGACCCCACTCTGATGAATTTCCTGCATATCCACAAAACAAACAGTACCAGAATTACCCATTCTGAAGCCTAAACCTTCCTGTGATATAAATAGGACCTGATGGAGAGATAGGCATGTGTCCCAGAGACTACCCCATCTTAGGAACAGGCTCCCTATCCATGTGAAGCAGAGTTCCTCCCTAACCTAATTCAAGTGTAACTTGGACATTTGGATGGGAAACCGGAAATTCATGAACCGAAAAGATGTCAGTGAATAAAGACTTGAACCAAAAAAATCACTGAGAGCAACCAAATGGAGAACGAGCCGAAGAACAGTTTAATTCATCCCTGGTTTGGTACTTATGTCTGTAATGCAAACAGGTAACCTGTAAATGGTTCATCTCCCAAACCCATGTTTATACTTATCAAGGGTATCAGAACTAGTCAGAGATTCGGAATGCATGGCTAGCCTTAAAAAGGCTCTTGTGATCATTAGCCTAGTAAACACCTATGAACTTAAGATATTAAATTCGATTGTTTAAAAGAGTGAATATTTTTTAAAAGATTCTTGGTCTTTTTTGAACAATATAAAAGATTTTAAACTTGAAGGGGATGAGAATTTTTTGGCTACAGTTGATGTTATATCTCTTTATACTAACATCGATCAAGAGGAAGGCTTGGAATTCCTAAAACTTTATCTTGAGAAATTTTGTCAGTTTGACAATGTTAATATTAATATTGTCAGCACTCTAATGGATAATGTTAAGTTGTCATTCTCGCCTTCATTCTTGCTGGATGGGTTCGGAGCCAATCCTTGGCTCTGACTCGGCCTATACTATAGCTCGAGAGCTATTTTTACCGGCTCGAGGCAGCCCTATAACCCACAATACCATGCGCTAACTCCCCAGATCTCGTTTGCCGCTTCGCTGCGAGGTTGTCTTTTTTTACCGGCTCAGGTCAGAAAGAGTTTTATTCTATTTAACTAAATTTTCAGGTAGTTTCTCTAGTTAGTTACCCTTGTTTAGGTCCCTACTAACTGTACAACCTTTTTTGTAGCCCTTTTTCCCTTCTCTAGTTAATTTTTATCTTTGGGCCTACGGGCTTTACCTCAGTTTCCCCACCCCTTATAGTGTCTGTGTGTGTGGGTTTTTAGTCAGTTCCCTTAACTTTCCTAATTTTAAGTTGAGTGTGTGTGTGTGGACTGACTGTGTTTACTGTGGTTAGGTCTATGTCCAAAGACACTAAGGTCTCGGGATTCAAGAAGTGTGACTCATGCTGTCAGAAAATGTCTCTGACAGACGGTCACACTTCTTGTGTCTATTGTTTGGGGCCTTTACACCTGCAGGACTCTTGTTCCATCTGTCACAGGTTTAGTTCAAGAGTCCTGCAGGAGAGGCGTAATAAGCTCATCCTAAGGGGCTTGTTAAAGCCTGATGACTCCCCGTCCAAGTCTGGCTCGGGGAAGTCTTCAAAAACCGCCAAACCCTCGTCTCCAGCTTCTGAGTCGAGGGCTGGTGTTATTGAGATGGCTCCAACATCGGTTCCATCCGGATCCGAGGTGGGTGAAGTGGTATCTGCTCCGAAACCAGCATCGGCGCCAACCCCAGCGCGCAAGCACCCTAGATCCCCCTCGATAGACTCCGTCCGATCGGCTCCGAGATCCCCTCTCCTGTCGGAGCGGAGTCATAGGACTCACTCATCGAGGTCATCCAGGCTCTCCGATCATGACATCGAGAGGGTGGTCAGTAGGCTCATAAAATCTCAGGCACTAGCCCAAATGCTCCAGAGCCCATCTCACCAGACTGTGGCTCCTTCGGTACCGCCATCGATTCCTCCTCAGACTCACCTCTCGAGTTCAGAGCCGGAGTTTGTCGGAACCATAACCTTACCCATGTTGGAGCCGATACTCCCACCTTCGGCTCCAGTGTTGTTGGCTCCGACCTCTTCATTGGTTCCGTCTGTGGAGAGGTCCAGGCACCGGGACTCCATTGTCGGCTCCGAGGAGGTGAGTGGCATCGGACCCTTGTCCAACCCCGCTCTCCCTCTCGGAGCTTCGGCTCTGGTAAGTTCGGCTCCGACATCATTCTCGGAGCCTTCTCTGTCGGTGCCGGGGGCGGTTCCTGTCTCTTCGGAGCCGGGACTACCTTTGGTATCTGATGGGGGAAGCCTTTGAGGTGATGAGGAGCGTGCTGGACCCAGTGTCCACTTCAAGGCTAAGTTCTGCAGCTCCTCCCTCTACAGTGCCTGTTACAGTCTCTGGCCACCCTCCTATATCTGACAGCAGAGATCCGAAGCATAGGGTACCCACCTTGGGTGTCTCCTCCTCTTCTGAGGGCTCCCCTGAAGTTTCAGGTGAACCCCCTAGGAAAAGAAAGTGCAAGAGGAAGCACATAGACTCCCCCGAGTCTGTCACGTCAGACACCGACTTGGATGAGTCGGAGGGTTCCCCCAGATCCCCATCTGAGGATGTCTCTTTTTCAGACATCCTAGAGATCCTAAAACAGAGGGGAAATTGGTCCACTCTCAAACCTTCTGAGGACGAGTCGGTTTACCTTGACGCTTTTGGATCTCGTCCTTCCACCTCCTGGGTGTCTCCCCCTTTCGACCCACTAATGGAGGTAGTGGCTAGAAAGGCATGGGCAGCTCCTGATTCAATGGAACCTACCCCTAGGAGGCCTTCTAAATTTATTTCTGCACCAGAGGACAAGTCCTTTATCACTAAAGGCATTTCAGTTGATGCTATGGTGGTAGCAGCAGCCACTAAGAAGGAATTGGCTGATCCTTCTGTACCCGTTCATCATCCTAACAAAGAGTCCAGGACCATGGACAGGTACGGCAAGTGGACATTTGCTTCAACGACCTTTACTATGCGATCGCTGAACTATTTATGTCATTTCACCCGCCTTCAGAGAGACCTGCTCAAAGAGCTGGGTGAAACGGTACAGGATCCTTCTGCTGCGGGATATCAGGACAAGATAAACTCCCAGCTGGCCACCCTGAACTCAATTGTTAACTCCTCCATGTGGCTTATCTCTTACGCAGCCGATGGAGCAAGTAGGGCCGCTGGCACAGGTGTTGCGCTGAGACGTCATGCTTGGATGCGACTCTGTAACTTTGCTGATCCCTTCAAGGCGTCCTTCACCAAGACCCCCTTTGATGGTTCAGAATTGTTTGGACCTCAGGTGAAGAATACCCTCACCAGATGCGAGCAAGATGGTAAGAATCTCTCTGCCATGGGAGTCCATTTTTCCACACCTTCTAGACCTTATCCTAAGGGACAGAGAGGTGGAAAGATGTGGTTCCGCAAACCATAGGGAGTCACGCCTGCCGCGCGTGGTGAATTTCCCCCTAGAGGCAGAGGGGGGAATAATAACAGATGCCACCCTAGGAGCAGAGGGGGTCCACAGAACCAGGGTTCCAGGGAATCTTTCCCTGACCAGCCCTTTCAGCATCCCTGAGAAGCTGCCCGACTGTCCGCCTTCGGAGGCAGTCGGGGGAAGGTTATCTCTGTACCCGGAAGCCTGGCAATCCCTCTCCCAAGACACATGGGTACAGAAGATCATATCCGAGGGTTACAAAATTCCCTTCACTTCCCCTCCGGTACAACCGCCAAGACCCCTACCAGACGTACCACCCGCACAAAAAGGTCAGGCTCAGCTAGAAATAAAAAAGCTGTTAACAAAAAGAGTCATCCAGGCAGTCCCAGCAGATCAGCTAGGATCCGGAATCTACTCCAGATTCTTTTTGGTACCAAAAAATACTGGAGACTGGAGACCCATTTTGGACCTCAGCAGATTGAACAACTTTGTACAAAAGACAAAATTTCGAATGGTAACACTGCAGTCCATTCTACCCTTTTTGGGCAGAGACAACTGGATGTGCTCCTTAGACCTCCAGGATGCGTACTATCATATAAAGATACACAGGCGCTCCAGGAGGTTTCTCCGCTTCCGGCTGAGAGCTACTCATTATCAATTCAGAACCCTCCCCTTTGGTCTCACCACAGCCCCACGGGTGTTCACCAAATGCTTGGCAGTGGTCATGGCTCACCTGAGACAAAAAGAATTCCAGGTGTTTCCATATCTAGACGACTGGCTCATTTCCGCTACCACCAAGCAGCATCTTATAATGGCCAGGGATTACACTATTCAACTTTGCAACAGTCTAGGTATTTCTATAAATTTTGCAAAGTCCTTCTTGTCGCCTTGTCAATGTATAAACTTTATAGGTGCCGTATTAAACACCACAGAAATGTCTGCAACATTACCACCTCAGAGAGTGACAGACATAAGGCGGAATGTTCAGTCCCTGTTTCAGCCCAACAGAGTTCAAGTCAAGCTAGTATTGAAAGCATTAGGCCTCATGGCAGCGGTGATTCTTCTTCTCCCATTAGCCCGCTTCCACATGAGGCTCCTTCAGTGGATGCTGTTTTCTCAGTGGTCCTTTCAACAGCTACCAATGACTCACAATATTTTGATAACCCCTTCTTGCAAGAATCATCTCTCCTGGTGGATGGTTTCCCCTCAGCTCCTTCAGGGCAGACCCTTTGTTCTCCCCCCCCCCCAGTTGCCACGGTGACAATGGATGCCTCCCTGATTGGGTGGGGGGGGGGGCATTATCAGGGCAGGACGGTCCAGGGCATATGGCAACAATCAGAACGCCACTTGCACATAAATGTCCTGGAGATGAGGGCGGTGCTTTTGACGTTGCAAGCCCTTCAGAGCTCTCTTCCCACAGGGACTATAGCAATTCAAACAGACAATATGTCTGTAGTGTGGTACATAAACAAGCAGGGCGGAACAAAGTCCTACCCCCTATGTCGAGAAGCACTCAGACTTTGGCAATGGGCGATTTCCTCTCAACGGTTTCTGATAGCAACGCACATCCCCGGGAAGTCCAACGTCATAGGGGACAGATTGAGCAGAACTATCCTCATGCCTCACAAGTGGTCTCTAAATCAAGTGGTAACAGACAGAATATTTCAGAAGTGGGGCCAGCCTTGCTGCAATCTTTGCACAACTCCTCAAAACAGCAAGTGCCTCGACTTCTTCACACTCTTTCTTCTACCAGGCCATCCCCACAGAGACGCTCTTGTTCATGATTGGCCCCGGGGTCTTCTATATGCCTTTCCTCCCTTGCCATTGATCCTGCAATTAATTCAGAAAGCAACCACATTGAGATCCAAAATGATCCTCATTGCCCCGTTTTTGCCTCGACAAGTATGGTTTCCATTTCTGTACAGTTACCTACTGGAACAGCCTTGGCATCTGGAACCTCTTCCGGATCTGTTGACCCATCTCACGGGCAAGCTGCATCAGTCTCTTCATTCCCTCAACCTCACAGCTTGGTTGCTCCACTTCCAGCCTTAGCCAGGCTTCCCCTTATTTCTCCTCCTGTTCGTGATATCATTCTAGCTTCCCATAAGTCCAATACTAGGAAGACGTATGCGAGTAAATGGAAGCGTTTTTCGCATTGGGCACAAACTAAGTCCCTAGATCCTTTCCATGCACCCATTCATAAGGTTCTAGATTTTCTGGCGGAGCTATTTCATTCAGGGTTATCGTCGGCCACTATCAGGGTACAATTAGCGGCCATTGCTAATTTTCATGTTGGGCTCTCAGAAGCAAATATTATGTCCCACAAACTTTGTAAAGCCTTCCTCAAGGGCATCTTTTTGCTTAGACCTCCAGTTAAAGATCCACCTCCACAATGGGATTTGAATTTAGTTCTAACCTCATTGATTCTGCCTCCCTTTGAACCTGCAGCTTCTTGCTCCCTCAAGCTTCTTTCTTGGAAAACTCTGTTTTTAGTAGACATAACATCTGCCAGAAGGGTATCGGAACTTCAAGCTTTGTCTGTCCGTCCCCCTTATTTGGTCTTTCACAAAGACAGGGTAACTCTCAGAACAAACCCTTCCTTCCTACCGAAAGTGTCCTCGGAAACAAATCTAAACCACTCCATTGACTTGCCTGTCTTCTTCCCAGACTATGCCAACAGGGCTGAACAGAAATTACATTCATTAGATGTTCATCGCCAATTACGGTATTATCTAAACAGGACAAAACAACTCAGAAAGTCAGACCAGCTCTTTCTATCTTATGCTGCAGGAAAGAAGGGGCTTCCGGTATCAAAGGTTACTCTTTCCAGATGGTTGACATCTATTATTACCTTTGTCTATGAGTTGAGACACAGGCAACTTCCGTCTAGGCCTAAAGCTCATTCAACCAGGGCACTATCAACATCAATGGCATTTCAAGCAAGGTTACCACTAGATGCCATATGTGCAGCAGCTACATGGGCTTCCAAACATACCTTTATTGCCCATTACAAACTTGATATAGCCTCCAGAAACAGAGCTGACTTTGGTTCTTCCATACTCAGGAGTCAGTTCCATTGAGCCACCCAGGACTAAGATGCTAGGGATGCTGTCCCATCCTGCAAGAATGAAGGTGAGAATAACAACTTAACATTAAGAAGTTATGTTCTTACCATAACGTTCCATGTTAGTTGTCTTCTTCTCGCCTTCTTTCTTGCGTCCCTCCCTCCTGCCCCCTAGCCTGGATAGACTTCAGGTCTCTGAGTCCTTCCATTTCTGGAGATATAACATGTTACGGTTTCCCAGTATCCTTAATGTTACTAGCAGGGAGCCCGTACTTGCAAATGAGGTTTATGGTATTATGATATTATATTTATACTATGTCTTAGCTTCCGAACGAGATCTGGGGAGTTAGCGCATGGTATTGTGGGTTATAGGGCTGCCTCGAGCTGGTAAAAATAGCTCTCGAGCTTTAGTATAGGCCGAGTTGGAGCCGAGGATTGGCTCCGAACCCATCCAGCAAGAAAGAAGGCGAGAAGAAGACAACTAACATGGAATGTTATGGTAAGAACATAACTTCTTATTGTTTTTCATAGTAATTTTTTTCTCATTTCGCAGGGAAATTTGTCAACAAAGAACATGGGTTCTGATAGGGGCTAATGTGGTCCCCACTTTCACAAACATTGTAATGTGCTGATGGGAAAGCACCATTCTAGTTTCTTTTCCTTTATTTAAATATGTACAATTTTAGAAGAGATACATTGATCTTTTTTTATTTGGGGGGGCATTGAATATTTGTTTAAACAATTTCTAGGTGAGATTAACCAAAGTGGTAATTGGTTAAAATTTACCCTTAGCGGAATAGGGACTGCTATTAATTTTTTAGATCTTAACATTAATATAGATCAACCAAACTGAACATTTGAAAGCTGGGTATATAGAAAAAGTACATTTACAAACAACTACTTACATTTTCAGTTATCATCCTAAGTTCATGAAATTTAACATATTTCCTGGACAATTTATAAGATCTAGTAGAACTACCAGTGATGATTCTAAGTTTTTGAAAGAAGTGGCTAATATTACCAACATGTTTGTTGATAGGGGTTACCCAGCCAGTAAACTTTGACAACTGTTAGCTGAAATGTCTGCCTATTTTAAAGAAGGGGATAGTTTTCCAAAGCAGCACCCCAATAGAATTAATGTAACTAGATTTAGTGAAAAATGTTTTTTCCCATTTCTGATCAGCATAGACAGTGGAGCCATTAAAAAAGTGGTTATAGATAACTGGAAAATCATTTCTGGTAATCTGGATTTAGTTAAGATTATCGGTGAAATGCCAAAGTTTGTTTATAAAATGACAGCTAATCTCAAGCAGTTACTTGAGCATGACTTAGTACAAGAAAAGAGTCTGACATGCAGGAGAAGGGACACCTTTTCCTGAAGTAATTGTAAACAGTGTATATTTGTTAGCAATGCTAATGTGGTTCATGTTAAACATTTAGATCAATTATACAAAGCCAAAAGTTATTATAATTGTTTAAGTCAAAACAGTTTATATTGCAGAGTGTAGCAACTCTTATCATGTTTACATTGGGAAAAGTATTAGGAAGCTTAGAATTAGAATTAGGGAACACGTTAAAGCGATCAAAGAATGACTTTTTCTAATGTTTAGCTAAACAAACCAGAGTGTTCAGGATTTAGGAAATTTCATTTCTCAGTTTTAGAACAGCTGGATGATGTTAATTTTATACATGGATATAATAAAGTTTTAGAAGTTAGAGAAATGAAATGAAGGGTATTTTTAAGAGCTGATATCCCCCTTGTCCAGAACGAACATATTAATGTAAAAGGTTTTGTGAAAATTAAAGTGATTTAAAAGTACACCTTTGTTGATTTGTGTTTAGTTTTTTTTAATAGTTTTTAAATGTGGTTTATACTAAATAGTAGTTCACAATTTCCTCCTTATTCACTGAGTTGAACATGAAGAGCTTGCTGATAGTTTGAATGTGTTTTAGCTAACATTGTTGATTGGTTGTTCTTTCACGGAGTGGGACATTTAAAGTTTAGTAACATAATTGAAATAGTAAAGTAATGTTGTTGAACTGAACATGAAGAGGTTGCTGAAAAGGCTGCATGCGAGTTTAGCTAATGTTGACTGGTTATTTTTTTTCACTGACAGGGATATATTTGAAGTATAACAATGTAATGTAGAACATTTTCTGATGAAGTTCCGTCTATGTAATAAAAGGAACGAAAGTGCTCAAAAAACTTTCAGTGTTTCTTTTGTCCATTGAGTTTAAGTGCTGAGAGGTATATTGGCAAGGTTTTTTTCTTGTTTCGTATGTGTAAATGTTTAAATTATGTACATACATTTATATCTTATAAACACATTATCTGATGTTGTTAATCTTCTTCCTATTCATCACTGATGGGTTCGGTTCCAAGCCCTCAGAACCGAGTCAGCTTAATACCAAGCTCGTGTACACTAAAAACTCTCGAGCTAAGCTGCTACCCACAATGCCCTTCTCCCAGTTACCTCAGATCTCATTTGCCACACAGCCATATAGCAATGTTTCACCAAGCTCTAATACCATTGTTGGTATTTCTCTATTTCTTTTTTTGTAAAAATGTTTTCTTTTTGGATTTGTTTGATTGTGTATTGGATATGTCTGATAAAAAGGGACTTTGGGGTTCAAACATTGCACTTTCTGCAATGGCAAACTCCCCAACAGCAACTTACATGATGATTGTGTCTATTGTCTGGGGGTTTCCCACTTGTCTGTGATACCTCCTTGCCAGATTTGTCTAAGTTTCAGTCAGCGGACGCTGAATGAAAGGACAAATAAGCTTATCTTGAAAGGCCTACTATCTTTACCTTTCTCAGAGGCCTTTTCTGTGTCTGAGGTCTCAACCCCTCCATTGAAGGGCAAGTCCCACTAGCATAAGGCCCACAAGTCTTCTACCCATTATAAGATCGCTCTCTCGGCTCTGACTATTTTGGTTCCGAGCTCAGCTCCAGTGGCCTCTGTGGACATTACCATGACTTCTACACCAGCGCCGTCTTTGGCACCGACATCTACGGTACCAACTATAGTGACAACTTCAGCTCCGACATCATTATTGTCTCCCATAGCCTCAGCACCAACCTCACCCCTCACCGCACCAAAGTCAGTCCCGACTATCTCCTCTGAGCCAATTATGACTTCTACACCAGGCATTTCTTCAACACTGAGTCCTTTCTCAGCACCGTTAGTACCCGTACTACCTGTCTCCAAGTTGGATTCGTCGATGCTGACATTTCCAACACCATGGACCCAGTACTCCCCGTCGTTGGACCTGTTTTCAGGCTAGGCTTATAGCCCTTTTTTGGACCGACCTGACTCCCCTTCCAGAGTGTCTGTAAGGTCCATCAGCGGTCTATCTGAATTGGATGTGGTGCATCTGTTCGATCAGCTGTTGACAGCCAGAGGGATTACAAATTTTCCAAAAACCCATCCCTCTTCGGGTTTTGGGTCTATTGCCCCCATGACTCCCAGTTATTCTCTTCCCTCAGATCCTTCTGTTCCAAGGCCCTTAGTTTCGATGTCTTTGGTGGGAACCCTTTCCTCGGCACCGACAGTGACTCTCTCTGAAGCTGCGAGGCCCCACCTTTGGGTTTTGGTTCCTACAGAACTGTCCCTTCCTCATTCTCATGGTTAGGGGATAGAACCCTTGGCTGCCAGTACGATTCCAAGTTTTTATCGGTTCCATCCTCAGATCCAGGGGTGACACCCGACCCGACCTTGCTTGTGGCTCTATCCCTCAGAACGGGCCACGTGGAGCGGGATTTGACCCCAGTTCCGAGATTGTCTTCCTCGGTTCTGAGCTCCCATTCCTCTTCGGGTGGATCGACTTTACAGGTGATGGAGAGGGTGCTTGCTTCCAGAAACACTCCTCCTATGTCAGATCTTCCCTCTGCCCCCTCTGAGCTACAGCTATCACTGGCCTCCTTCCCAAGACACTGAGAGCACAAGCCTCAGGAAACCCCTTTCCAGAGTAATATCCCTTCTGAGTCTTCTTCAGATGTTCCCACTGAAGAACCTCCTCAGAAGAAGCCGTGTAAGAGGAAATACCTGGACTACCCGGAGGAGTCCCTCACTGAGGTTATGGATTATGATGATGGTGAAGGGTCCCCACAGTCACCCCCTGATGATGTCTCCTTTGGAGATATCCTGGAAATATTGAAGCAGAGGGGTGATTGGAAGCCCTCCAATCCTTCCTCAGAGGAGTCTGTCTTCCTGCAGGCTTTCTGCTCTCAGCCTTCTACTGCTTGGGTGACCCCACCTGCTGATGAGTTAGTCCAGCTCATCGTGCAGCATGCGTGGAAGAACCCTGATTCCATTGAGGCCATTCCCCGGAGACCGGACAAGATTCTTTCCCCACCAGAAGAACAGCCCCATTGGTCTAGAGGCTTGCCAGTAGATGCTATGGTGGTGGTGGCAGCCACAAAAAAGGACCTTGCAGAGGAAAGTCCTACTGTCCACCCACCCATCAGAGAGTTGCAGGCGGTGGAAAGGTTAGGGAAGTGAGTCTTTGCTTCAGCGACCTTTGCAGTCAGGTCTCTGAATTACTTGGCACATTTTATGAGGCTCCAAAAGGATCTGATCTCAGGACATTCTGGAGCCCTCCCGGGTCAAGTTTCTGATGGGGCATGCAACAAAGTCACTTCTTAGCTTGCAACCCTAGAGTCTATCTCCAACTCGTCCATGAGGTTGCTGTCCCACGCAACTGAAGTGGAGGCTAGAGCTGTGGGTGCAGGCATAGTTATGAGACGCCATGCCTGGATGCGCATTTGTGACCTCGCGGACTCCTTCAAGTCTTCCTTCTTGAATGCCCCTATCGAACCGTCTGCATTTGATTCTAAAGTGAAGGACACACTAGCCAGGTGTGAACAAGATGGAAAGATCGTGTCTGCCATTGGCCTACTTTTTCCAATCCTCAGCACTCTTTCTCCAGAAACCAGAGGAGTGGAAAGATATGGCATAAAAAATCCAAGGCCCTTTCTGCAGTGCACGTGGTGAGGATTCCCCCAGAGGCAGAGGGGGTTCAAATGATGGAAGATGCCCCTTTAGGGGCAGAGGGGATCCCCAAAACCAGGACTCCAGGGATTCTTTCTCCAGATGACCTTATCAGCACTTCTGAAGCGCTGCCCGATTGCTTTCCTCTGGAAGCAGTCGGGGCTCGTTTTTCTCTGCACCAAAATGCCTGGAACTCTATTACAAATGATCAGTGGGTGTAGAGAATAATTTCCAGAGGCTATTACATCCCTCTGATATCTTGCCTAATGACGTTCCATCCAGTCAAAGGGAAAAGGTGACTTCAGAGATAAGAAAACTGTGTCAAAAACGAGTCATCCAACCAGTCCCCCCAGACCAGTGCGGATCCGGTTTCTACTTAAGATTCTTTTTGGTGCCAAAAAAGACTGGGGACTGGAGACCCATTTTGAATCTCAGCCAACCAAACAAATCAGTGGTTCAAACCAAATTCCGCATGGTCATGATACAATCCATTCTCCCTTTTCTTCGGGAGAGTGTTTGGATGTGCTCGATAGACCTCCGGGATGCGTATTATCACATCAAAATGGACAAGCACTCCAGGAGTCTCCTTTGCTTCCGGCTGGGAGCCAATCATTACCAATTCAGAGCCCTGCCATTCGGTCGCTCGATGGCCCCCAGAGTGTTCACAAAATGCCTGGCAGTGGTAACAGCTCATCTGAGACTTCAAGGATTCCAGGTGTTTCCATATTTAGATGATGGCTCCTCTCTGCCCCCACCAAGTGCCTACTGATCATGGCCCTCCACTACACTCTCACACTGGTTGAGTTTCTAGGCATCACAGTCCACTGGGAGAAATCCAATCTTCATCCAACCCAGAAATTGGAATTTATAGGAGCAGTATTCAATACTCAAACAAGCCAGGTCTCTCTTCCACCTCACAGGCTTCAGAGTTAAGATTACAAGTGCAAGTGAAACTCTGTCAAAGGAAGGTGTCAGCAAGGGAAGTTCTACAGGCTCTGGGGTCTATGGTGGCAGCCATCCCAATTGTTCCTCTGGCAAGATTGCATATGAGACTGTTACAATGGCTCCTTTTGTCCCAGTGGGTGTCCAATCTTCATCCTCTAAACTCACAGATCCATATCACCAATTCCTGCAAGCAAGATCTTCTTTGGTGGATGAGAGCAGATGAAATTATTTGGTGTCACCCCTTCCAGACTCCTCAGCCCAATGCCTCGATGACCACGGACGCTTCCCTGATAGGGTGGGGGGCCGTTTTAAGAAAAAGAGAGTCCAAGGCACGTGGTCCAACTTGGAGGCCAACTTGCATATCAACGTCCTGGAGACAATATGTATGTAGTCTAGTACATAAACAAACAAGGAGGGACCAAATCCTAACCCCTGTGTTGAGAGGCCATGAGAATTTGGCATTGGTGAAAGCTTCCAACCGCTTTCTTATAGCAATGCATATCCTGGGGAGCTCCAACGTGATTGCAGACAGGCTGAGCAGATGCATCCTCCTTCCACACGAGTGGTCTCTCAACACGAACATGATGGCAGAAATTTTCAGCCATTAGGGCCAGCCTTGCTGTGATCTTTTTGCTTCCCCTTCAAACAACAAATGCAGCAGATTTTCTGCCCTTTTCCCCCAGACGGGGAATCACCGAGAGATGCCTTGACTCATGATTGGCCCACGGGTCTTCTCTATGCTTATCGTCCAATACCTTTGATACCCCTATTTTTAAAGAAAGCAATTCGGTTGAGATGCAAAATGATCCTCATTGCCCCTTTTTGGCCTCAGCAAGTATGGTTCCCCTTCCTCCGTCCTCACCTATTACAACCTCCATGGATCATGGACACTCATCAGGACCTACTCTCTCATCCCCAGGGGTTGAATCCCCCAAATCTGTCCACTCTCAAGCTGACAGCTTGGTTTCTCCATGTCCGTTAGTCACCAGGCAGGAAACCCTCTCCTCACCCGTTCGCAATATTATTCTGGCCTCCCATAAACCATCCACCAGGAAACTCTACAGAGATAAATGGAAAAGGTTCACTATCTGGTCTAATAATCAGATGCTAGATCCTTTTTCAACTCCTGCAGCTGTTATACTTCAATAGCTTTCTGAGTTGTTTGACAATGGGGCATCAGCTTCTACTATTCGATTCCACTTAGCAGCTATCTCCTATTTTCATAATGGGTCAGATGGCGTTCCTCTTATCTCCACCTGCCTTTGCAGGACCTTTCTCAAGGGAATTTTCCATAGCAGACCCGCTATCAGGCAGCCTGTAGAGACATGGAATCTCTCTCTGGTATTACAATCTCTCTCTCTGTCTACCCCCTTTTGAGCCTGCTGCGACTTGTGACCTTAAATTCCTATCATGGAAATCTCTGTTTTTGGTAGCGGTCACATCAGCTAGAGAGATATCAGAGTTACAAGCCTTATGCCTCAAGAGTCCGTATCTAATCTTCCATAAAGACAGAGTATCTCTTCGTACTAATCCATCTTTTCTCCCCAAAGTGGTGTCTGACTTCTCTGTTAACCAGTCCATTGAGTTCCCTGTGTTTTTTCCAAATTATTCCAACAAGGGAGAATACTGTCTACATTCACTGGATGTACATAGACAACTACATTTCTACTTGGACAGGACTAAATCTTTCCGCAAGTCAGATCAACTTTTCATCTCCTTTTCTGGTCCAAAAATGGGATGTGCCGTATCAAAAGTCACTTTATCAAAATGGCTCAGAGATTCTATTACCTTTTCTTACTCACTTGCGAATGAATCTAAACCTGTTCATATCAAAGCTCATTCAACAAGAGCCATCACAACTTCTGTTGTTTTTCACTCCAGGGCTTCCATGGACAATATTTGCGCAGCAGACGTTTGGGCTAAACCCCATACTTTCATCAAACATTACAAATTGGATTTGGTCTCCAGGGGAAGAGTGGTCTTTGGCTCAATGGTTCTCAGGAATGTTTTTCCATAAGGGCCACCCAGATTTTCAAGTAGATTGGGATTCAGTCCCATCAGTGATGAATGGGAAGAAGATTAACATCATCAGATAAAGAAGTTATGTCTTACCATAACATTCCAGCTGTGTTGTTGATCTTCTTCCGGTAATCACACCTCCCTCTGTCCCCCTCCAAAGGCTCCTGATGGATCTTCTGGGTACTTGTGGTATTTCAGGGTTTCTGCACAGAAATGGCCTCTGCTTTTCTTCTATATGTTGCATGCAAACTTGATCTGAGGTAACTGGGAGAAGGGCATTGTGAGTAGCAGCTTAGCTCGAGAGTTTTTGGTGTACGCGAGCTTGGTATTAGGCCGACTCAGTTCCGAGGGCTCAGAACTGAACCCATCAGTGATGACTGGAAGAAGATCAACAACACAGATAAAACATTATGGTAAGACATAAATTCTTTTTTTCAGCATAGTCATCTCCCAATGCTTTTACCCACAATCATTCTTAATCTGCTCATCAAACTTTTTAGGGTACGACCCAACTAATCCAGTCTGTGTCTAATCCAATCTTAGTACTTGTTTTAATCTTCTGTATCTACAGTGCCATTTTTTATATGATGTTGAATCACACTGACTGGATATGAAATTATCCCTTATGAATCAATGTTATTACCTTAGCATTCAAATGAAAATAAATTCATATATGTGTGTGTGCATATATGTGTATATATATATATATATATATATATATATATATATATATATATATATATATGTATGTATGTATAAAATAGAATTTCATACTCTTTCCCTGTATCTTTTCCAGTTCAAATTACAATGCCTTCAGTTTACCTCTGTATAAAACAAAATTAGCATTCACTATAAGGATTCCTACTGTGTAACTATCAGAAGTTTGAAGTTATTATTCTATTGCTTACATAAACATTATTATTATGATCGTTGTTATGCTCTGAATATGGGAAAAAGGAAACTTTGTGATCTGGACTTATGCTAGAGAGCATAAAGAGCAGTCTTCATGGAACAGAACTGAGTTGCTAAAGCAGCTTTAAAAGCTGTAAACACTTAGGACTGCTACACTACTTTTTTTGCATTTGACTGCTATACTTCTTTTTCTATTTGCTGGTGCAAACTGCATTTCAGATTTCAAAGCCATTACAAGATCAAAGATGCACTTTAATTCTGACTGCTGTCTGTGAGGCAGTACTGATTACTTACAACTTTTAAAGCTGTGAAACAAATTCTTGTGCTTAATTTTTTTCTATTTCTTTCTCTAACTCTCTCTTTCACTCACTATGATTCACTACAGCAGATAGTACTTGGAACAGGCAAAGATACATATACTACAAATAATCTATGATTGGTTCTCTCCAGCCAGAACCAGGTTTTAGTATTTTCTCAAAATGGATGTCAAGATTCACCATTTCTCAAACAAATAATGTTGTTATGAACTGAGACCTAATCATAATCCTTTATTTTATTATTTACTTGTTTATTTATGTTACCTATGATACATGTTTTTCACAAGACTGTTGTTTATATACATATACATATTATTATTGGAATACTATTTTTCATTAATTATATAGATTCACTTGTGTTTTATGTTTCACTGTAGTAGTATTTAAAAAATCTAGGTTTCTAGATTAACACTCCAACTTTCTCTCCTTTCTCTCTCTCTCTATATATATATATATATATATATATACATATATATATATATATATATATATATACATATATAATATATATATATATATATATATATATATATATATATATATATATATATATATATATATATATATATATAAAATATATATATATATATATATATATATAATATATATATATATATGTATATATGCATTGATCAGAGTGTAACCTAACCAAGTGCTATACAACTTATGTAAGATATTTTTTAAAAGTGGTTATATAATAGGTGCTGATTTAAGCCTTTCAGTTGACCGTGTAAGTCCACTTATTGTATGTTTTTTAAGGAATCTACCTATTTTTCATAAAATAATAAATAAATAAAAATAGCTCTATCTAATATGTCTTTATTATTAGAATTTCATGTTGACATAGATAATTTACAAGATATATTTTTTTATATTTTATTTATATATCTTTTGTTGACTGGGTTAGTCCAACTTGGCCTGGGGTCTCTTTTCAGAAGATATTCATACTAACACAGGGAAATTTGACCAGGGCACCAGGTAAATTCCTGTACTTCTTTTGATCAGTGCTGTGAGACCCTTTACATACACCTGAGATTACACCAACTCAGACAGATACAACCTTGGTTTAATGTCTCATCCAAAGGTCAGAAATGCATTGGAATACTATTTAAACCATATTGTGCAGTACCCCTTTGCTTTCCTTTGAATGTATGGAAAAAAGTCACCATTCTTATTGCTTTCCTTTTATATTATATTAAACAAATTAAAATTCTTAATTTCTTTGCTGTACTTCTGGTTATATAGAGGATTTCACTATCAGGAACATTTAATCTGCTATGAGGATGCCCATCTGCATCAACAGTTGGACTAATGCTGTAGGGAGCTAGGCAACTCTGTATTCAACATCTTATTTCACATGCTACTAACCCCTCCTATTTTACCTTTAATGCTCTGCCAAACAGTTTCCAGTTCAGATTTGTTATTTCATGCATCAAGATGTATCCGAGAGAAATGGCCCCAGGCTGTTTCAATCAAAATCTGATTATTTTGTAAAGAAATGTTTTTTTTTTTTAAATTAGTTTACTTTTACTCATTTTCATTGTTTCTTGCATCCCGGTCAATGCTGAGGTAAGACCATTCTGTTTTCTTGTCTTTCAGCCGTTTTAGTATTTATTTTGTTTTTACTGCCATTAGCATTTTATTAACATGTGTTTATAGTTATACATTCTGACTGCAATGTTAATGTTTTACTGTTGTTGCTCGAAAGTTTTTTTTTCCACTTGTAGTCACAGATATAACTACTTTAATAATGGAAACTAAGGCATTTAAGTAGTGCAAATGTGGGCACAAAAGTCTGCTTCAAATATACCTTGCATGTTTATTGCTTAGGTAAAAGGCATTTCATTGGTGCTTGTGATATCTGTAAATCAGTTAGATCTACAGCTATTAGAGACAGAAAAAAAATAACAACACATTTTTAAAATGTAGCAGAGTTCTTCTTCCTGTCCCAATGAAGCTTCAGCTTTTAACATTGCCTTGGGTTCTGGTCCACTGATTTTACCAGATATAAGGAGAAAGACAAGGAGAAACACAATAAAAAAGCATAAAACTGATAAGTTGAGAAATACAGTTCCAAGTCCTATTTAAAAATGCAAAGTAGTAGGGAAAAAATGACTTTTACATATTCCAGTGGGACTAAACTTGCTGTGAAAGTTGTGTCTGATAAGTCTCCAATGAAGCTAGATTGGAACTGACAGAGCAACTTCTGTATCATATTCAAAGGTATGACATTTTTGGAGTATCATGATCATCAGCAGCAAGGTCTTTTAGATGATACTGTACACTGAAAATGTTTATGAAAAGATATTGAAAATATTGAAAGCCTTTATAAAGGTTCAAAAAAATTTTTTTCTTGTCTCTTCCTTCTCTGGTAACAAGGTGGAGAGAGACATTTCTATGGTATTTTACATTTCTGTGTAGTTATTCTGGTTCTATTCACTGGCCCCAGTAAAAGATCTTGTCCTGAGGAGGCCATAGTTAAGCCCCTAGGCACTGATGTCAACATTAACAACCTTGTTGATGATGGCTGTGCTTTCAAAGATGGGACCACAGCCCTTGAGACTGATTCCTTCAACTTTGATCATGGTCCAACTGCTTTTTCAATGGTATTGTTGACAATGGGAAGTACTTCTAGCTTGGGAGTTGGTGAATGTCCTGTCAGGGTTGATTTCAACACTGATAATATCAGTGCTGATGACAATGTTAGCAGAGTCTGCATTCCAACCTCTAGGTCAAGACTACTGACATTTGGCCAAACTTCCACACACACCGCCAGTCTACTGTCAGGGACTGGGCTCAAAGCTGATTCACTCAGGGTTGAAGCAAGTCTTGGCAGGCTTTTTTTCTCAGGTGACAGGTCCAGTGCCCATGGTCTTGAGCATGGCACTGATGTCAGTACTATGACAGCTTCAGCAGGAGATATGCCTTTATCTGAACCTTTAGCTGTTCACCATTTCAATCAGAAAGACAGAAGAGACAAACAATCTGATGTTGTCAATTTTCATTCACTCTTCAACAATTGGGTTCAGATCCAATCCTCGGATCTGACTCGGACATTATTTTAGCTTGTGGCCACCAAAAGGCTTTGAAGCTCCTCCCTTACCCAGCTCTCAGATCTTGTGTGCGGCATTTGCTTTTGGACATGTTGGCCTTGAGCTCTCGAGCGTTTCAGTATAGAGATAAGTTTCTTTCTTCCTTTTTATTCCACATAAGATATTTGATTTTCCATTTCTAAATCCTCGCTTTTTACACTTTCAGTGTAGTCATTTTACCATAGTTGGTAATCTTTTCTTTCCACTTTCCCTGTTACACCTTTTTAGTGTAGTTCTAATTCCCATTGCTTGTAATTTTTCTTTATTTCTATTCTTAATAGTTAAAAAAAACTTTCTACTATTTTTGTATACGTATTTTCAAAATGTCTGAAAAAGGCCCTTCTGGCTTTAAAAAGTGCCAGAAATGCAGGCACAAGCTGCCTCTTTCAGATGCACATGCTTTGTGCATATATTGCTTAGACCCAGACCATTTTCAGGTAGGGCATTCAATCTGTATTGCCTTCAACTCACTAACAGTTGTGGATAGGAAAAATACACTAATCTTGAAAGGATTGCTACCTTCATCTTTTTCAGAGGCTATTTTTGGGGCTCAACCCCCCCCCCCCCCAAATGTAAAGTAAAGGAACCTTCAACTAAGTCTTCAAGGCCTTTGAGATCCTTGATGCAAATTATTATAAATCAAAAAATGGATCAATTATTTGTCTCCTTTGCAAATTCTAAATTGGGTAAATCAGTTGCAAAGGTAACTTTAGCCAGATGGCTGATGGATTATATATAATTTGTTTACAACAAGTTGGGTCTGTCATTTCCAAAACCTTTAAGAGCCCATTTAAGTAAGTCTATGGCTATTTCTTCAATGTTCCTGCCTAGGAATTCCATGGATGACATATTTGCAGCTGCAACTTGGGCCAGTCCTCATATCTTTATTATTCATTCCAAACTGGATCTGGTCTTGAGGGGAAGAGCAGCCTTTGGCTCAACTGTGCTCAGGAATATCCTTTCTTAGAGTCCACCCGGTATTTTAGGTAGCTGGGGACTGTCCCAACAGGTCTACTTTAAAACATGTAAAACCCATAACATCTAATTTCATAACATTGAGACCAGAACATCTAAAACCCATAACATTGAATTTCATAACATCTAACACAACAAATCACAAGAAAATAACATCTCCTCCACATATAATGACACCAAACTACCAAACACACCTTTTACTACATTTCTGTGACCCCCCGCAAACCCCCCTTAAATTAAATATACCAACTCCAAGATCGCACTACAGTGGGAAAAAGTTAATTTCCTAACCTCACTGTATCAAGCCCCCCTGCAGGAAACCTAGTAAAAAGTGTGTTTGGTAGTTTGCTGTCATTGTATGTCGTTATATGTGGAGGGGATGTTATTTTCTTGTGATTTGTACTGTTAGATGTTCTGAAATTCAATGTTATGGGTTTTAGATGTTTTGGGATTTAGATGTTCTGGTCTCAATGTTATGAAATTAGATGTTATGGGTTTTAGATGTTTTGAAGGGGACCCATCCCAACTGTTGAGGAATGAATGAAAATTGCCAATAGCAGATAAAGAAGTTATGTACTCACCATAACTTTCCATCTGTGTTGTCCATTTTCATTCTTCCTCAATTTTCCTCCTGCCAACCTCCCTTTTTCACAATTGATTTCTGGCAGGATGAGAACGTATAAGGACACCACTATTCCTTATACTGGGCTCCAGATAATGGATTCTTCTATCAGGAATATTATATTATGTTAACATTCTTACATTATGCCAACCAGCAAATAAGATCTGAGATGTGTTATGGGTTGGTGCATTATGGGTGAGGGAGGAGCTTGAGAGCTTTTCGGTGGCCATGAGCTAAAATAACGTCCGAGTCAGATCCGAGGATTGGATCCAAACCCAACTGCTGAGGAAGAATGAAAACGGACAACACAGATGGAATGTTATGGTGAGTACATAACTTATTTTTTTGCAGGATTGAAGTCAGATATTTGAACAGGCCCAGACTTCTTCATCAGCCCCTGGTACATCACTTACAAGACCTGGTAAGAAGCATAACTGTAAGAGGAGAAACTCAAAATTTTCAACAAACAGACTGCCGTACTGACATATGGCTAGTAGTGCCCTGCTACCCTATCTCTGGTGACACCCAAAGCTCAGAGCTTCTCCCCCTTCCTGTCTGTGGGTGTGATGTAACAATCACTTGAGAATACAGGAACTGCCTTTCAGACCCACATACAGGACCCTTTCAGTTTTCCAGTGCCACAGTAAGAGAAGGATCTCGGAGAAGACTAGCTCTTAATTTAGATTTTCAGCTGCTGAGCTTAGATAAGGAACCCTTTAAGGTTTTATTTCCTCCCTCTGCTTTCCTCTTTCAGTGCTTGAATAGTATATTCTACTGTTTTTTTTTTTCTGGTGGGAAATTGTATCTATACTTCTATTTTTACTTTGACTAGCACAGTAAGGGCAGGGAAACTTGCAGATATTGCATTTTTTCTTTGGGGTTATAATTATTTGAGGTGATTGAGTAGTATTACAGCATTTTAACGGTTTTTATTTTTCATTTAAATTTGGATTTTGGTGCCATTTTATATAGTAAACATTTCTGACTGGAATTTTTCATAATTTATTTCTTGTCTAATATGGTATCTGATGATGTCCTTGTGACACCCGTGCACTGGCCCAGCAATCAGGGAGCCTCAGTCCTCACTACTAACACCAGTGAGGGGTGTCACAATGGGGGAAAGGATAATAAATACACACACAGTAAAGTACAATTTTCCTTAAGAGCTCATAGAGATCACAGTTAGTCTGGGGCTGGTTTCTCCCTTTCTCTCCAGGTCCCCAAATAAGACTCCCCACTGGTACAGCTACAGGGTCCAGATCTCAGCCTAGTGGACAAGCTAAAACCTCCAGCACCCTCTCTGTCCAACCACTGCTTTGTGTCCCTGCCCAAGTAGCTGACACACACACACACACACACATACACACACACACACACACACACACACACACACACACACACACACACTTTGAGATAAGAATTATATACAACCACACAGACACTCCTAGGGAAGGCTGGCACAGGTTCTCCAGCTGTGTCCCTTTTACCCAGACTATACGGTAGTACCACTTGCCACCCACTAATATTTATCAGCTACTAAAAGGCCCTTTTGAAAGGATGTCCAATATTACTGTGCAGTATTATTATCCAAATGGTAAGTGCAACTGAACAGTCATGGCTTATTGGAGTGGCTTGGCCAGTATCACTATATACATGAAATGTACTCTAGAGCTTAAATTATCTCAACACAAAACAGCCACAGTTGAAAGGTTTAAAAATATTTAATAATAAACAATAAAAACACAAGACAATACTTACTACACAGTGCTAGTCAAGAGTTTAGAGATTACAGAGAAATACATAAAATAATACAGTAGAAAAGTTCTGATATCAATAAAGAAAAAACTAATCTAATTGTCCTATTTCCTAGCTATTTCTAATAGGAAACACAGTTCTAAAATAACCTTACATATAGAACACAGGCAGATATTGGTGAGTTGGTTGTTCTCAAGACAAATGCTCAATGCCCTCATTCGTTTTGTCCTTAAATTGATAACACAGTACCACTGATTCATTTCAGATTAAATAATTTATTTTTGGTTCCCAGGCTAACAGAAACTCATAGGTTAATAGCCCTTTTGATCTTGCAGCTGGTCAGGAAGCCAGAGCAACTTCTAGCCATTAACTCTGGCCTCAAAACAATAGGCAGAATGCCTTTAGACATCTCGGCTCTCAGTTTTTTTCATCAAACAATTTCACAATGCTTGACTTATCAGCTTTGTTACAGCAGAGTGCACTGTTACATTTTTTTCAGTTCAACATCCAATACAATCTTTTTGCATTTAAGAGAACAAGCCTGTGGCTTACATTATTATTTACAAATGGCAGAATTATCTACAAAATTCTATCTAGCTAGGCTGGCAGCCTTCTCCTATCTTCACAGTCCTTTCCATTATTCCTCAACATGAGTTTAGATCTGATCCCTGAATCTGACTCGGCTACATACTGTAGACATTGAATCCAACTCTCAAGCTCCTTCCTCTACCCATAATACCTCAGTCCATCCCCAATAACTCATATCTTGTTTGCTGCTATTGTGCTCAGATGCAGGTTCCTTCTCTTGAGTAAGAAATTAAATTTTTGTAAGTTTTTAAATATTTATTGGAATTTTCTTCTTAGTTTTTTTTTTTCTATGCTCTCTCTTATTATACACAACAGTGTTAGGTATTTCTACTATTTTGATAGTACTTCTTCTGTACCATAGGTGATATTTTCCACTTTTATCTTTTAAGCAGGGTATGTTTTCTTAATTATTATAGCTAGTAATTCTCCCTTTCTCCTTTACTTTCTTTACTATCCACTTAAAAAAAAAGGAAAAGCTTACTTTCTACTAGCTTTATAGTATGTTTCCTTTTGCGCCTGTACTCCTGTCATGTCTGAAAAACTGACAGAAATAAAAAACAAATGCACTTCTTGTGGACATAAAATTCTGAACATGGATGCCCACAAAGTGTGTGTTTAATGTTTCTGAGCTGGACATCTCTACTTTTAATCCAAGGGCTCTAGCTGACCAACTTAGCAAGTTAATTCTGAAAGGCCTACTTCCTCCTGTTGCAACTTCTTCTTTTTCTGGGGCTCAAACCCCTGCCAAATTGTCAAAGTCTGCTGCATCAGAGTACAGAAAATGCTCCTCACCAAAGTCCTCTAGGACTTTGTTGGAGCCACTGACTAAGATCCAGAAATCCTTGGATTTGCCGTTGTCAGATCCAAAGGCTCAATCACTGTATCTGAAATCATCAGATCCAAACCTTTCAGACCCAATCATTATATTCATTAGTCATATGGCACCTTTCTTTGATCCCAGATCCTTGGATCCAAAGCCTGGCACCTATCAGAGAGCTGACACACCAGAGTTTATACCAGATCCAATTCCTCCTACTCTGCATTCTCCATTTTTACAGACTCCAAAGAAACATTCAAGACCACAGTCTACCACATCCTTTGGGTCTTCCAGAAGTTTGTCAGAAGTAAGTGTGGATAGAATGATGCGAAAATTTCTCAAAGATGTGATCCAGCTGGAGTCATACTGGTTCCATCCCCTATCATATCCATGAGCCTTCCAACTATGCCTCATATTATTCTGTTTCCTTCTCTGATCTGTCCCACAATTTTGAAGCTCCAGAATCTGAAAGCCCAGAGAATTTTGGACTCAGATACAAAGAAGATCTTTCCTTCCACTCAGCATCCCTGACTAGTTCTTCTACGATAAATTCGGATCACAATGGGTGCCTTAGTTGAAGTCTCAGTGTCAGATCTGTGGAACCAGGAATGACTCCAATGTAATTGGATCCATCCCTGTCCCTTGCAGCTTTCGTCCTGGACAGTTTGAGTCTGATTTCATCCTCAAGACACAGATCCAATATGAGTCATGATTTGCCTGCACTGGAAGTCTCACCTGTGATGCAGTTGTTCGCAGCTTCCCCCCGTCCATCTGCCTTTGAGGTCATGGAAAGGACTTTTTCTCTCTCTCCTAGTCCCTATTTCCTTCTTTAGTTCTAAGCTGTGAGTCAATCAGGTCTACTGCACAGGGGCAGTCAGTTTCAACTAGTTTTGAAGCAGCTTCTGTACAGGAATTCCCCTTCTCTTCAGATACCCCCCTGAACATACCCCAAATAAGATCCATTAGAAGAGGACATGCAAGAGTAGGCACAAAGATTCCCTGCTGGAATCTCTCATGGAGGATATTGATTTTGATGAAGGTGAAGGGTTCCCCATATCACCACCAGATTGTCTCCTTTAGAGACATATTAGAAATTCTCAGACAAAAGTGGGGCTGGTCTTCCAAAAATCCCTCGCCAGAGGAATTGGTATTTTTGGAAGCTTGTGGCACTGCCCCATTTACATCTTGGTTTACCCCCCCCCCCCCGTGGATGAGTAGATGAACTCATTGATTTAGTTTCCCGCTGGGCATGGAAGGAGCCAGATACCATCTAGCCCATTTCAAAAAGACTTGATAAATTTTTAGCTCCTCCTAAGGATCGACACCACTGGAGCAAAGGAGTCCCAGTAGATGCTATGGTAATGGTGGCAGCCACTAAGAAAGAGCTAGCAGAACAGAGCTCTTCTATCCACCTGCCAAACAAGTTGTCAAGGAAGTTGGACATATTTGGAAAGTGAGTCTTTGCCTTAGTAACCTTCACCTTGAGGTCTCTTAATTACCTGGCACATTTCATGAGGCTACAGAGAGATTTGACCAAGGAGCTATCAAATAATCTCTGAGTCCATGTCTGTAGAGGATTTCAAAAGAACATTCTCTCAGCTAGCCACTCTATTGTCATTTTTCAATGCTTCCTCAAGGCTGATCTCTCACACAGCTGAAGGTACCTCACAAGCTGCCGGTTCAGCATCGCCATAAGGAGACATGCCTGGATGTGCCTGTGAGACTTTGCAGAGCCTTATAAGACATCCTTTATCAATGCCCCCCTTCAGTGACACATCCTTATTTAGTCTGTCATAAAAGGAGATACTGCCAACTCAGCTAGCTGGAATTGTGTAAATAATATTAACATGATTTATATAGAAGTGTAACAAAAGGAGATACTATCAGCACAGCATTCTGGAATTTTGTAAATAGTTGTGTCATTTGTGAATGTCAACATGCTTCGTGTAAGATGCTTGTGTTACAAATGTATTAGAACTGTATGTTATGTGGATATAAAACTGCTGGTACAGAAGTGTGTTTTGGAAAGGGTTTGTAAAATACTGAGCTTAAAAATGGAACCACAATGTATCCTACAGGAAAACAACAGACATGTGCATACACTATTGCAACTGTTTAGATGTATATATTTTAACAATGGAAAGTGGAACACAAGAGGTTAACTGCAGATGAATAGCTGAAAATTAAATTACTTTATGGCCACGTAATAAAAGGATGTTATCTTTCAGTTTCAGTACAGTAACAGACGCAATGTATAGAACTAGAGGTTCCCTGCATTGTCTAGCAAATGTTTTATTGTTTTATGACTTCCAGCAAGTACCAAGATTTGAGGAAAAGTCCTTGTGTATGTATTTTCACAGGTAGATGCTAAGTGCCAGCTGCATCAATAGTTGTTTTTCACCTGGGATAGAGTCAGATGACAAGAAACTATGTCATTCTGCAAGCTATCCCAACAGTAATATTTGAGATATTAATTTAAGAACTCTCTGAGAGAGACTGAGTGTTCTGTATTTTTCTTTGACCTGACATCATCAGCTGGAAGACCCACTCATCACATCTGCGTTGCTTGCTCTGTAAGTAAGTGAACTAGGATACAGTAATTCTCTTGATATAGTCAGAAATATAGCAACGCTTAATTCAGATGTTTTTCTTTATTTATTTGAAACTGTCCTGCAATGTTGTTTTAAATATTTCCTTTGATTTTGAACTCTGCTGTTACTGTGATTTTATACTGAATATTTTCTTGTTCTTTTATTATTTATTATTAAATATATTTAAACCTTTCATCTGATGTTGTCAATCTTCATTCATTCATAACAGTTGGGTTTCGGTTCCATCCTTGGAACTGACTCTGCCGTTGTAACAGGCCACCCAAAGTGCCTTTTTTCCCTTCCCTTCAGATCTCGTTTGCTGCATAGAGTTTCAAGACATGTCAGGCCATGCTCTCAAGCTAAATGCTTTATTTTTCTATATATTTCTCAATATATTTCTTTGTTATATCTCCCCTCTTGAATATTTGTGGTCGTTTATACTATATTACCAAATTAGTTTGTGAGTGCTGTTTTACTGATTTTTCTTTACCTGTTTGGTATTTCTTCATTACCATAGTTGGTATAGGCCCCTACCTTCCCTTTTACCTCTGGTAACTCTTAAATACCATTGTTGGTATTCTCTCCCTCCCCTTATTAGTTTCTTCTTTCTTCTCCTTTACCCTTCTGGGTATTTTTCTTGCTACCATTGTTGGTACGCTTTAAAAAAATCTTTAACTTGCTCTGATTTTCACTGTTATTGTGTGAGTGATCACGCTAATGCCTGTTCATTGCTTTTTGCAATTTATCTAACGATAAAAACAAAAAGGTACAACTGGATTTAAACAATGTGAGAAATGTGGCAGAAAGATGCCCAACTCCGATGGGCATCTTTCTTGTATTTATTGTTTGGAGGTGGCACACTTAGAAATTCCGCCTCTGTGCAAAGGGTTTTAGTGCCCGGACCCTTGCAGAGCATTAAAAAAAGGTTGATCCTAAAGGGGTTGTTAAAAAAAACTTTTCAGAGGCTTTGTCTGAAGCAGGGGTGTCAAAGCCTCCTAAAACAGAAGGGTAAAAGAGGAGCCACTTGGTTCCAGTGTCTCCTCAGTTTCAGGAAGCAGAATCATCCAATGGCCCATGTCTCCATGAAACGGAAGTCTAAACAATTGAAATTGGCACCGACAGCCATCTCTGCATTGGAGTCTATGACCCCTTCCATGGTGCCATCTATTCACATGGAACTGACTAAAGTTACCATGGTACCAACCCCTTCCACAGTACCTCAGACCCTTTCAGTACCAATAATAGTTTCCCCTGTAAAACTCATTACTTCCCCTCAACACAAGCTTTGGGTCAACTGACCACAGTGCCGAAGGTAGAATCCCTAGCCAAGACTCGATATTCCCCAACTATTGACCCCTTTGTTAGTCAGCAGCTCAGTCCCTTTATTGATCATCCAGAATCTCCCTCAGAGATGTCTATTCGTTCCACCAGGAGCCTTTCAGAACTTGATGTAGTTAGATTGGTGGATCAGCTCTTGGTGGCCAGAGGTATTTGAACCCCATCTAGGACTTTCCTCCCATCCACAGCTGAGCTTTTTTCCTCCATGGACTCCAACTTATCTTCCTCCTTCAACCTTCCTGCAGTATTTGGAGCTCTCGATGCCGACACCTCTCCCGGTGCCAACTTCTTCGGTACTGATGGTGGATTTCACCTTAGTTCCAGAATCCACTCTGTGGACCTCAGCTCAGTCGGAGCTGACCCACCCATGGGACTGTGACTTGGCTGCCGGCTCCAGAATCCCTAGTATGGCACCAACTTTTTCTATGGTGCCGTCTACAGTTCCTATTGCTTTAACAGTTCTGAGTCCTCTCGCAACTCCTTCTCTAAGGTCGGGCTCTTTGGAGTGGGGTATGACCCTGGTTCCAAGGTTGTCTCTCTCAGTTCTGGGCTCCCATCCCTGCTCAGGTGGGCCTACCTTTCAGATGATGGAGAGAGCACTCGCTGCGACAGACTCACAGTTAGCACCCTCTACGTTGGAATGTCATATCTATGCATCCTCTGGCTAGCAGCTCTCACAGTCTACTACATTGGGGCAGTGGGCATGGGAGCAGCAAGACACCCTATCACAGGTTAGCCTCTCTCTGGAGTCCTACTCAGGCCTCCCCCATGATGAGCCATCCCATAAGAGGTCGTGCAAGAGGAAGCACATTGATTCTCTGGAAGAATCTCTCACCACAGATACACATTACAATGAAGGGGAAGGGTCCCCATTATCATCTCCTGAAGATGTCTCCTTTGGAAACATCCTAGAAATATTAAAGCAGAGTAGTGACTGGAAGTCCACCAATCCTTTCTCTGAGGAATTTGTCTTCCTGCAGGCTTTCCTTGCCCAACCTTCTACTTCCTGGGTGACCCCGCCTGCAGATGAGTTAGTCAAGCTCATTGTGCAGTGTGCTTGGAAGCTCCTTAACACTATTGACCCAATTCCCTGGTGATCTGACAAAATTCTGTCTCCCTCAGAAGATGAAGCCCACTGATCCAAGGGTTTAGTGGTAGATGCTATGGTGGTCGTGGTGGCCACAAAGAAGGAACCCGCAAAGGAGAGTCCTATTGTCCATCCTCCAAACCATGAGTCTCGGATGTTGGACAGATTAGGGAAGTGGGTTTATGCTTCAATGACCTTTGCCATATGGTCATTGAATTATTTGGCACATTTCACCTGTCTTCAAAGGGACATGATCACTGAGCTCTCAGGAACCCTAGCAGGAGCAATGTCTGATGAGGTACAGGATATGGTTGCCTCCCAGCTTGCGACCCTAGAATTCATCTCCAACTCGTCCATGCAGTTTATTGCATATACAATCAAAGGGGCAGCCAGAGCAGCGTGTGCAGGTGTTGTCATGAGATGTTATTTCTGGATGCGCTTGTGTGACTTTGTGGACCCCTTCAAGCTTTCCTTCATCAATGTTCCCATTGATGCTTCCTCGCTGTTTGTCCCATAAGTTAAAGACACATTAGCCAGGTGTAAAAAGGATGGCAAGACCCTTTCTGCTGTGGACATACATTTTTTTCCCTCCTCAACAACCCTATTGTAGGAATCAGAGAAGTGGAAAGATATAGTTCAGGAAGTCCCAAGGGCCTTTTTGGGGCACACATGGTGAGTTTTTTCCCCAAGGCAGAGGGAGAACACATCAGGAAGATGCCCCTGCCAGGGCAGAGAGATCCTGCATAACCAGGGTTTCAGAGATTCTTTCTCTGGGCAACCCTATCAGCGCTCCAGGAGTGGCCCGATTGCTTACCGCTGGAGGGAGTTGGGGAAGATGCTCTCTGCACAACTTAGCCTGGCATTCAATATCCTCAGATTCCTGGGTGCAGACAATAATTACCAGAGGTTACCATATCTACTTCGATCTTTATCCAAGGCTGCAAAGGCGAATCCCTGACATTCCACCCAGCCAGAGGGATGCAGCAGCTCAAGAAATTCAAAAGCTGCTCAAAAAAAGAGTCATTCAAGCAGTCCCACCAAACCAAGTAAGATCCAGATTTTACTCAAGATTCTTTTTGGTGCCAAAAAAGACAGTGGACTAGAGGCCAATTCTAGACCTCAGTATCTTGAACAAGTTTGTCAGACAAAATTCCAGATGGTCATGGTTCAATCTATCCTTCCATTTCTGAAGAAAGACAATTGGATATGCTTGATAGACCTTCAGGATGTGTATTACCACATAAAATGGACAAGCGCTCCAGAAGATACAGCTGCTGCCAGCTGGGAGCCAGTCGCTACCAATTTTGTGCACTGCCCTTTGGTCTCACCACATTGCCCAGGGTGTTCACCAAATGCATGGCAGTGGTAGCAGCTCATCTGAGGCTGCAAGGATTCTGGGTGTTTCCATATTTAGACAATTGGCTTCTTACCATCCCCACCAGGCATCTACGTCTTCATGCCTTATACTACATTCTAGAACTGGCAGAGTTCTTAGGCATTTCAATAAACAAAGGAAAGTCAAAACTGGCACCCATTCAAAGCATAGAATTCATCGGAGTGACATTCGACACAAGATCCTGTGTGGTTGCTGTACCTCTTCACAGACTACAAAGGTTAAGGTCACAGCTCTAAGTGATACTCTCTCAAGACATAGTCGCAACTCACTTAGTCTTACAACTACTAGGGTCAATGGCAGCAACAATCACCCTAGTTCCCCTGGCGAGGTCCACATGAGGCTGCTTCAATGGCTCCTGGCATCACAGTGGTTTCTGTTAACACACCCTATGTCTCATCCAGTCCACATAAATGAATGCAAGCAGGATCTTAATTGGTGGATGAAGCCAGAGGAGGAGTTATGGAATTGCCCCTTTTCTTCTCCTCAGTCCAAGGCCATAGTGACCACAGATGCATCTCTGATGGGGTGGGGGAGCATTTTCAGGGAAAAACAGTTCAAGGCACTTGATCCCCCTTATAAGCCAAATTGCATATCAACATCCTGGAACTGAGGGTGGTGCTTTTAGCATTGCAAGCATTCCAATCTGCCCTTCCATCAGGGGCAATTGCTATCTAATCAGACAACATGTCGGTTGTCTGGTACATCAACAAACAGGGAGGAATCCAATCCTATCCGTTATGTCAGGAAGCCCTGAGAGTATGGCAATGGGTGAGCAACTCCAACCGCTTTCTGACAGCAATGCACATTCTGGGGAATTCCAAAGTGAATGTGGACAAACTGAGCAGATGCATTCTTCTGCCTCACAAGTAGTCTTTCAATCCCATAGTAGCGATGGCGATATTTCATCATTGGGGTTAGCCTTGCTGCAGTCTGGTTGAATCTCCCACAAACAACAAATGCAGCAGCTACTTCACCCTAATCCTCCCTCAGGGGGAGTCCCCGAGAGATGGAGTTCTGCATGATTGGCTCCTGGGACTGCTTTATGCCTTTCCTCCCCTTTCCCCTAATACCCCAGTTTTTGAAGAATGAGCAACAGTTGAGAAGCAAAGTGATCTTCATTGCACCCTACTGACCCCGTCAAGTTTGGTTCCCCTTTCTTTGCCCTCACCTAGTTCACCATCCGTGGACTCTGGACCCAACTCCGGGACTGCTGTCTGATCTGCAGGGTCTGGTCCATCCCAGTCTACCAAGTCTCAAGCTGACCGCTTGGTACCTCAACTTCTAGTAATTGCCAGGCAGAATAATCTATCTTTCCAAATAAAAAAGTTACTTCTGGATTTCCATAAACCATCCACCAGGAAACTTTATCTTAGTAAATGGAACAGATTTGTGATATGGTCTCAAGGAGAAGGAGTTGACCCTTTTTCAGCCTTGTTCAGCCTTGATTAATAAAGAGTTAGAATATTTATCAGCTTTACTCCAATCAGGAGCCTCAGCTTCTACTATCCGTAATGGTTTTGATGATTTTGCCATGATATCTCACTGCCTCTACAAATCTTCCTAAAGGGGGTTATGCATTTGAAGCAACCTTTTAAAGAGCTTATTGAACCTTGGAATTTGACGTTAGACTTACAAACTTTGCTCCATCAGCCCTTTGAGCCAGCAGTCACCTGTGATATCAGATTTCTGGTAACCATCACTTCAGCTAGGAAAATAGAATTGCAGGCTTTGTGTGTAAAGCAACCATACATAATTTTTCATAAAGAGAGAGTATCCCTTAAGACAACCCCCTTCTTTCTACCCAAAGTTGTCTCAGACTCAAATATTAACCAATCCATTGACCTGTCAGTTTCCTTCCCAAATTTTTCAAACAAAAGAGAATATCGTTTGCATTTGTTGGATGTATAAAGACAATTACATTTTTACTTAGAACAAAATCATTCAGAAAATCGGACCAACTGTTCCTGTCTTTTTCAGATACTCAACTGGGCAAACCAGTTTCCTAAGTCATCTTGTCAAAATTGTTGAGAGATTGCATCACTTTTGTTTATCCTCAAAATAAAATGAGTCTATCAACTAAAGTCAAGGCTTGTTCTACCAGATCAGTTTCCACTTCAGTGGCCTTTCATTCTAGAGCTTCCATGGATGACATTTGCACAGCAGCTACTTGGGCTACCCCTCATACCTTTATCACTCATTACAAACTGGATATGATCTCCAGGGGAAGAGCATCCTTTGGCTCTATGGTGCTTAGGAATATCCTTCCACAGGGCCTCCCAGAACGTAAAGTAGCTAGGGACTCTGTCCCAACTGTCATGACTGAATGAAGATTGACAACATCCGATAAAGAAGTTATGATGTTATGTTGTCCATATCTCGCCTTCGTTCTTGATGTTTGGGTTCGGAGCTGACCTTCGGCCCCAACTCGGCCGTATACTATAGCTTGAAAGCTTTTACTGGCTTGAGGCTAGCCCCTATCCCAGCATGTCTAGTGGTAGTTACCCAGATCTCGTTTGCCACTTGTAGCATTGAGATTGCGGATACTGGCTCAAGCTAAGTGTTTTTCTATTTGTTATATTTTTGAAGTAAAATTTTCTTATTTATCTTTCTAATTTGTTAATAGTAGTTGTCCCTTCATTCTTCTATGTCCCTATCCCATCCGAGTGACTTGGCGTTTGTTGGGGGCTAACCGTTTTTCTCTCTGGCCCTTTCCCCTCTTCTAAACCCATTTAACTTAAAGGGTTCTTCACTTTTCTTGCCTTCCTTTAAGTTTTAAGGAGTTGCCGTTTAAGTTAGAGGCTCTCCTTAGGTGGGAAGCTTGCAGTTTAACTTAGAGCCACCCCTTCTCTTCTTTTCTGTCTGTTATAAAAAAAAAAAAAAAAAAAAAAAAGAGTTATTTTTTTTTTGTCTGTTGTTGGCTAGTTATCTTGTTAGTAGTGTTTTTTTCTCTTTGTCTAGCTTTACATAGTGCTGTTCGACATTATGTCAAAAGATATTGCCAAGGAATCGAAACCTTTGGGTTTCAAAAAGTGCAATTCGTGCTGTCAGAGATGTCCCTTACGGATGGGCACACGAGTTGTGTATATTGTTTAGGACCTGTTCACCTGCAGGATTCATGTGCCATGCATTTAGTTTATGAGTCCTGCAGGAGAGAAAGAACAAATTAATCTTAAGAGGTTTACTGAAGGGCCCCTTTGATGCTTCTATGGAGGGGACTCAGCCAGCAAAAAAAATGGAAAAACCCAAGCCTTCATCCTCTTCTGCTACAAGTTTGGATCTGTCCAAAGAGAAGGGCAAGCTACAAGCTAAGTCAGACCCGACTGTCTGTTCTGACAAGACATTCTCACCTACGGCTCCTTCTGTGTTTTCAGAGCCAGTAAGATCCCACAAGTGATCCAAGTCTCCTGCCTTGGAACCAGTGCAGTCTGCTCCACAGTCTCCTTTATTACAATCTGTGGCAGGCAGTCACTGGTTTTCAACCCATTCATCTCGGTCATCCAGGAGCCTCTCGGACGATGATGTGGAGAGGCTTCATAGGACACCAGCACTAGTCAAAATACTTTCGGGTCCATCCCAGACAGAAATGGTGCTGACAGCCCAACCAACACCTGTCTCAATTCCTCCTCCAACTCCTCTGAGTTCAAAGCCGGAGTGTATGGAAGTCGTGGTGGTGGAACTGTCGGTTCCAGTAACCTCCTCCAGTCTTTCAGTTCCAACTACTGCTCCGATCTCCTCAATACCACCTTCTATTGAGGGATCTGGGAGCTGACGCTCCCTCATTGGCTCCGAGGGGGGGAGCAGCATCGGACCATTGTCCGACCCTACTCTCCCTCTCGGAGCTTTGGCGCAGGTCAGCTCGGCTCCTACATTGGCCTTGAAGCCATCGCCCTCAGTGCAGAGGAAGTCACTGGCTTTTTCGGAGCCGGATACTCTTTCAGATCGGGACTGCAATGCCTTCATGGTGATGAGGAGCATGCTGTCTGCTGATACATGTCCACCTTCAGCTCTATTGGCTCCTTTGCTTTCAGTGCCAATGTCCATCTCCGAACCTCCTCTCTGCCCCAAGGGTAGGGAACCCATGCTCCAGGACACCCCATTGGGTGATTCCCACCTCTTCTGAAACCTACCCTGAGCATCCCTCAGAGGAGGCCCTCAGAACAGCACTTGCAAGAGGAAGCATGTGGACTCCCCTGAGTCCTCTACATCAGACACAGACTAGGATGAGTCAGAAGGGTCCTCACAGTCCTCCTCTGAAGATGTCTCTTTTTCAGACATCTTAGAAATTGTTAAGCAGAGGGGTGACTGGAAGTCCCTTGTCCCTTCTGAAGACGAGTCAGTGTACCTGGATGCATTCGGTTCCCAATCCTTCACCTCTTGGGTATCTCCTCCTTTCAACCCACTATTACACGTAGTGAGTAGAAAGGCGTGGAGCTCTTCAGAAATGATGGAACCAGTTCTATGGAGGCCCAATAAATTCATAACAGCCCCTGAAGACAGACTCTTCATATCTAAAGGTGTTCCCGTTGATGCAATGGTGTGGCAGCAGCCACCAAGAAGGAATTAGCGGAAACTTCTTCATCGGTCCATCCACCGAATAAAGAATCTCATACGATAGACAGATACAGGAAGTGTATGTTTTCTTCAGCGACCTTTACACTCAGGTCACTGAACTATTTGTCCCACTTTACAAAGCTTCAAAGGGATCTCCTCAAAGAGTTAGGAGATACCTTACAGGATCCTACAGCTGTGGGAGCCTGGAGCAAGGTGGCTTCTCAGCTTGCGACCTTGATTTCAGTGGATAACTTCTCCATGCGGCTAATTTCTTACTCAGCCAATGGGGCAAGCAGGGTGGTAGGCACAGGGGTGGCCTTACGCAGACACTCCTGGATGCACCTTTGTCATTTTGCAGAGCCCTTCAAGTTTTCCTTTACCAGTGCCCCCTTTGGCAGCTCATCCTTATTTGGGCCTCAGGTAAAAGAGACTCTTACCAGGTGTGAACAGCATGGCAAAACTCTGTCTACCATGGGAGTACATTTTTCTGCTCCATCTAGGCCTTATCCTAAAATGTGGTTCCAGAAATCCCAGGGAGCTTTTCCTGACACACGTGGAAATTTTTCCCCCAGGGGCAGAGGAGGAAATAACAATGAAAGACGCCAATCTCACGACAGGGGGGTCCTCAGAATCAGGGCAACAGAGATACCTTCTCTGGTAGGCCCTTCTAGCGCTCCTGAAGCGAGGCACCACTGTCTGACTCCAGAGACAGTCGGGGGGAGATTATCCTTGTACCCAAAAGCCTGGCAGAAAATTACAGAAGTTACATGGGTACTATCGATAATATCTGGAGGTTACAATATCCCCTTCTCCCAACTTCCCCTGTCAAAAAGACAACATTCTGTCCCAGATGTTCCACACAGTCTTCGGGCTCAAGCAAACCTAGAAGTTCAAAGGTTGCTAAGAAAAAGAGTCATCCAGGAAGTCCCCGCAGACCAAATTGGATCCGGAACTTACTCAAGGTTCTTTTAGTTCCAAAGAAAACAGGGGAATGGAGACCCATATTGGATCTCAGCAGACTAAACAAATCAGTCAAGAAAACAAAGTTCCAGATGGTAACACTGCAGTCCATTATTCCCTTTCTGGGACAGGACAATTGGATGTTCTGTATTGATCTCCAGGATGTGTACTACCACATAAAAGTGGATAGACAGGCAAGGAGATATCTACGCTTCTGGCTGGGAGCCAGTCACTATCAGTTCAGAATGCTGCCCTTAGGTCTTACTACAGCCCCCAGGGTGTTCACCAAATGCATGGCAGTAGTCACAGCTCACTTGAGACATCTAGAATTCCAGATGTTTCCATATCTAGACGACTGGCTCCTTACTGCCACCACCGAGCATCAACTAATCAAGACAAGGGAATCCACAGATCGCTCTTGTTCTCAACTAGGGATCACCATAAACTATGAAAAGTCTGCCTTGTTGCCTTGTCAATATATTACCCTCATAATGGCAGATTTAGACACAAGGGCCATGATAGCAAAGCTGCCTCAAGAAAGAATATTAACGATCCATCGCCAAGTTGCCATGCTGTTCACACAAAAGAGAATTCAAGCAAGATTTGTCCTCAAAGTCCTGGGTTCTATGGCAGCAGCAATCACTCTGGTCCCTATGGCTCACTTCCACATGAGAATTCTATAGTGGCTCCTATTTGCATAATGGTCATTCCAGGATTTACCCATGTCACATCAGATTCTGATCATGGAATCCTGCAAAAAGGATCTGGAATGGTGGCTTCACTCCCCTATGGTAACAATAGGCAGGCCGTTTCTACCCCCCAACCTGTAGCCACAGTGACCACGGACACTTTTCAGATAGGGTGGGGGGGCATTATCTGGGACAGACTGTTCAAGGGACTTGGCAGGAATAGGAGTACCACTTGCACATCAATGTCCTGGAGATGAGAGCGGTGCTTCTGGCATTGCAAGCATTTCAGGACTCTACCTACAGGGACTATAGCAATTCAGATGGACAATATGTCGGTAGAATGGTACATCAACAAACAGGGTGGAACCAGATCTTACCCCTTGTGTCGAGAGGCTCTATGAGTTTAGCAATGGGTGATGTCTTCCCAACGCTTTCTGGTTGCAATGAACATCCCGGGGGAAATCCAACGTGATAGGGGACAAGCTCAGTCGGGCTATTCTGATGCCTCACAAGTGGTCCCTGAAGCAGGAAGTTGCAGACTTGATTTTTCACAAATGGGGCCAGCTACGCTGCAATCTGTTTGCCACCCACTTCAACAATAAATGCAGCAGCTACTTTGCCCTAGTCCCACCACTGGGACAGTCATCTAGGAGCGCACTTGTTCACGATTGGCCCCTGGGACTGCTTTATGCCTTCCCACCATTTCCCCTGATCCCCAAAGTTCTTCAGAAAGCACAGTCATTGGATTGCAAGCTAATCCTCATTGCCCCTTACTGGCCTCGTCAGATATGGTTCCCATTCCTTTGGCCTTATCTACAGGGGGAGCCTTGAATCCCGGACCCAGCGCCGGATCTTTTGATACATCAGTCGGGGGCTCTCCATCCTTCCATACAAACTCACGCTCACAGCTTGGTTTCACCACTTCTGGTCTTAGCCAGGCTTCCCAATGTTTTTCCAGCAGTTCAACACATTTTGATTTCCTCCCATAAGCCCACTACTAGGAAACTTTATGCTAGTAAATGGAAGAGGTTTTCTTGCTGGGCAGGCAAAAATCAGGTTGTTTCCTTTACTGCTCCCATTTCAAAGATTCTTGAATTTCTTGCTGAAATCATTGAGCGAGGAGCAGCTTCAGCTACTATCTGAGTTCAGTTAGCTGCCATTTCTAATTTCCATGTGAGAGAAATGGGGTTCAATATCATGTCCCATAGGCTATGCAAGGCATTCCTAAGAGGTACTACCCTCTTAAGACCTCCAATAAGAGATCCTTTCCCCCTGGAATCTAAATTTAGTTTTAGACACACTGATTCTTCCCCCCTTTGAACCATCTGCTTCTTATCCGCTCAAATTTCTAACTTGTAAGACCTTTTCTTTTGGTTGCAATTACCTCAGCTAGAAGGGTTTCAGAATTACAGGCCTTATCTATTCATCTCCTCTACTTGATTTTCCATAAAGATCAGATTTCTCTCAGAACCAACCCCTTTTTCTTACCCAAGGTATGTTCTGACTACAATTTGAATCAATCCATAGAGCTTCCGGTTTTCTTCCCCAGTCATGGCAAAAAGGCAGAGTATAAGCTTCGTCAATTGGACGTTCATAGATAGTTACGTTTCTATTTACACAGAACCAATGACTTTAGAAAATCTGATCAATTGTTCATAAAAGGTTGTGCAGTCTCAAAGGTGACTTTATGAAAGTGGCTTTCCAACACTATAAAACATGTCTACGATTTGCAAAAACAAAAACTTCCAGGGAAAATTAAAGGACACTCAACAAGGGCCTTGGATACCGCTATTGCTTTTCAAGCCAGACTGCCTTTGGATTTGATCTCTAAGGCAGCTACATGGGCTAATCCTCATACCTTTATCACTCAATACAAAGTAGATGTGGCCTCCAAGAAAAGGGCATCCTTTGGTTACACGGTCCGGAAGAGTTTTTTTTCAGTGAGCCACCCAAGAATCAGGTGCTGGGGACACTGTCCCAAACAGCAAGAATGAAGGCAAAATATGGACAACATAACATGAAGTTATGTACTCACCATAATGTTCCATGTTTGTTGTCCTTGATCTCAGATTCCTTCTTGCATCCCACCCTCCTTCCCCCCTTCCTGGAGGATTGAGAGAAATCCCTTGTTTTTATTGGTTATACTGGCTAGGTTTCCTTTTTACCATACCTTTTGGTTAGTCCAAGTCTCTTCTTCTTACTCTGGCGGAGGGTTACACCTTTATATGTAGGTGTCATCTGATATGTATAATAGAGTACATCCCTTGTCTATTTGTATGGTGTAGTACTGGGTTATCACAAGCGAGATCTGGGTAACTACCACTAGGCATGCTGGAATAGGGGCTAACCTCAAGCCAGTAAAAGCTCTCGAGCGATAGTATATGGCTGAGTCACAGCCGAGGGTCAGCTCCAAACCCAAACAGCAAGAAGGAAGGCAAGATCAAGGACAACAAACATGGAATGTTATGGTGAGTGCATAACTTCTTTTTCTTACCATAATGTTCCATCTGTAATGTTGACCTTCATTCATTCTTGACATCCCACCCTCCTTACCTCCCTCCAAAGACTCCTAAAGGTTTGGAGCTAGTCTTGGTACTGTAGTAGGGCAATTTCTCAGAGAAAGCTTCCACTTTATTTCTATGGGCAAACTCGATCTGAAGGGAAGGGAAGAGAAGCACTATGGGTAGCCTTAGCTCGAGAGATTCCAGCTGATGCGAGCTTGTTACAACTGCCGAGTTGGTTCTGAGGACAGAACCAAGATCTAACTGTCAAGAATGAATGAAGATCGACAACAAAGATGGAATGTTATGATAAGAACATAACTTCTTTATTGTGGCTGATATTTGTGAGACATATTTAAGTTCTGAGAGTACTTGCATACTTATTTGGTGACACTGTGGGCCACACCTAATAGTATTGCTCTTGGTCAAACTACCAGTAACATTACACAGTAAGTTTGGACACCCTTTGTTAAGAGCCTTAAAGTAGCTGATAGGGATCTGGCTGGTTGCAGTGAAAACTACCTTATAGTCTGGCTAGTAAACCTGTGCCAGCCTTTCCCAGGTGTGTGTGTTTATGTATAAATCAAACCTCAACGTGTGTGTATCAGCTACTTGGGCAGGGACATGAAGCACTGGTTAGACAGAGAGGGTGCTGGAGGCCTTGGCTTGGCCAGTCAGCTGAGATATCAGCTCTATAGCTGTGCCAGTGGGGAGTCTTATTTTGGATCTGGAGAAAGAGGGAGAAACCAGCCCCAGACTGACTGTGGTCTCTGTGCTCTTAAGGGAAATTGCACTTGATGCAGAGAGCTTCATCTCGAAATACTGTGTTTGTGTACTTGTTATCCTCCCAATGTATGTCTCCCACTGGTGCTAGTGGTGAGGACTGAGGCTCCTTGATTACTGGGCCAGAGGTCGGGTGTCACATTGTCCATTGGTAAAAGAGACACTTAGCCTCAGCAAACAAGAAGGAAAGACTCTGCCATTTGGAATCAAGTTTTTACCCCTCAACTAACCTTTTACAAGAATCAAAGAGGTGGTAAGAAAATGTGGTTCAGGAAATCTCAGGGACCTTTCCAACATTTACATGGGGACAACTCTTCCAGAGACAGAGGAGGAAGTTGCAATGGTAGATGTCACCCTAGAGGCAGTGAAGGCATGCAAAATCAGGGTTTCCATGATTGCTTTCCCGACAGACCTTTCCAGCACTCCTGAAGTGCTGCCAAACAATCCAACTCTGGAAGCAGTCAGGGAATGATTATCCCTGCATCCAGATGCCTGGGCAAATATAACAAAAGATTCCTGGGTGCTAATAAAAAAGAAATCCAGAGGTTATTCCATTCCATTTTTTTCAACTTTCAATTTGCAAAAAGAAATAGCATCCTGACATTCCACCCAGTCAGAAGTAAGCACTAGCACAAGAAATTCAAAAGTTACTAGACAAAAGTCATCCAAGAGGTCCCATCAGACCAAATATGATTCTGAACTTACATTTCTTTTTATTGCCCAAAAATATGGGGGAACCTCAGACCATTTCTGGATGTGAGCAAATTGAATCAGTATGTAAAGAAGCCAAAATTCCAATGGTCCAGGTTCAGTCCATTCTGCCATTTCTTCACAAGGGCAATTGGATGTGCTCCACAGATCTCCAGGATGCTTACTATCACATCAAAACTGACAGGCAATCCAGAAGACATTTATTCTTTCAGACAGGAACCAGTCATTACCAATTCAGAGCCCTGCCCTTTAGACTCACTACAGCACCCAGGGTGTTTACCAAATGCTTGGCAGTGGTGGCTGCTCACCTGACACTCAAAGGATTCCACGTGTTTCCATATCGGGACAACTGGCTTTTCACTGCTTCTCCAATCATCTCCCTCAGCATTCCAGGGACTATTTCCTCCAGATCAGCCAGTCACTGGGGATAACAAACTATGCAAAATCTTACTTGACACCAGTTCAGAGCCTGGAGTTCATTTGTGCACATCTGAACACAACAATGCAAATAGCATCACAACCAATTTATCTCATATCCATGCTCAGGTCTCAGGTTCATCAGATTATTTCCCATCCATCTCCTTCATCCAGATTAGTTTTTCAAGCACTAGTATGCATGACAACAGCCATTGCACTGCTTCTCTTAGCACATACTTATATGCTTGTTCTTCAATGGACTTTAGCTGTTTAGTGGTCTATTCTTCAACAACCTATATCCTTTCCAGTCAAAATTACTCCTATTTGAAAATGATGCATCCACTGGTAGATCCGGTCAGGCAGCATTCATCTAGGCCAACTTTTTGTTTTACTACCCCAATGGCCACAGTTACTACGGATGCTGCCTAACTGGGGTAGGGGAGGCATTTCCTAGGAAGGATGATCCAAGGAACGTGATGCCTCAAGAGACCAATCTTAATATCAGTGTACTAGAGATGAGAGCCATCTCATTAGCATTGTAGGCATTTCAACATGCTCTTCCTCGAGGAACTATTGCAATTCAGACTGACAACACCTCTGTAGTCTCGTACATCAACAAACAAGGAGGAGCTCAATCTTACCCTCTTTGCAGAGAGGCCATGAGAGTGTGGGAATGAACCATCTCATCAAACTGCATTCTAGTTACAAAACACATACCAAGGAAAACAAATGTGTTAGTGGATAAATTAAGCAGGTCCATTTTGATGCTGCACAAGTGGTCTCTCTGTGGCAGAAGAAATTTTTTGTCATTTGTCTGACCTTGCTGTGATTTCTTTGCTTCCCCCCACAACAAATCTAGCAGGTATTTTGCCCTGATCCCCCTTAGGGGGAGTCACTGAGAGATTCCTTATTCCACATTTGGTCCTCCGGTCTCCTTTGCGCTTATCCCCCATGTCCCTTGATTCCCAGGTTTCTACAGAAAGCAAACTGGTTATAGAGCTTAGTCATCCTCATTGCCCCCTTTGGCCTTGACGGGTATGGTTCTTCTTCCTATGGTCTCACCTCTGCTATCCTCCACGGATACTGGAACCATTTCCAGATCTCCTCTCACACCCGCTCAGGAATCAACCATCCCAGTATTCAGGCCCTTAAGCTAACCGTATGGTTTCTCTACTTCCAATAATGGTTAGACAGTCCAGTCCATACCATAATTTTATCCTCGCAAATAAGAAAAAAACTCTACCAATAAGGTTTATAAGAGGAAGTAGAAAATATTCTCCCTTTGGGATTTGAAAAATGAAGTTTACCCTTTTTCTGCTGTACTTGAATTTTTAGCTGTTGTTTTTAAAGTAGCAGCTAGCTTTTCTACCATTAAACAATTAGCAGCCATTTCAAATTTTCATACAGAAATTATTCCTTAGCTTCTTCCAAGTTATGTAAAATATTTCTAAAAGGCATTTTTCTCCTTATACCACCAATAAAGGATCCTTCACCTCTCTGGGACCTGACCGTTGTGCTACAAGGTTTAACTCAGAAACCCTTTTAACTTTCTACAAAAAATGACCTAAAAGTTCTTTTATGAAAAACATTTTTCTTGGTAGCTATTTCTTCTGCAAGGTGGATTTCTGAACTCCATGCTATTTCTGGAAAGACCACTTACATTATTTTCCATAAAGTGTTACCTTACGAACAAACCCTTCTTTTTTTACCTAAAGTGGCTTCTGAAACAAACATTAACCAATCTATTCATTTGCTGGTCTTCTTTCCAAAATTTTCAAAGAAAGGAGAATACATGCTACGTCTCCTTGATGTGCACAGACAATTATGTTTTTATCTACACAGGAAAAGAAAAATCAGAAAGTTAGATCAGCTCTTTGTTTTTTTTTCACCAAAAAGACTGGGATGCCGAGTTTCTAAAGTTACTTTAGCTAGATGGATCACTGATTGTAATTCCTGGATCTGTTCTCAATGAGGCATTTCCCTACCTAAACCACAACAAAGCTCACTCAACTAGATCCATGGCTACTTCATCTGCTTTTTAGTCAAGAAAGTTTGTTGATATTTTTGCGGCGACAATATGGTCTAATGCTCATACCTTTGTTACTCATTACAAATTGGATCTCATATCGAGAAGTAGAGCTGCCTTTGGCTTGGCAGTGCTCCAGCATATCCTTCCATGAGGGCTACCAAAGGTCAACATAGCTGGGGACTCTGTCCCATGTGCTGAAGAAGAATGAAAAAGACAACATCAGATTTAAAAGTTATGTATTCACCATAACTAGGCATCTGTGTTGTCCATTTTCATTCTTCTTCAGTTTCCCTCCTATCTATCCCCTGTTCTTGAATCTTCTGGAGAAACCTGTTGGACTGGTACTGGAACTTATAGTTACAAGTTTGAGCCCTTTTTTCTTTCAGCTATCCCTGTTTCTGTCTAGCTATAGGGTCCTTGTGGCAACAAACTTGATCTGATGTATTGGGGATGGACCATATCGCTCAACCTGGAAACATCAATAATCTGGAGAAAAGCCTATAAAACGTATGTACAAATGGACAAAAATTGGGATGCTGATTAACATAAAATTTGCGTACATAATTGTGTGACCCCACCCACCCCAGTGGGATTGTGGGATACCAACAGTCAAACAGAAATTGAAGAACAAACAAGATATTAAGACACTACCAAAATATGAAAATGTGGATTAACATACATTTTCCTGAATAAAATAAGTTATAATTATTGCCATTATTTATGAAGTGTAATACACCACCTATTCTCCAAAAGTTACCAGTTTTAGGACTGATGAAGGACAGGTAAATCTGAGTCGAAATCATGGACCTACAGTTGAGAAGTAACTTCTAATTGTAGCCCTAAAATTATAACCCTAAACTGAACTGCTTAACCTTTAAACTCCAAACCTGTGTTCCCAACCCTAACCCCAAAAGTCTAAATGTGACATTGAAACTATAGATGAGAAGGAACGCTTGCAACAATAAAAACAATGTTATACTAGAACTTGCCTGTAAGTCCTACTTAATGTAGTTTACTTTGAAAGAATGCCTGGCTGCTGTAATTTAATATCGCAAAATTCCAATTGTGGGGCACATTAAGACTATCTCAGTCACTGAGCATCAAATATCTCAGTCACTGAGCATCAAAAAAGCTCACAGCGGTTTGCTCTCTGGAGACAGCAGCACCGTATAGTGCCTTCATCTTCCTCCAGTGTTAAACTTAGTATGATACTGTGCACACATTTGGTACCACTGTACCTTAGTAGTGCCTCGACTTTCAACTGTACTTTTTACTGAGAAGAGGGAAATATGACCAAAGAACTAGTTCTTAGTACAGCTTGCTTATGCTCTTGCCTCAGCCATTCAAAGCAAAGTGAAAGTTTCAAATCTGAGCTGATGGCTTTATAACACTTCATAAGACTAAGTTTAAAACAAATGCTTACTGATGTCCTGTTACAAATTTAAGTTTTACATATAATCTTGGTGTTCATTTCCAAACCACTCCAGCCGTTTCTATAGAAACTGCAAGACGTCTCCAATATATTTTCCATGCCACAGTTTAAAGGTGAAGGGTCAGGTGTTTTGCTCGAATGTAGTTTATGCTTCTGAAGTAGCAGTTTGTGGTTTGACAACTTAGTTTTACGCTGGTTTATGAGCATGACTAAATGACGAAATCCCTTTTGGTGATATTGCACTACAACAGTCTACAGTTCAAAATTCACATCGATCAGAAGGAGTGGAGTCAGGGAGTGTTTGGGCAGAAATACAAGCAAGAAATATGTGGTAAGCTAAAAAGTAATTAATTGTGGATGTGTTAGGTAAATTGCTATTTTGATTGAGAAATACAATTGTAATAATAATGTTAACCTGTTGTTTTGATAAAGAGTTGCGGCAAATGAAGGAAATGTCCCACCCTGTTTCAAGATGTATGTATCCTTTCCACAGAAGAAACTTCAATTGCTTTGTAGCTAAGGGTATAGGGAAATCTGGTTGAGTAGGTGGCTAGTTATAAAAAGTGAAAGGTGTATTGGTTTTCATTTGCTTTGGGTACTTGCTGATACTGTTACGAAACAAGAAGTATACTTTTTATGGATCTATCAAATTTAAGTTTATACATACTAGGAAACATTTGTTTAGGATTGGTGTCCATCTTCAGCCTTTGCATTGGATTGCATTTATTAGATAATCTTCTTAGCTAAAGAAAAAGTACTCAAAAACATTGATTTGCTTTGTATTATGGCCTGTTGTTTTAGTTGGCAACATTCATTAATTGTACAGTTATACAGCACTGTTTTTGCAGTTGGTTCTGATCTTATTTTTTCTTTAATTACTATAGTTGGTATGCCGGCCCAAGACTGAAATTTGGGATTTGCCTATTACTGTTACCATTATTTAAAATATTGTTTCTCTTTGGGTCTTCGTTGGTTAAGACTAGTATTGGAAAGTTCACCTACACTTTCCTGATTATAAAACATGTCAACAGTATGGTTACATTTGTTTTTATTTTTCATAAATCTCCCAAGTCTCCGAGTCTAACACAAGCAGTCAGGCACTGCCTCAAAATGCTGATGTCATAGGCTGGCATTGTGTGATGATGTTAGACATAACTTAAAATTGTAAATAAAAATAAAAACATTTGAGAATTGAAGGGGCCATTCTGGAATTCGTGGCACCTCATTATTTTGCCCTCAAAACTGGTAAATACCAGGGAATTTTGGTATGGTTGAGAGGTAAGGGATAGGTTGAAGCATTGTGGGTAGAGGGAGGAGCTCGAAGTTGGATCCAAAGTCTAGAGTATGTGGTCAAGTCAGATCTGAGGATCGAATCTGAACGCATGTGTTGAGGAAGAATGACGATGAACAATACAGATGCCTAGTTATGGTGAGTACATAACTTTTAATTTAGGCTGTATATATTCATTTTGACCAAAGCTAGAATTTTTAACAAAATTAAAGGACTTTTGTGTGTACTTTGCGCCTAAAACTACTACTGAAACTATAATTTTATTCAGTGCAGTCTTTAAAATAATAACCCCTGCAGAAATAGACAGATTGCTTTTTGCACCACTTTGTATGTTAAACATTTCTGACAGGAATTGTTATCAGTTTATGAATTATTTCTCATCTAATACTGTTTTAGGCTGTGTCAATTTATTTGAAATTAAACTAGCCTTTTTTTGTTTAGAAAATCGGGGGACATTTGTGCATGTACTTTGTGTTTTTAACTGTGTTACTGAAACTATTGTCAATTCATTCAGTGTAGGGTATAGCATATAGAACAGTATCCCTACAGAAATAGATTTTAGACCCCTATTTAGTGGGAGAATAGTGGGATTTTTCCATTGTTTACTGGGCAGACAGTGCATCTAGTATTTGGTATTGATCTGGCAGCCACTTTTTGTCCCCTGACTTAATAAATTGAGATACAGTGCCCCACCATCACCTACCCCTTGTGCATCTAAAAAACATCAAAACAAATCAAGAAATATGCCTGAGACAGCTGTCAGACAATTTGACTTCTTTTGCCTCCAGGTTTCTGGTGTGAAGCTATTACCACAACTGTGCATGACACAAGGGTCAGACATGTCCCCCAGGCCTGTACCAATACCTGGTTCAGGCAGGGGAGAACCAAACTCTAGGTGCAAGGAAAGTCAGAGATGCAGAAATCTGTTCCCAGTGTTGATATGCCACCCCTCAGGAAATTTTCCACTAGTGTAATGCATACAAAAAAGAGATGGGAGACCTTCCATTGTGGAAGGCAACAGTTTCTGACTGTTTGCACTTGAATTGGTGGCTATGGCTAGATCCATTCTTAGGCAGTTGCTTCTGCTGGTGCTAACTCCTCTTTTCAACCACCCAATAGATCCTGATTTTTGAAAAGGATTCAAAATCTGATATTTCAGAAGGGTCAAAATCAGATCAGTTAGCTTCCCCTGAGGCAAACAGCTGCAGCAACCCAAACAGATGATGTTATGTTGTCCCATCTCACCTTCGTTCTTGCTTGTTGGGTTTGAAGCCAATCCTTGGCTCAGACTCAGCTGATTTACTATAGCTTGAGAGCTTTTACTGGCTTGAGGCTAACCCCTATCCCAACATGACTAGCGGTAGCTACCCAGATCTCGTTTTCCACTTGCAGCATCGAAATTGTGACTACTGGCTCAGGCTAAGTGCTATGTGCTTTTTTCCACTTTATTATTATCCTTATCTAGGTTTTGTGGTTGTATTAACTTGTTAGAGCATATACTATCCCCTGTTAGTCTAACGACCCCTTCCTCTTCTTGTGGGTGTTTTTTGGCCATCGTTTTCTCCTCAGGCCTTGCTTTCTTCTTCGACCCATTTAAATTATAGGGTTCTTCTTCTTTTTCCCCACCCTTTCTGGGATAGCCATTTAAGTTAGAGGCTCTCCTATTGGGGGAGTTGCCGTTTAAGTTAGAGGCTCTCCCCCTTTTTTCTTCTCCCCTTTAAAAAAAAGTTTTTTTTTATTGTTGTCTGGGCTAGCCATTACAGCCTTATAGTAGTTGGTTGTTGTGTGTTGTTAGCTTATAGCTTTGTTTTTTCTACTGCCATGGAAAAATTTACACTATGTCCAAAGAGTCGAAACCCTCTGGGTTCAAAAAATGCGACTCGTGTTGCCAAAAAATGTCCCTTACAGATGGGCACAGGAGTTGTGTATATTGTTTGGGGGCTGTTCACCTGCAGGATTCATGCTCAATCTGTCACGCTTTAAGTTCCAGAGTCCTGCAGGAGAGAAAAAATAAGTTAATTTTGCGTGGCCTTCTGAAGAACCCTCAAGATTCTTCATTTCAGGGTCCTCAGCCAGCTAAAGTGTCCGAAAACACACTAAGCCATTGGTTCCGAGTTTGGAACAGACAAAATCAACTGAAAAACTTTTGGCTCTGTCAGCTCCCAGCATTGGCTCTGACAAAGCTAAGTCTCCAGCGGCTCCATCTGTGTCCTCAGAGCTAGTCTGAACCCATAAGAGAACAAGGTCCCCTTCTTTGGAGCCGGTAAGTTCTGCTCCACAATCTCCTCTGCTGCAACCTGGAGTGGGCAGTCACCGGCCCTCTTCGCACTCCTCTCGGTCCTCCAGGCTGTCGGATCATGACATGGAGAAAGTGGTCAATAGGCTCCTCAAGTCACAGGCACTTGCTAAATTACTATCGAGCCCAGCCCATAAGGAACTGGCTCCTTCGGCCCATTCAGCTTCTCCATCGGTTCCTCCTCCAGCTCTCTTGAGCTCGGAGCCGGAGTGCATGGAGGTCTTGGTGGTGAAACCATTGGCTCCAGTTACTTCTCCTTTATTGGTTCCAACAACTGCTCCGATCTCCTCGATGTCTCAGTCCATTGAGGGATCTGAGCACCGAAGCTCTATCATTGGCTCCGAGGAGGGAAGTGGCATCGGACCCTTGTCTGACCTCGCTCTCCCTCTTGGAGCTACAGCTCAGGTGAACTCGGCTCCCACTTTGACCTCAGAGCCATCGGTCTCAGTTTGCAGGAGATCTCTGGGCTCTTCAGAGCTGGCGGCTCCTTCAACTCGGAACCATGGTGCCTTCGAGGTGATGAGGAGCATGCTGTCCCCTGACTGCTCCACCCTCGGCTCCATTGGCTCCTTCTCCCTTGATGCCTGTGCCTGCCTTTGACCCTCCTCTCCTGCCTCCAAGCATAGGGTACCTGTACTCCAGGATGCCCCATTGGATGACCCCACCTCTTCTGAAACCTCTCCCGAACATTCGGAGGTCCCTCGGAAGAAAAGATGTAAGAGGAAGCATCTAAACTCCCCTGAGTCTATCACTTCAGACACAGACTTGGATGAAACGGAAGGGTCCCCACGGTCCCCCGCTGAGGATGTCTACTTTTCAGACATCTTGGAAATCCTTAGACAGAGGTGTGGCTGGAAGTCCCTAGCCCCTTCTGAGTATGAGTGTGTATACCTGGATGCATTTGGTTCCCAACCCTTCACCTCTTGGGGGTGTCTGCCTTTTGACCCACTTTTGTCTGTAGTAAGTCAAAAGGCATGGAGCACTCCATAGACCATGGAACCAGTTCTGTGGAGAATGAATAAATTTATTACTGCTCCTGAGGATAAGTCCTTCCTTTCCAAAGGGGTCCCTCTTGATGCCATGGTGGTGGCGGCAGCCACTAAGAAGGAACTTGTGGAAACTTCTTTATCTGTCCATCCGCCAAACAAGGAGTTTCGTACAATGGACAGTTATGGGAAGCATATGTTTTCTTCACCGACCTTTACTCTTAGGTCGCTGAATTACTTGTCACACTTCACCCAACTTCAGAGGGATCTCCTGAAGTAGCTAGGAGATACCCAGCAAGATCATACAGCTGAGGGAGTTGCGAACCGGGCGGTTTACCAGCTTGCGACCTTGACCTCAGTGGTTCACTCCTCCATGAGGCTAATTTCTTATGTGGCAGATGGAACGAGTATGGCAGCAGGTACCGGAGTAGCTTTGTGGAGATGCTACTGGATGCACCTTTGTCAGTTTGTGGAACCTTTTAAGTCTTCATTTACCAACCCCGTCTTCAATGGCTCATCCTTGTTCGGGCCTCAGGTAAAAGAGACTCTCATCAGGTGTGAACAGGATGGTAAGACTCTCTCTGCCATAGGAGTCCATTTTTCCACTCCATTTCGACCCTATCCTAAAAGTCAGAAGATTGGAAAGATGTGGTGCTGAAAATCCCAGGGAGCTTCACCTGACACACATGGAGATTTTTCCCACAGGGGCAGAGGGGGAAACAACAACGGAAGACACCACCCTTGTGGCAGGAGGGGACCACAACAGCAGGGTGACAGAGATGCGTTCTCTGCTAGGCCCTTCCAGCACTCCTGAAGGGAGGCCCAACTGCCCAACTCTGGAGGCAGTCAGGGGCAGACTATCAATGTACCCAGCAGCCTGGCAAAATATCACAAGAGAGACATGGGTACTGTTGATAATATCCAGGGGTTAAAAAATTCCTTTTTCTTAGTTACCCCCCTCAAAAGAAAAATGTTCTATCCCAGATGTTCCACCCAGTCTTTGGGATCATGCAAACCTAGAGGTTCAAAGATTGCTAGAAAAAAGAACCATCTAAGAAGTCCCTGCAGAACAAAGTGGATCCAGAACTTACTCAAGGTTCTTTTTAGTTCCAAAAAAGACAGGGGACTGGAGACCCATTTTGGATCTCAGCAAGCTAAACCAATTGGTAAAAAAGATGATGTTCTAGATGGTAACACTGCAGTCCATTCTTCCCTTCTTGGGTCAGGATAATTGGATGTGCTCCATAGATCTCCAGGATGCGTGCTACCACATAAAAATGGACAGGCAATCCAGGAGATTCCTACACTTCTGGCTGGGAGCCAGTCATTATCAGTTCAGAGCCCTGCCCTTTGGTCTCACCACAGCCCCCAGGGTGTTCACAGTGTATGGCAGTGGTCACGGCTCACTTGAGGCATCCAGGATTCCACGTGTTTCCATATCTAGACAACTGGCTCTTCACTGCTACCACTGAGCATCAATTGATCAGAGCATGGGACTACGCAATTCAAACTTGTTCCCAGTTAGGCATCATCATAAACTATGAAAAGTCTGCCTTGTTGCCTTGTCAGTCTATTACCTTTATAGGGGCAGATTTAGATACAAGATGCATGATAGCAAAACTGCCTCAAGACAGGGTGTCAACCATTCGTCAGCAAGTTTCATTTCTCATAAACAAGATGAGAGTTCAGGCAAGAGAAGTTTTACAATTCTTGGGCTCTCAGGAATGCTGCAATTACACTAGTTCCTTTGGCACACTTCCACATGCAGATTCTGCAGTGGCGTCTTTTCGCTCAGAGGTCTTTCCAGGATTTATCTATGTTACACATGATCTTGATCATGGAAACTTGCAAAAAGGAACCACCAGTTTTAGCGCTTTCATCTCTGTAACAGAGACTTCATCAGAAACAAATTACTACAATTAATTAACCATATATATAGTGTTTAAATTAATGACATCACATAATCAATTGAAATTTAAAACAATACCAACATTATCTAACTGGCGTCCTGGATTCCTGGTTCACTTATAGTAATTCTAGTGGTTTATTCAGGTTTTTTATTTGTAACTTGCAAAAAGGACTTAGTATGGTGACTGGTCTCCCCCCAGGTGACTATGGGCTGACCCTTTCTAGATCCCTATCCTGTAGCCACAGTGACCACGGATGCCTCCCGGATAGGGTGGGGGGGGGCATTATCTGGGACAGACTGTCCAAGGAATGTGGCAACCTCATGAGTACCATTTGCACATCAGTGTTCTAGAGATGAGAGCAGTGCTTCTGGTGTTGCAAGCACTTCAAGACTCTACCTACTGGGACCATTGCAATTTAGACAAACAGTATGTCAGTGGTATGGTACATCAACCAGCAGGGCGGAACCAGATCTTACCCCTTATGTCGGGAGGTGCTTCAAGTATGGCAATGGGCGATGTCTTCCCAACATTTTCTGATTGTGATGCACATTCCTGGAAAATCCAGTGTGATAGCGGACAGGCTCAGCTGGGCTACCCTCATGCCTCATGAGTGCTTCCTGAAGCAAGAAGTTGCAGACTTGATTTTTCACAAATGGGGCCAGCCATGCTGTGATCCTTTTGCCATTCCCCTTAACAAAAAATGCAGCAGCTACTTTGCCCTAGACCCCCCCCCCTCCGGGACAGTCACCCAGGGATGCACTTGTTCACAATTGGCCTCCGGGACTACTCTATGCCTTTCCACCTGTCCCTCTAATTCCAAAGGTACTTAAGAAAGCAAAGTCGCTGGGTTGCAAACTCATCCTCATTGCTCCTTCCTGGCCTCATCAGACATGGTTCCCATTTCTTTGCCATCATCTTCAGCTGGAGCCTTGGATACTGGACCCAGTTCTGGACCTCCTGATGCATCAGTTGGGTGGGCTTCATCCTTCCCTCCAAACTCTCAAGCTGACTGCTTAGTTCCTCCACTTCCAGTCTTAGCCAGGCTCCCAAACATTTCCCTGGCTGAACAACGCATCCTAGTGTCCTCTCACAAGCCCCCACTACCAGGAGGATTTACACTAGCAAATGGAAAAGGTTCTGTTATTGGGCGAAGAGTAATGACACTGATCCCTTCACTGCTCCTGTTCACAAGATTCTTGACTTTCTGGCTGAAACCTTCAAAAGAGAGGCAGCTGCAGCTACTATTAGGGTGCAACTAGCTGCCATCTCCAATTTTCTTGGATTCTAACATCATGTCCCATAAGTTGTGCAGAGCATTCTTACGAGGTATAACTATTTTACAGCCCCCGGTAAGAGAACCCCCCCCCCCCCCGACCTAAACTTGGTTTTAGCTTCTATGGTTCTGACACCTTTTGAACCAGCAGCATCTTATCCCCTGAAATTTCTTTATTGGAAAACCCTCTTCTTGGCTGCTATAACCTCAGCTAGATGGGTTTCTGAATTACACGCTTTGTCTATTTGCCCGCCGTATCTCATTTTTCACAAAGATAGGGTCTCTCTTAGGACCAATCCTTCCTTTTTGCCAAAGGTTTATTCAGAGTATAACTTAAATCAGTCCATTGAGCTTCCTGTGTTCTTCCCCAATTACAGCAACAAGGCAGAGTATAGACTCCACCAATTGGATGTTCATAGACAATTATGTTTTTATTTACACAGGACCAAAAACCTTAGAAAATCAGACCAATTGTTTGTATCCTTTGCTGACAATAAACACGGTTCTCCAGTTTCAAAAGTGACCTCAAAATGGCTGTTGGATGCAATCAGTTATTCATATGACTTGCGTAAAAAGTCACTCCCAGGAAGGCCCAGAGGACATTCAAACAGGGTCTTAGCCACCTCTGTTGCCTTCCAAGCTAAATTGCCTTTAGAATCAATCTGTGCAGCAGCAACTTGGGCAAATCCTCATACCTTTATCACTCATTACAAAGTGGATGTGGTCTACTGGAATAGGGCATCCTTTGGTTCCACGGTCCTGAAGAGTTTGTTCCAGTGAGCCACCAAAAAACCAGGTGTTGGGGACACTGTCCCAACCAGCAATAATGAAGGCGAGATGGGACAACATAACATAAAGAAGTTATGTACCTACCATAACATTCCATGTTTGTTGTCCTTCAGCTCACCTTCCTTCTTGCATTCCCCCCTCCTTCCCCCTTCTTGGAGGTTTGAGAGGAGTTCCTTTGTTGGTTACACTGGCTGAGTTTCCTGCTGACATACCAGGTTAGTTAACCATGCCCTTGTTTTATTCCTCTGTCCTTCCTATCTTAAATGCTTAAGAGATTAAGCTTAGTAAAAAATTTTTACTATGTATGTCTAGTCTGGGCTATTACAAATGAGATCTGGATAGCTACTGCTAGGCATGTTGGGATAGGGGTTAGCCTCAAGCCAGTAAAAGCTTTCGAGCTATAGTAAATCGGCCATGTCAGAGCTGAGGATTGGCTCTGAACCCAACCAGCAAGAAGGAAGGCGAGATGAAGGACAACAAACATGGAATGTTATGGTAGGTACGTAACTTCTTTTTTTTTTTCTTTTTCCCTAATGCTGGCTAGATTAAGGGATGTATTAAACTGGAGTAATCTTTGACTGCTCTCAAGGTCAGCAGGGTATATGATCTTTTGGAGGATGAGGCCCCAGATATGACTTTCCCTTCATTAATCCCAGTGTTGGAGAATGTTTTTAAGAAATTATGCAGTTCTCTATTGAATGAGTCTGCATAAATAAGTGTTTAAGAAACTCAGGGTGTGGTCGACCATGCCTGGTCATTAAGCCCACTTATTTGCGTGTCCTGCTGCTGTTGTGTCCCCAGTGACATTCTTCCAACAAAAATACTGTCTTCATCAAACCTAGTGCCTTCAGATAAGCTAGGCAAGTGCCTATAATCTCAAGGAAAGTAGCTGACTCAGTCCAGCACAGTAGCCTTTAAGGTGTTTAACTACCAGTGTTTTATGTGGAAGTTTGACTAAGGGGTATCTAAAATGTTCCATATTCCCAAGTTTTCCCTCAATTAAGTAGGATAATTTTCAGAGGCCCAACAAATAGAAATCTCAGCCAAACAAAAGCCAGGGCACGAGAAGGAAATGGCAGAATACGAACTCTGCCAAACCTAACAACAGGGGTTCCTTTCCCAAAAAGAAGAATCCCCCTTCCAGCCAAGGCACTGCACCTATCTTTCCCAAGCTCCCCTCTAGGTGTCCAGTCTTGAAAGTTAGATCTCAACAAGGTGCCCTGGCCATAAATAGTTTTTGACAAATGGATGTTCATCATTGTTGGAAGAGGTCACAAGTGGCAGTGGAAAGAACATCTGTCTCAGTTCAAGGGGTGACCCCTCACCTGCCAGGCCAGACTTATTTCCTCCTATACTCCAGCAAATGCTGGACTCGGGGGTCACAGAACCAGTCCCTTCTTCAGAAAGAATGAAACATGTCTTACCTAGAGTTCAAGCTGAATTTTCAGAAGTTGTACCTGACACCCTTGCAAAGACACGTTTCCTTGGGTGCTTAATTGACTCTGAAAAAAGAATGGCCTTTCTTACCAAAAACAAGATCCTGTATTACCAGATGGTGCTTCAGGAATTCTCCAGGAGGAACTTCACCACAGCAAGAAAATTCCTTAAAAATTCTTGGACTTGTGTCTTCCATGATTCTCATGAAACCACTGGTCTATCTCTACATGAGCAAAATTCAGTGGTATGTCTGTAACTGTTGGACCCAGCACCTACATTCCCTGGAATCTCAATTACCAGTGCTGCCCTTCATGAGAAGACTGTTGCAATAGTTACAGTGATGGAGAGCACAGCTGAGTATCAGTCCAAGACTTCCCTTCTTCCCTTCTATTCTGGTGCAATCAGTCCAAACAGATTTGTCCAACTTCACTTGGGAAGCTGTGTCAATGGAAGTGCAAGTGCTGACCACTTTGGGGCTCAAGGACACACAGAAGCACATCAATATCAAGGAAATGTTTTCAGTCATCCATGTCTTGAAAGTTCTTCCCCATCTATGGACCCTGGGTTCTCTCCTGGTGGTTACAAACACCACCACATGCATGTGATACCTCAACAAACAAGGGATTAGAAAGTCATACTGTCTGTGCTAATTGGCAATGATTTCTTGAGAGCTGGCTTTACAGCATTTACTGACTCTTCAGGCATTATAAATTTACATTTACATTTTACATTTGTTAACTGGGTTAGTTCAGCTGAGCATTAGCTCATTTTTAGTGGAGACCCAAGGAGAAAAGCTCCGCAATCAATATTAATATTTTACATACAGTCAGCAAGAAAATTGCATTGGCAGCTAAAACAATTAGTTAGAGAAGTAACATTTTACAAAAAAATTTTACAGAAAACAGTTGGGTACAAATAACACTTTTGGGCAGACAGACTAAGCAGATCTTGTGCAGACCCACATGAGTGGCAACTCAAGGCAGTGGTCCTCCAAGTCCTAGTCCAGATGTGGGAACACCTCATATAGATCTGTTTACCCCCTTTTAAAACAGACAGCTGGAGAATTACTGTTCCAGACATCCTTGCAGCCATGCTTGGAGGTCAAACTCATTCTTGTTCTCTTAGATGAGAATGTCCCTGTATGCATTTCCGCTCTTTCCACTGATTCTCAAGGTACTTCTAAAGGTTCATAAAGAGATGCCAAAAATCGTGGAGACCTCCTGTTGGCTCAGGCATTCTTGGTACTCCCTTCCAATTTTATTGGACAAGGGCAATTATCACAGACTTTCTCACACTCTCAGTATTTGCTCAGACAGTCTCAGGAGTGACTGGTGCACCCCGGTTTCATGCAACTACAGCAAACAGCCTGGATGATTCAATCTTGCTCCATTTTGGCCCTTGTTTCATGAGGATGTGCAGTAGGTGTTAAAGTAGCCCTTAAAACCTACTACCATAAAATCTTATGTTTACAAATAGATGAGGTTTTCTAAGTGGTGCCTAAATGTGAACAGAGATTCCCTTGAGGTTAACATCCCTCTGGTCATAAATATTTGTGTGAGCTACTTCAGGATTGGTAATTATATGCATCTATTAATTTGCATTTAACAGCCATTGCTGCTTGTCTGCCAATGGAGCCCCTCTTTCTTATTCTCTTTTGGTAAAACAGTTCATGAAAGGAATATTGCATATGAGATTCCCTCGCATGCAAATTCCTCATTCTTGGGATTTCAACTACTTTCTGGAAAAAATCAGTTTAACAGCTCTCAAACCTGCTGAATAGACTGATCTGAAGTTCTTGACATGGAAAACTGTTTTGCTTATTGATCTGATTTCTGCAAGGCACATTGCTGACCTGCAAGCACTCAAGGTGAGGCAACCTAACTTGATTTTCCATAGGGATAGGGTTGTATTACATACTAACCCCTCTTTCTTGCCAAAAGTAGTCTCAGAATTTACCCTCAATCAGTCTGTTAACCTCCCTATGTTCTTTCCAGAACCTAATAATAAGGGAAAGGGGATACTTCATACCTTGCATGTGCATCAGCAGCTTATTTACTATCTTGACAGAATGAAACCCTTTAGGAAGTCTGAAAGGCTTTTTTTATTTCCTACACAGGAACTAAGAAGGGTTATCCTGTCTCTGTGCAAACCATTGCCCCCAATTCTCACCCACCCTCACTACTCCTAAACATAAATCCCATAGCTCCACCAACTACTTGAAACTAGCCAATCAGATTCTGGTAACTGATCATTCAAACCTACCCATTAACAGTTTCTACTACTTCTCCTGATGGCTCCTTCTAGTTCATAAATACTTTTCTTATCTCATGCTACATTACTTCTAGTTCTACGTCTACAACTTTCTTCACTCAACTCTACCTTAATTATCCTACACCTACATCTGTAACCATATTCCTATCCACCCCATCTGAGAGCAACTCAGAAATATCTCCCAGTCTCTATCAAATAACTCTGCTACTCTTCACGAATGTACTAATGCTTCCTACAAACTCTATTCCCTTTACAGGCTTTATCCCTTCTCTCATACTTCACACTATCACGTCTAAGCAACTGCAACATACATTTCTCCAATCAGCAATATATTCAATATTAACTCTCTGTAATGACATATATCCTAATCCAGGACCTATTTCCACCACCCCTCCTGCACCATCTAACTCCATTAATTCCTGTAAATCACTGTATATTGTAACACTAAATTTACAGAGTATTCAAAACAAGACAACTGACCTTCATGCCTGGATAGCCCAGAGTAAACCTGATATCACTGCTGCCACGAGACCTGGCTAAAACCAAACATAAAAGATTCAGAATTCCTCCCTCCAAACTACAATACAATAAGGGTTGATAGACCTTACATAAAAGGAGGTGGAGTAGCACTCCTTTTCCATAATATCTTCAACATATTCCCATACAGTGATTACACCACAAGTCTGTAATGCTGAAATTCTGGTCTCCTTCCTAAAATAAATAAATCAAAAAAACATTGTATCATAGGCCTATGCATTCCCCTGGTAATAATATACCAGTACTGGAAGAAATACTATATTGGGTCTCTTGCGCTATTAAAAATGAAACTGTAATTCTGGGTGATGCAAATATCACCTGGTTAAACTTTTGTTCAAAATTGCCATCCTTAAATATAAATCTATTTAATTTCATTCAACTTATCACCTCTTCCACAAGATTTAATAATAGTACTAAGGAAGGTTCCATCCTAGACTGGATACTAGATGTTAAGTTGTCTATCTCGCCTTCATTCTTGCTGGTTGGGTTCAGAGCCGATTCTCGACTCTGACTCGGCCATCTTCAAAAGCTTGAGAGCTGCTTACTGGCTTGAGGCCACCCTATATCCCATGATGCCTGGCGCTACATACCCAGGCTCAGGTCGTCTAAAACTTTATAATTATTGATCTGAAGTAGGAGATTCATTTGTCTGCAACCTGTGGGTTATGGATCTGATATCGGATCCGAACCGGCATGGTTATCCAGCTATGGATCTGAGCTCTTAGCTCCTCCCCTCACCCATAATGCCCTGCTCTCCCTACATGACCTCAGATCTAGTTTGCCGCGCTGGTAACCAGGTCTTGGATCGTCTGAGCTCTTCAGCTAAGTGACTATTTTACCTAAAGAAAGCTTTATTTTGAATTTTTGCAGTTAGTTTTGAGTGATTGTGTTAGGTTCCCCTTAACCTTTTGATAGTTTCAGTTAAACATTTTTACTTTTAAAACTTTAAGTTTATACCCTCCCCTCGCTGGTCGTAGTTTCTGTTGAGTGTACTGTTTGGGGCCTTGTGTGTGTGCTAGTTTAGTACTAGTTCTCTGTCTTTTATTTAAAAAAAAAAAAAAAAAGACTTTAGTTATGTCAGAAGCCCCTAAGGCAATATTTTTGAAGTGCTCCGAGTGTGGCCATAAGCTTTCCCCTGCTGATGGCCACACACGGTGCGTTCGATGCCTTGGGGTTGAACACCTCACTTCTGGATGTTCCATTTGTGCAGGGTTCAACCCCAGGGCATTGAAGGAGCGGAGGTCGAAGCTGGTCCTGGCGGGACTTCTACCCCCAGACTCGGCTTCGGCTCCCGCTCCTGTGGTGGGTACCGTGGCTTCGGTTCCCTCCTCGCCTGCTCCCCCTCCTCCACCTGGGACTCAACCTCCTGCTGTTGGGTTGGAGGGGAGAGAGAGGCAAGAAAAAAGGATCGGAGAGAGAAGCACCACAAGCGGCGGGCCGAGACCTCCGTTTCGGCCCCGCCAGCTAAGCGGGCTTCTCCTCCAGCCTCCTTGGCTGTTGGCTCTCCCCCCCTTGGCTCTGGTCTCTGGTCTGCTTTTCACCGGGGCCTGAGGAGGAGGAGACCCGATCTCCGTTGAGGCTATCGAGGAGGCACTCAAGGTCTACCTCGGTAGCCTCTTCGAGATCCACGTATAGCCTTTCCAACGCTGATCTGGACCGGATGATGAGAAGATTCATCCAGACCCAGATGCAGATGGGAGTGCTCCTGCCTCCACCCCCCTCTGGGGGGGAGCTCGACCCCATTTTTCAAGCCTATAGCTCCTTCTCCGACCTGCTACCCGGGTTCAGAGCGTTCGGAGCCAGGCAGCTTCGGAGCCGGGGGTGGGTCGGCGCCAATAGTACTAGTTACTTCAGATCTGACCCTGCCCTCTAGTGTTTCGGATCCGACCTCTCGGAGCCTGGCTCCGAGCTTCGGATCCGGGGGACTTAGTGTGCCTTCGGCGCCGTCTGTGTCGGAGCACACTGGTCCCTCGGATCCGAGTGTCTCGGGGCCGGCTCCAATCCACTCTTCGGATCCGAGGGGGAGCCGACTTTCAGATCCTTTGGTCGAGGCTGGCTCCCCCTCGGCTTTTGATGTAGTGGAGAGGGCTCTGTTGAGGGCTTCCGGACCCCCGGCACTTGCTTCGGCTCCGTCCCGCGCTCCATCTGCACTGGGTCAGGCTTCCACCATCCGGCCACTGGGACAGCCCGCTTCAGTGCCCCAAGCTGTTCCTTTGGAACAAGACACTGCTTGCGAGGGCTCCTCAGACAGCCCCCCCAAGGAAGCCCCTCACAAGCATACGTGTAAAAGGAGGCACATAGACTCCCCCGAGTCTTTAACTGAAGACACGGATTTGGAGGAAGGGGAAGGCTCCCCAAGATCACCCCCTGAGGATGTCTCCTTTGGAGACATCATGGAAATGCTTCGCATAAGGGGGGGTGGTCTGCCCCCAAGTCTTCCTCGGACGAGTCCGTGTTCTTGGAAGCATTTGAAGTGGGCCCGTCTGCCTCTTGGGTGTCCCCTCCTGCCGACCCCCTGGTGGACCTTATTACCACCAAGGCGTGGAAGGAACCGAACACCGTGGAGCCAATCCCCAAAAGGCCAGACCGAATCCTTAGCCCCCTGCAGACCGTGCCCACTGGAGTAAGGGGCCCCCGGTAGATGCCATGTTGACGGCAGCATCCACCAAGAGGGAACTCGCCCAGGAGAGTCCCTCAGTCCATCCTCCGAGCAAGGAGTCTCGGATGATGGACCGCTTGGGGAAGCGAATGTTTAGTTCAGCGACCTTCTCAGTGAGGACGCTCAACTACCTGGCACATGTTATCAGGATGCAGCGCGATCTTATTAAAGAATACGCTGCATCCCCCCCTGAGTCCATGTCGGAGGAGGACAAACTTTTGCACTCCACCCGTATGGCCACTCTTCGGTCCGTGACGAATACATCTATGTGGTTGCTGTCCCATGCTACTGAGGGAGCCGCTAGAGCTGCAGGAGTAGGCCTAGTCATGAGACGCCAGGCCTGGCTCTGCCATTGCGATTTCACGGAGCCCTTCAAGGCGTCCTTCGCGAATGCCCCCTTCGATGGTTCTGCCCTTTTTGGCAAGATGGTTCGCGACACCTTGACCCAGAGCGAAAAGGATGGGAAGACGCTGTCTGCCGTCCGAATCTGCTTCTGTGTGCCCCAGAGGCCCTACTCTAGGAACCAAAAGGGCCAGAAGAAGATGTGGTTCCAGAAGTCGCAGTAATCCCAACCCGCTCCGGACAACCAGTCCTTCAGTGGCAGAGGAGGACAGGGAGGACGCGGCCCCAGGGGCAGAGGGGCCCCCAGGAACTTCAGGTCCAGAGAACCTTTCTCTGAATGGCCCGCACAGCAGCCCTGAAGGGTTGCCCGACTGCTCCACTCTGGAGGCAGTCGGGGGACGTTTTTCGGAGCACCTAGCGGCATGGGAGTCCATAACATCAGACCGCTGGGTCCTCCGCATTATATGCAGAGGATACAAGATCCCCTTTCATCACATTCCAAAATTAAAATCCCTCCCCGACGTTCCACCTGGTCAGTGGGAGGCCGCTTCGGCAGAAATTGGCCATCTGCTGAGGAAAAGAGCCATCCAGCCCGTCCCCCCAGACCAGATCGGATCAGGGTTCTACTCCAGGTTCTTTTTAGTGCCAAAGAAGACGGGGGACCTAAGACCAATTTTAGACCTGTCCCTGTTAAACCTGGCAGTTCCCAAGGAGAAGTTCCGGATGGTCACCTTACAATCCATCCTTCCCCTTCTGGGAGAGAATCACTGGATGTGCTCTATAGACCTCAAGGATGCGTACTACCACATACTAATGGACAGACATTCCAGGAGGTTTCTTCGCTTCTGGCTGGGAGCCAGTCACTACCAGTTCAGGGTCCTTCCCTTTGGTCTCACCACAGCCCCAAGGGTGTTCACCAAAGTATTAGCAGTGGTTGCGGCCCACCTGAGGCTTCAGGGGGTGCAGGTCCTCCCGTACCTGGACGACTGGCTTCTTACCGCCCCAACAAGGCATCTACTATCATTGGCGCGAGACTCCTTTCTTCATCTAGCTCCCCGCCTGGGCATCACTATAAATGTAGCAAAATCCAACCTGGCCCCTACTCAGTTGATAGATTTTATAGGTGCCAGATTAGACACGAAGGAGTTAAGAGCCTTCCTCACAGCCGACAGAGTTCAGAATCTGCGACTCCAGGTGCGGGCCATCCTCCACTCCAGCTCTGTTCCGGCGGAATTGGTCCTGAGGGCTTTAGGGTCCATGGCAGCAGCAATATCTCTTCTTCCACTCGTCAGATTCAACATGCGGGTCCTTCAGTGGACACTTCAAGTTCAGTGGTCTTACCTAGCTCTACCTCTGCATCATCCCATTGTGATCAGCAAGGCTTGCAAGCGGTCCCTCTTGTTGTGGCTCCACTCACAGGATCTCCACGGAGGCCGCCCCTTTTGTGCTTCTCCCCCTCTCGCCACGGTGACCACGGACGCCTCCCGCCTCGGGTGGGGGGGGCATTTTGCAGGCAGGATGGTCCAAGGCACGTGGAACGACTCAGAGACCTCCCTGCATATCAATGTTCTAGAGATGGGAGCAGTGCTCCTGGCGTTGCGAGCACTTCAGGCCTTTCTTCCCCTGGGAACAATTGCAATTCAGTCAGACAACATGTCGGTAGTCTGGTACATCAACAAACAGGGGGGAACCAGGTCTTATCCCTTATGTCGAGAAGCCATGAGAGTATGGGAATGGGCGATCTCCACCAACCGCTTTCTCATCGCAATGCATATTCCGGGTCGGTCCAACATCCTCGCGGACAAGCTCAGTCGCACCATTCTCTCCCCGTACGAGTGGTCTCTCAATGCTCAAGTAGCGAAACGTATCTTCGCACGGTGGGGAACTCCTTGTTGCAATCTTTTTGCATCTCCCTTGAACACCAAGTGCAACAGTTTTTTCGCTCTAATCCCTCCTCCAGGGGATTCCCCGAGAGATGCTCTGGTGCATGCTTGGCCTCCCAGTCTTCTTTACGCTTACCCCCCTTTGCCTCTGATGCTCCAAGTTCTTCAGAAAGCCTCTTGGTTGGGGTGCAGAATGATCCTCATTGCCCCATTCTGGCCTCGACAGATCTGGTTCCCTTACCTAAGGTCTCACTCGGTGAATCCACCTTGGATTCTAGATCCCATTCCGGATCTGATATCGCACCCATCGAACCTACCATCTCCAAATCTGGACAACCTGAAGCTGACTGCTTGGCTGCTAATTAGGACTCCCGGTATCTCGTTCCTCGTTAAGGCCATCCTGGTAGCGGCTCATAAACCATCTACCAGGAAAGTTTACCGCAGTAAATGGAAATGATTCTCCATTTGGGCGGAGCGGCAAGGTCTAGATCCCTTCACCGTTCCCCTTCCTCTGGTGCTAGACTTCCTAACCACTCTTTTTAATGATGGTGCCAGTAGTTCCACGGTCAAAGTGCAGCTCGCGGCCATTTCTCATTATCATGTTGGTCATGACTCTGGACCTCTTATGTCTGCCAAATTGTGTAAAATCTTCCTAAAAGGCACCTTTCTCCTTAGACCCCCTATCAAGCAAGCGGTTCCTCCATGGGATCTTTCTTTGGTTCTTCAGGCCTTGACCGCTCCCCTTGAACCTGCCACAGTAGATCTTAAATTTTTATCTCTCAAGACTGCTTTTTTAGTAGCCATTACTTTGGCCAAAAGGGTTTCGGAATTTCAAGCCTTATCCATAAAGCCTCCTTACTTGGTCTTCCATCCAGACCGCGTATACCTCAGGACCAATCCCTCCTTTCTTCCTAAGGTAGCTTCAGAAGCAAACATTAATCAGTCCATTAACCTCCCTGTTTTCTTTCCTAAATATCAAAACAAGGGTGAATACAAGCTGCATTCCTTGGATGTTCACAGGCAGCTTCGTTTTTATCTTAACAGGACAGCTGGTCATAGACAATCCGACCAGTTGTTCATTTCCTTTGCCAAATTCAATCTGGGTAAGCCAATTTCCAAAGTCTCCTTGTCACGTTGGATTTCGCAATGTATTCTTTTAGCTTATCAAGCTTCTGGGAGGCCCGCACCGGAGGGAGTCCATGCCCATTCGACCCAGTCAGTTTCTACCTCAGCGGCCTTTAAGGCTAGGATTCCTCTGGATGACATTTGTTCAGCAGCCACTTGGGCTTCATCTCATACCTTTATTTCTCATTACAAGCTGGATATCACATCTAGAGGTAGAGCATCCTTTGGCTCCACGGTGCTCCGGAATATCCTTCCATGACGGCCGCCCAAGATTCAGGTAGCTGGGGACTCTGTCCCACAGGTTGCAGACAAATGAATCTCCTACTTCAGATTTAGAAGTTATGTACTTACCATAACATTCCATCTGAGTAGGTGGATTCATTTGTCTGCAACCATCCTGCCCTCCTATCCCCCTGGCCTTGTCAGTTTCCTGCATATTACGTGTTACCCTTTCCAGGGTATTTTGATTCAGGGCAAACTCGATCTGAGGTCATGTAGGGAGAGCAGGGCATTATGGGTGAGGGGAGGAGCTAAGGGCTCAGATCCATAGCTGGATAACCATGCTGGTTCAGATCCGATATCGGATCTATAACCCACAAGTTGCAGACAAATGAATCCACCTACTCAGATGGAATGTTATGGTAAGTACATAACTTCTAATTTTTCTTGTCATAAACTGTTAGTTTTAGTGTAGAATTGGTCGTTTAGATAAAACTGTTGTATTGTAGCTAATCTCTTCCTGAATCCTTGTCACTTCTCCTCAGAAACTCGTTTTAATTAGAGAGTTTCCCCTCCCTCTTTCTCTTTCATTCCTTACCTCAGAAAGGTTTTCCATTTAAGTTAGAGGATAACCTTTCTCTCTATCTCTTTCTTTAAAAAAAAATTTCTTTTATTATCACTGCTAGCTAGTTTAGTGATAGTTAACTATAGTTTTGGTTGTAGTAGTGCAGATATAACCTTGCTTGTAGTTTTGGTTGTGGTAACTGCAGTGTGTAATTTTTTGTGGTTCGTTACCTTAACTTTTCTGTGTGTGTTTCTTTGTTCCTTGGTTTTCTTTCAGGATATCCAAGGATCCTAAGCCATCTGGATTCAAGAAGTGTGACTCATGCTGTCAGAAGATGACAGATGGTCACACTTCTTGTGTTTATTGTCTGGGCGCCGTGCACCTGCAGGACTCTTGCTTGATTTGCCAGGCTTTCAGTCCAAGAGTCCTGCAGGAGCACAAAAACAAGTTGATCCTGAGGGGTTTGCTTAAGCCCCAAGATTCACCGGCTAAGGCTCAGCCTGTGAAATCTTCCAGGCCACCTAAACCTTTGGCTCCCAGTTCGGAGCTGTCGCTGGGTGAAGCTATACCATCCATCTCGGCTCCGGCTGGAACCGATGTTCCTCCCTCCCAGTCGGCTCCGACACGTTCCTCGGAGCCATCTGAGAGTCGAAAAAGATCCAGGTCTCCTTCTCTGGAGTTGATACGTTTGGCTCCGAGATCACCTCTGCTCCAGTCAGAGCGTAGTCATCACTCATCCCACTCTTCTTGGTCCTCAAGACTTTCAGACCATGACTTGGAAAGAGTGGTAATTAGGCTGTTAAAATCGCAGGCCCTAGCCAAAATGTTGTCCAGCCCCCCACATTGGGTGTCGGCTCCGTCCACGTCTATAGATATTCCTCCTCCGACTCATCCTTTGAGCTCAGAGCCGGAGTTCGTTGGGGTTTGAGCCATGGAACTGTTGGCTCCGATACCTTCTCCTTCGGTTCCGTCGTCAGCTCCGATCCCTTCCATGGTACCGTCCCTGGATGGATCTGGGCGCCTGGACTCCCTCATCGGCTCCGAGGGGGTGAGTGGCATCAGACCCTTGTCTGACCTGGTCTCCCCCTCGGGGCTTCGGCTCAGGTGAGCTCGGCTCCCACATCTGCCTCGGAGGCGTCCCCCTCGGTGCGGAGAAGGATTCTGGTTTCTTTGGAACCGGAGCTCTCTCTGCGTCCAGGCAGGGATGCCTTCAAGGTGATGAGGAGTGTACTGGCCCCCGAGTCAGTCCCACGATCAACCCCATCGGCTCCTCCACCTATGGTGCCTGCGCCAGCCTCTGCCCCTCTTCCAGATCCCAAGCGCGGGGATCCAGTGCTCGAGGACACCCCTTTGGGTGTATCTTCCTCTTCTGAGGCCTCCCCTGATCATTCAGAGGAGCCACCTCATAAGAGGAAATGCAAGAGGAAGCATGTTGACTCCCCTGAGTCTGTCACATCAGATACTGACTTAGAGGATTTGGAAGGGTCCCCAAGATCCCCCTCTGAATATGTCTCCTTCTCAGACATCCTTGAGATGCTTAGGCAGAGGGGGAACTGGACTGCCCTAAGCCCTTCCGGGGATGAGTCGGTATTCCTGGACACATTTGGATCCTGACCTTCCACCTCCTGGATGTCTCTGCCTTTCGACCCACTGATGTCTGTGGTGGCTCGGAAGGCGTGGTCAGCTCCAGACACAGTGGAACTGACCCCAAGAAGACCTGCTAAATTCATAACTGCACCACAGGACAAACTGTTTTTGACCAAAGGTGCCCCCATTGATGCCATGTTGGTAGCGGCGGCCACAAAGAAGGAGTTGGCAGAAACGGCTTCATCTGTCCATCCCCCTAACAAGGAGTCCAGGATGATGGACAGATATGGGAAGTGGATGTTCTCTTCAGCAACCTTTTCCATGAGGTCCCTGAATTATTTGTGCCACTTTACCCGTCTTCAAAGGGATCTCCTTAAAGAGCTTGGAGATACCCTCCAAGATCCATCAGCTGAGGGGGCTCAGGCTAAGGCAGCCTCCCAGCTGGCAACTCTTAATTCAGTGGTAAACTCCTCCATTTGGCTCATTTTGTATGCAGCCGATGGTGCGAGCAGAGCCACAGGCACAGGCGTTGCCCTAAGGAGAAACGCTTGGATGCGGCTCTGTAACTTTGCGGAACCTTTCATAGCATCTTTCACCAACACACCCTTCGATGGTTCCTCTCTCTTTGGATCACAGGTGAAGGACACCCTTACCAGGTGTGAGCAGGAAGGCAAGACTCTCTCTGACGTAGGAGTCCATTTTTCCACTCCTTTCAGACCATATCCCAAGGGTCAGAAGAGTGAAAAGATGTGGTTTCGGAAATCCCAGGGAGCCTTGCTGGACACATGTGGTGAGTTCCAATCCAGGGGCAGAGGAGGGAACAATAATAGATGCCGCCCTCATGGCAGAGGGGGTCCACAAAATCAGGGCAGCAGAGAATCCTTCTCTGAAAAACCCTTCCAGCATCCCTGAAGGGTTGCCCAGCTGCCCACCTCTGGAGGCAGTCGGGGGAAGATTATCGTTGTACCCAAGAGCCTTTCAAGACATAACACAAGACAAATGGGTACAGTCCGTTATATCTGGAGGCTACAGAATTCCCTTTGTTCGCACCCCCTTATGGTCAAACAAGTCCCTTCCAGACGTTCCACCCAATCTAAGGGACCAAGCAGTTCAAGAAGTCTCAAAACTGCTAAGAAAAAGGGCCATCCAACAAGTCCCAGCAGACCAACAAGGATCCGGAATTTACTCAAGGTTCTTTTTGGTACCAAAAAAGACAGGGGACTGGAGACCCATTCTGGATCTCAGCAGACTGAACAGGTCTGTACAAAGAATGAAGTTTCAGATGGTCACGCTACAGTCCATTTTACCTTTCCTGGGTCAGGACAATTGGATGTGCTCTATAGATCTTCAGGATATGTACTACCACATCAAAATGGACAGACGCTCCAGAAGATTCCTTCGCTTCCAGCTGGGAGCCAGCCATTATCAGTTCAGAGCTATGCCCTTTGGTCTCACCACAGTCCCCAGGGTGCTCACCAAATGTATGGCACTAGTTACCACTCACCTGAGACAGCAAGGATTCCAGGTGTTTCCATATCTAGATGACTGGCTTCTCACTGCTACTGCCAGGCATCATCTTCTGCGAGCCAGAGACTGCACTATCGAGACTTGCTCCAGGCTAGGTATTACAATAAATTTCGAAAAGTCTGCATTTTCACCCTGTCAATCTATCACCTTTATAGGTGCATATTTAAATACCAAAGACATGTCAGCGAGCCTTCCACCAGACAGGGTATTAGTGATTCGCCAACATGTGAAAATTTTATTAGCATGCAAAAGAATTCAAGCCAGGTTTGTCCTCCAAACTCTGGGTCTCATGGCAGCAGCGATCATACTTGTCCCTCTAGCTCGTTTTCACATGAGGATTCTCCAGTGGTTTCTTTTCACCCAATGGTCCTTCCAGCAGCTTCCCATGTCTAACATGATTATGATCACAGAAGCATGCAAGAAGCACCTTGTGTGGTGGATGGTCTCCACATCAGTGTCCCACGGCAGACCATTTGTACTCCCCCCCTCCAGTTGCTACGATGACCCCGGACGCCTCCCTGACCGGGTGGGGGGGCATTATCAGGGCAGAACAGTCCAAGGCACCTGGAAACCTCACGAGTGCCATCTGCATATAAACATCTTGGAGATGAGGGCCGTGCTCTTAGCATTGCAAGCTCTTCTGGACTCTCTTCCTACTGGGACCATTGCAATTCAAATGGACAATATGTCAGTAGTGTGGTACATCAACAAGCAGGGCGGAACCAGGTCCTACCCCCTATGTTGAGAAGCACTCAGACTCTGGCAGTGGGTGATCTCTTCCCAGTGGTTTCTGATCACAATGCACATCCCTGGGAGTTCCAATGTCATAGCAGACAGGCTGAGCAGAGCAATTCTCATGCCTCACGAGTGGTCTCTGAATCAGGTAGTTGCAGACCAAATCTTCCGCAAATGGGGCCAACCTTGCTCCGACCTTTTTGCAGCTCCCTTCAACAGCAAGTGCAGCAATTTCTTCTCTCTCCTTTCACTTCCCAGACATTCCCCCAGAGATGCTCTAGTCCACGATTGGCCTCAGGGTCTTCTTTATGCATTCCCTCCTTTTCCCCTAATCCTGAAGCTAATACAGAAAGCTACCGTATTGGGCTGCAAAATTATCCTCATTGCTCCTTTCTGGCCTCGACAAATATGGTTCCCATTCCTGCATCGCCATCTTCTCGAGCAGCCTTGGACTCTGGACCTAGTTCCAGACCTTCTGATTCATCAATCAGGCGGGCTCCACCAATCCCTACGATCTCTCCAGCTCACTGCTTGGTTGCTCCACTTCCAACTTTAGCCAGGCTTCCAGATCCCCCTCTGTGCACGAAATCATTTTGTCATCGCACAAGTCTATGACTAGAAAAACTTACGCTAGTAAGTGGAAACTTCCTGGGTAGAGCCTATGAGTATAGACCCCTTTTCAGCCCCTGTATACCACATTTTGGAATTTCTTGCGGAACTCTTCCATACTGGGTCTGCTTCCGCTACAATTAGAGTTTAGTTAGCTGCAATTTCAAATTTTCACATTGGCCTGTCAGAAAACAATATCATGTCTCATAAGCTATGTAAAGCCTTTCTCAAAGGGACCACTCTGGTCAGGCCCCCAGTGAGAGATCCTCCACCACCATGGGATCTAAATTTGATTTTAGCTTCTCTAATTTTGCCCCCTTTTGAACCTGCACCTTCTTGTTCCTTGAAGTTTTTATCTTGGAAAACCCTTTTTTCTGGTAGCTATTACTTCAGCCAGAAGAGTTTTGGAACTTCAGGCTCTTTCTATACGTCCTTCGTACCTCGTGTTCCACAATGACAGGGTTGCTCTCAGGACTAATCCTTCCTTCCTTCCTAAGGGCTCTGTAGAGAATAACTTGAATCAGTCCATAGACCTTCCTGTGTTCCTAAACACTCCAACAGGGTGGAATATAAGTTGCATCAGTTAGATGTTCACAGGCAACTACGCTTTTATTTGCATAGAACTAAGGACATCAGAAAATCGGACCAACTTTTCCTGTCTTATGCAGTGGGTAAACAAGGTCTTCCAGTCTCCAAAGTAACCTTATCCAGGTGGTTGACTTCTATCATCACATTTATATATCAACTGAGGAATAAAGAATCACCAGTCAAATGAAAAGGTTACTCCACCAGAGCTTTAGCCACTTTGGTGGCCTTTCAGGCTAGGTTGCCCATGGAATCTATTTGTGCTGCAGCTACGTGGGCAACCCACATACTTTCATTTTGCATTACAAGTTGAATGTGGTTTCTAGGAGCAGAGCTGATTCTGGTTCCACTGTTCTGAAGAGTCTGTTCCGATGAGCCACCCAGGACTTTAGGTGCTAGGGATGCTGTCCCAACCAGCAAGAATGAAGGCGAGATAGACAACTTAACATAAAGAAGTTATGTACCTACCGTAACGTTCCATGTTAGTTGTCTTCTTCTCGCCTTCTTTCTTGCGTCCCACCCTCCATCCCCCTATCCTAGTGGACCGAGAAGAGTTTCTCTTGATTTTTCACTGGCTGAGTCTTCTCTGGCTATTCCTTTCTGACTAGTAGTCTCTCCAGTAGGATTTATGCATTCTAGGATAGGATTCCTTTATTATTATGTCTGCAGACTTACCAAATGAGATCTGGGTATCTAGCGCCAGGCATCATGGGATATAGGGTGGTCTTGAGCCAGTAAGCAGCTCTCGAGCTTTTGAAGATGGCCGAGTCGGAGTCGAGAATCGGCTCCGAACCCAACCAGCAAGAAAGAAGGTGAGAAAACGACAACTAACATGGAACGTTATGGTAGGTAGATAACTTCTTTTTTCTGACCCTACTTAAATCTCCAAAGCCGGTACCCTCCCTAACACATTGTGATCACTTTCCAGCTTTTGTTAATCGAACACCCCCCCCCCCATACCATAAACATCATCATGTCAAACATGTTGGGATTCTTACCAATTTTAACCCTTAGGCATTCAACAACATCCTAAAAAGTATGAATTTGATTAAATTAAAATGTCTTCCTCTAGATGACTCACTGGAGTATTTCAACACTACCTTTTTAAAAACATTGAACAGTCTTGCACCCCCTAGAGTAAAAAGGGTGAAAACCAACCCTTAACAAAACCTACTAAAGAGCTAATGGTAACCAGGGATAAAACTTGGAAAGTGGCAAAAACATAATAGCTATTTAGACCTTTTGAAATTCAAACCAAGTGAAAAGACTTGCATCCAAAGATAAAAAACACTATTATTTAAAACTTCAAACAAACCATAAACATAATCCCAACAGATTCTGGACTTCCGTAGGATCATTTCTAAACCCTGCCACAAAAAGCAACCCATGCCCTTATCCAGACAAAACACCAGAACAAATAGCCGGTTTCCTCAACTCACACAGCATAAATACTATAGCTAACATCAATGCTAACGTTTTACAACCTCACTCTATTATGTATTATACTGGTATATCCTCATTATCCCATCTCTCCTGGTCCTATTCCTACTCAACCTCACATTCAGATGAATCAACAAGAAATGCCTCACCCAAATTTATACTCACTACAGTCCCATCTTCTACTATAAACAGGCTACTTCTCAAACTAAAATCCAGCTCCAACTCAGAAGACATGATACCCACTGAATATCTAAAATTTGCTGCAGAAGCCATTGCCTGCCCTATTAGTATACTCATTAACAGATCCATCCAAGAATCCTATGTCCCAAAACTTTGGAAAAGAGGTTTTATTCTACCCTTACACTAAGGTGGTAATTCAACCGATATCTCTAACTTCTGTTTCATAGCATTTTATCTCCAATCTCCAAACTCCTTGAAAAATGCATACACATGCAACTTCTGCACTTCCTGCTTAATAGCTAAATCCTATCTCCAACTCAACATGGATTCAGGCCAGGTCATAGTACTACAACTGCCTTATTATCCTTCATGGATACAGTCAACAAAGCATGTGACTTTGGAAAACATTGTATCCACTCTATTTTTGACTTATCAAAAGCCTTTGATAAAATCTTTCACTTCTTGTAACCTAACTCTCAAATACCAGTCTATCTGCTTCCTCTCTCAGCTGGTTCTCAAGTTATTTATCTGACAGAGAAAAGGCAGTTAAATGGCAAAAGTCTCTATTGCCAAATCTTCCCAAATCTACTGGTGTTCCCCAAGGCTCTATATTAGGACCACTCCTTTTCAGTATGTTTATTAATAATCTTCACTCTTCATTCAGTCAGGGATGCCTCATACAATATGCAGATGACTCCACTATTATATGTTCTGCTGACACTACATCATATCTACAACAAATCACCCAGTCAGCATTTACTACCCTAGAGACCTGGCTATACAATAACCACCTGTCTCTAAATCCTAGCAAAACTAAACTTATAATAATTACCCCAAGAAAAGTACTTCCATAAACAAATCCCACTTCGCTATACTTTCCCAGAGCAACACAAAAATTAGCTACACTAAACTGCTAGGAGTAATAATTGCTGAACACCTAAAATTTGACTTGCACATACAACACAACATCAGTAAAACACACCAAAAAACTAGGCATTCTCTACAGACATAAACATTTCCTTTCTCCCTCCACTAAACAAGTACTTGCTACCACTTATCTACTTCCTTCTGTTGTCTGCTGCACCCCCTCGCTTACTAACCTGCAATCCTCCCTAAAAACAAAACTTGAAACATATAATAAAATCGTCATGTTTGCAACAAATGCCAGACATTCTGTCCACCACTGCATATCCCATTACCCATTAAACTGGCTTGAGCTCCCCCACTATCTCACCTATCTGCAATTAACTACCACCCACAAAATCATTTTCAAACCCTTAGATTGCTCTGCCCTGAATTCCTTATTTAACCACTATGTTCCCAATAGGTCCCTTAGATCTGAAAAACAACACATTCTGGTGGCCAGAACCTGGAATGCCCTTCCATTAGCAATTTGAACCACTGAGTCATCCTCTTTCAAAACATATTTGCGTGAATACCTCTCTGCTAACTGGATCTGTACTTGTACTAAGCTTCCTTCTTTTATAACCTAGCTGTCATTTCCTTCCTAATTATTCACATATCTCTAAATTCTTTAACAATGAAGTATCTGCAAATAACTTAACTACACTTGCCTAATGTACCCATTTTTAATCTTAGTTTAACTTTTTGGTATCCCTAATATTTTATTTAATCATACTCACTAGATGGATGCACTCTCTATTTTAATCCCTGCTTGTAGTAATTGCTAGTGTTTGATTTTGTTTATATTCTCATGTAAATTCTATATTCTCAATTGTCTGTCAAATGTTATATTTCCTGTAATTTTGCTAGAATTAGTTGCCATTGCTTTGCCTTTGCACATTCTTTTATGTAAATTGTATTTAGCCAACTTTTGTAAAATGTTGTTCTGTGTAAATGTCATATTGTTAATTGTTTCTTATGGAGCTTTTCTCCCCGAGCCTCCACTGAAAATGGATTCTTTATGGCCCAGTGGATTATCCGGGTACACAAATGCCAATAAATAAATAAATAATTCATATATTTAAGTTACAGTTTTAGATGGCAACTGTCTTCTATTTCTAACCTTACGATGTAATTTGCTCAGAATTCAGTTGTTGGTGCCCATACCTCTCAACTGTCCAGTTTTTCACAAAATGTCCAGATTTTTGCCTCATATTTTTGGTCTGTTCCACATAAAATTTGTGATATGTTGTCCTGGCTTGCCTTCATTTTTACCACGATGGGTTCAGATTCGATCCTCAGAGCCAACTCAGCCTTATATACAAGCTTGACATCTTCCACTAGCTCGTGGCTAAACCCTATCCCAGCATGCACTTGGAAAGCTTCCCAGATCTCGTTTGCCGCTAAACAAGATTGGGTACTTTCTACTGGCTCTGGCTAAGTATACTCCATTATTATCGCTATTATTAAAAATTGCTTATTCTTAATTATTATTGCTTTACATAACTGGTTTGGTGCTAGTTTGTTATTTCTGCTTTGTTCTGCTGATTTTCTGCTGTTGGCCATCATTTTCCATTAGACCGTATTTTCTCTATTCTGGCTTCTATCTAACACCTTTACTAACCTGTTTTTAGTTAGAGGGTTCTTCTTACCTTTGTTTTTTCTCTAAAATTGTTAAAGTTAGTTTGTTTAAGTTAGAGAACTGCTTTACCCTTCGCCTGTTTAAGTTAAAGGGCTTCTCCCTTCTTTCACTGTTCTGGGCATAGCCCATTAAGTTAGAGTGCCTTCCTCTTTTTCCTCTCTTACAATTATAGTTGATTGTTTAACTACTGTTGTGATTGCTGTTGTTGTTATTGTTTAAAAATTTTTTCTAGCTTTTTTGTGTTCTATTCTATGCCCAGAATGTTCTCTAAAGATTTGAAACCCTCTGGTTTCAACAAATCTGAGACATGTGGACAGAAAATGTCCCTAACTAATAGACACACTATTTGTGTATATTGCCTAGGAGCTGTGCACCTCCAGGAGTCTTGCTCAGTTTGTTATTCCTTCAATCACAGGTCTCTTCTGGAGAGGAAAAACAAACTAATCCTAAAAGGTCTTTTAAAAACTCCCTTCTTGGAAGCAATACAAGAAGGTCCGGGTTTATCAAAGTCTGACAAGTCTCCTTCTTCTAGATCTGACAAATCTGGGAAGAGATTTTCCTCTTCCAGTGCTCCATCGGAGCCTTCCAAAAAGATTACAAAATTTCCCACACCAGATCCTAAGGCTGTTGTATATGAGAAATCTACTGCTACAACACCATCAGTCTCGGTGCCGGTGGAGTTCGAGTTGCAGAGCCAGTCTCCTGAATTGGAGCTGTTCTCCGCTACTCTTAGATCTCCTATACTCCAGCATTCCAAATCTCCAGCCCCCTCCATTTGGTCTAACAGGACCCTATCCAACGATGACATGGATCAAGTGGTACAGAGGCTATTAAGGACACCAGTGCTGGCTAAGCTGTTTTCATATCCAACCCTAAGGGCTTCGGATCTGACCACATCCTTCTCTTCTTCTTCAATTCCTCCTCTGATTGGACCATGGGCCTTGGAGCCGGAATGTCTGGAGCTGATATTGTTGGAACCCTCAGAACCAAGACCTATTACGGGATCTTTGGATCTGATCATTGCTCCAAAGTCCTCAGCTCCATCAGAGCTCAAGGAGTCTAGGAGCAGACACTCTCCAGTCGGGTTCTGGGGATGCAAGTTGGATCAGACAGTTGTTAGATCTGAACTTGCCTCTCAGGGCATCTGCTTGGGTGAGCTCGGCTCCTACCTCAGCCTCGGAGATGTCCTCCTTGATTTCAGGGATTCCCTCAGGTTCTTTGGATCCAGGGATTTCCTCGGATCAGGGGCGGGGGGGATTTTAAGGTGATGAGGAGATTGCTCTCTCCACAGGCAGTTCCACAGACATCTCTGGATGTTCTTCCCCCAAAGGGGGAATCTATGGTTTTTCTGGCAGTTTACTGGGATGTTCCGAAGACTGAAATCACTAAATAATGACATATATTTGAGTTTCGGACTTCAGATTCAGAAAAATACATACTAAAACAAATTGTCTTATTCTATCAATTTTCTAAGTTTATAAGAACAATATTTAAAATCTGTACCTATTTTTTTGGCCTTTGTCTCCCCATTATGTTAGGCTTTGTCCAGATTTCTTGTGCTAAGAGGTTGAGTGGTATGACCCTTGCATCCACAGGAATGTGGAGATCCTAGGCCTCAGGATGCCCCACAGGGTGCCCCCCCACTCTTCTGAAACCTCTATAGAGTACCCCTCTGAAGAGGTCCCTCAGAAGGAGCTATGTAAGAGGAAGCATTTAGACTCCCCAGAGGAGTATGTCATTTTGGATACAGACCTCAATGAAGCTGAAGGGGACCCACGGTCACCTCTTGATGATGTCTCCTTCGGAGACATCTTAAAAATACTTAGACAGGTGGCTGGAAGTACACCTACCCTTCAGCAGAGGAGTCTGTGTACCTGAAGGCCTTTGGATCTCACCCTTCCTCCACTTGGGTGTCTCCGCCTTTTGATGAACTTCTGGATTTAGTTTCTTGAAAAGTGTGGGAGTCTCCAGATTCAGTGCAACCTGTTCCTCCGAGGCCAAATAAGTTCATCACCTCCCCTTCAGACAAAAACTTTTTAACTACAGGAGTCCTAGTAGATGTTATGGTGGTGGCAGCAGCCTCCAAGAAGGAACTTTCAGAGACATCTTCTGTTCATCTACCAAACAAGGAGTCTCGCATGATGGACAGATATGGAAAGCGCATTTTTTCTTTAACAACCTTCGCTCTTAGATCGCTGAATTATCAGACCCACTTTACTAGATTACAGTGAGATCTCCTGAAGCAGTTAGGAGATACTCTCCAAGGTTCATCAGCTGAAGGGATGTAAGAGAAAGTTTCCTATCAGATAGAACGAGTAGAGCAGTGGGTTCAGTAATTTCCCTAAGGAGACATTCTTGGATGCGCTTGTGTGACTTCACAGAACCCTTTAAATCTTCTTTTGTGATTGCCCCGTTTGATGGCTCATCTATTTTCAGGCCTAAAGTCAAAGTTGCACTAACCAGGTGTGAAAAGAAGGGAAGACTCTCTCTGCTGTAGGAGTCCATTTTTCCTTACCTACCATACCATATTCCAAAGGTCAGAAAGGAAGTGGAAAAATGTGTTTTCAAAAATCCCAGAGAGGTTTCCAGGACATATGTAGTGAATCTTCCCCCAGGGGCAGAGGGGGAAGTAGTAGTGGAAGATGCTGACCATGTGGCAGAGGGGGTCCGTAGAATCAGGGCGAATCTTTCTATGGCAAGCCCCTTTTAGCACTCCTGAGTGAAGGCCCACCTGTCCATCTCTGGAAACCTGGCTTTGAAAAACAAAAGACAAGTGGGTACAAAGTGTCATATCCAGAGGTTACTCCATACCCTTTTCCTTCCCCAGCCCAAACATAAAAAAACATATTAGACATTCCACCCAGTCAAAGGGATCAGGCAATGTTAGAAATTCAAAAGTTGCTAGGCAAAAGAGTCATCCAAACTGTCCACACAGACCAAATAGGATCCGGAACTTATTCAAGAGTCTTTTTAGTTCTAAAGAAAATGGAGACTGGAGACCAATTCTGGATCTCAGCAACCTAAAAAGATCTGTAAGAAAGTCCAAGTTCCAGATGGTAACACTGCAGTAAATACTCCCTTTTCTTGGACAAGATGATTGGATGTACTTGATAGGCCTCTAGGATGCGTACTACCACATAAGAATTGACAGGCGATCCAGGAGACACCTGCACTTTTGGCTGGGAGTCAGTCACTACCAATTTTGAGCTCCGCACTTTGGCCTCACAACAGCCCCCAGAGTGTTCACCAAATGTATGGCAGTAGTCGAAGCTCACTTGAGGCGCCTAGGATTCTGGGTGTTTCCATATTTAGACGACTGGCTCCTAACCGCCACCACCAAGCATCTACTAATAAAAGCGAGAAACACCACCTTGCAGCTCTGCTCTCTCACCTTGGAATTACAATAAACTACGAGAAATCTGCCTTGCTGCCTTCTCATCCTGCTGTTTTTATAGGAGCAGAATTGGACACAACAAGGATGATGGCCAAACTTCCTCCAGAAAGAGTATAAATTGTATGATGCCAGGTTTTAAATCTTCTTACAAAGAAAAAAAGCACAAACAAGGACAGCCCTAAAAGTCTTGGGGACCATGGCAGCAGCAATAACTTTGATCCCATTAGCACACCTGCACATGAGAATTCTCCAGTGGCTACTTTCCACTCAGTGATCGATCCAGGAACTGCCTATGTCCCAGAAAATATTGTTAACAGAATCTTGCAAAAATACATTTGTTGGTGCCTTTACTCCATTCATGTGACGCTAGGTTGACCATTTGTACTTCCCCAATCACTAGCCACAGTGACCATGGACACCTCTCAGATGGGGGGGGGGGGCATTATCTGGGAAAGGCAGTTCAAGGCACTTAGCAAGATCAGGAGACTCATTTGCACATCAATGTCCTAGAGATGAGAGCAGTGTTACTGGCATTGCAAGCATTCCAGGACACTCTTCCGCTGGGAAATATTGCAATACAGATAGCATGTCAGTTGTATGGTACATGGACAAACAAGGAGGAACCAGATCTTACCCCCTTTGTCCAAGAGGCCCTGAGAGTATGGGAGTGGGCAACCTCCTCCCAACACTTTCTGATAGCAATGCATATCTTGGTGAAATCTAATGATGTTAAGTTGTCAATCTCGCCTTCATTCTTGCTGGATGGGTTCGGAGCCGATCCTCAGCTCCGACTCGGCCTATACTATAGCTCGAGAGCTATTTTTACCGGCTCGAGGTAGCCCTATATCCCACAATACCATGCGCTAACTCCCCAGATCTTGTTTGCCGCTTCGCTACGAGGTTGTCTTTTTTACCGGCTCAGGTCAGTAAGGAGTTTTTACTTCATTGAACTAGTTTTCAGGTAGTTTTTTCCCAGTAGTTATCCTTGTCTAGGTCCCTACTGATTACCCTATTCTTAAATCCCCTTCTTTAGTTAATTTTTTATTTTAGGCCTACGGGCTTTACCTCAGTTTCCCCACCCCTTCCTATCTGTGTGTGTGGGTTTAGTCAGTTCCCTTAACTATTTTTATATTTAATTTTAAATTGAGTGTGTGTGTGGACTGGCTGTGTTTTTTTACTGTGGTCTAGACTATGTCCAAAGACTCTGAGGTCTCGGGATTCAAGAAGTGTGACTCGTGCTGTCAGAAGATGTCTCTGACAGACGGTCACACTTCTTGTATCTATTGCTTGGGGCCTTTACACCTGTAGGACTCTTGTTCCGTTTGTCATGGATTTAGTTCAAGAGTCCTGCAGGAGAGGCGTAACAAGCTTATTCTAAGGGGCTTGTTAAAGCCTGATGACTCCCCATCCAAGTCTGGTTCGGGGAAGTCATCAAAGACTGCCAAACCCTCGGCTCCAGCTTCTGAGTCGAGGGCTGGCATTATCGAGATGGCTCTGACCTTGGTTCCGGCTGGCTTCGAGGCGAGCAAAGTGGTTTCCGCCCCGAAACCATCATCAGAGCCGACCCCAGCGCACAAGCGCTCTAGGTCCCTCTCTAGAGTCCGTTAGATCAGCTCTGAGATCCCCTCTCTTATCGGAGCGGAGTCATAGGACTCATTCATCGAGGTCATCTAGGCTTTCTGATCATGACATCGAGAGGGTGGTCAGTAGACTCATAAAATCTCAGGCACTGGCCCAAATGCTCCAGAGCCCACCTCACCAGACTGTGGCTCCTTCGATACAATTATCTATTCCACTTCTGACTCATCACTCGAGCTCGGACCCGGAGTTTCTTGGAACCGTGACCTTGCCTACGCCGGAGCCGATACTTCCTCCTTCAGTTCTGGTGTCGTCGGCTCCGACCTCTTCATTGGTTCCATCCGTGGAGAGTTCCGGGTGCCGAGACTCCATTGTCGGCTCCGAGGGAGCGAGTGGCATCAGAACCTTGTCCGACCCCGCTCTCCCTCTCGGAGCTTCGGCTCTGGTTAGTTCGGCCCCGACATCATTCTCGGAGCCTTCTCTGTCGGCTCTGGGGGTGGTTCCGGTCTCTTCGGAGCCGGTGCTACCTTTGGTGTCTGATAGGGGAGCCTTTGAGGTGATGAGGAGTGTGCTGGACCCAGTGTCCACTCCAAGGTTAAGTTCTGCGGCTCCTCCCTCCATAGTGCCTGTTACGGTCTCTGGCCATTCTCTTGCACACGTCAGCAGAGATCCAAAGCATGGGGTACCCACTTTGGGTGTCTCCTCCTCTTCCGAGGGCTCCCCTGAAGTTTCAGGGGAACCCCCTAGGAAAAGAAAGTGCAAGAGGAAGCACATAGACTCCCCCGAGTCTGTCACGTTGGACACCGACTTGGATGAGTCGGAAGGTTCCCCCAGATCCCCCTCTGAGGATGTCTCATTTTCAGACATCCTGGAAATCCTAAGACAGAGGGGAAATTGGTCCACTCTCAAACCTTCCGAGGACGAGTCGGTTTACTTTGAAGCTTTTGGATCTCGCCCTTCCACCTCCTGGGTGTCACCCCCTTTCGACCCACTAATGGAGGTAGTGGATAGAAAGGCGTGGGCAGCTCCTGATTCAATGGAACCTACCCCTAGGAGGCCTTCTAAATTTATTTCTGCACCAGATGATAAATCCTTTCTCACCAGAGGTGTTTCAGTTGATGCTATGGTGGTAGCAGCAGCCACTAAGAAGGAATTGGCTGATCCTTCTGTATCTGTTCATCCTCCTAACAAAGAGTCCAGGACCATGGACAGGTACGGCAAGCAGACCTTTGCTTCAGCGACCTTTTCTATGCGATCGCTGAACTATTTATGTCATTTCACCCACCTTCAAAGAGACTTGCTCAAAGAGCTGGGTGAAACGGTACAGAATCCTTCTGCTGCGGAGTTTAAGGACAAAATAAACTCTCAGCTGGCTACCCTGAAATCCATTGCTAACTCCTCCATGCGACTAATTTCTTATGCAGCCGATGGAGCGAGTAGGGCCGCTGGTACAGGCATTGCGTTAAGACGTCACGCTTGGATGTGGCTCTGTAACTTTTCCGATCCCTTCAAGGCGCCGTTCACTAACACCCCCTTTGATGGTTCGGAATTGTTCGGACCTCAGGTGAAGAATACCCTCACCAGATGCGAGCAAGATGGTAAAACTCTCTCTGCCGTGGGAGTCCGTTTTTCCATGCCTTCTAGACCTTATCCTAAGGGACAGAAGGGGGGAAAGATGTGGTTCCGCAAACCCCAGGGAGTCGCTCCTGCCGCATGTGGTGATTTTCCCCCTAGAGGCAGAGGGGGAAATAACAACAGATGCCACCCCAGGGGCAGAAGGGGTCCTCAGAACCAGGGTTCTAGGGAATCTTTTCCTGATCAACCCTTTCAGCATCCCTGAGAAGCTGCCCGACTGTCCGCCTTCGGAGGCAGTCGGGGGAAGATTATCTCTGTACCCGGAAGCCTGGCAATCCCTCTCCCAAGACACATGGGTACAGAAGATCATATCCGAGGGTTACAAAATCCCCTTTACCATCCCCCCGGTACAACCGCCAAAACCCCTACCAGATGTACCACCCGCACAAAGGGGTCAGGCTCAGCTAGAAATAGAAAAGCTATTAGCAAAAAGAGTCATCCAGGCAGTCCCAGCAGATCAGCTAGGGTCCGGAATTTACTCCAGGTTCTTTTTGGTACCAAAAAAGACAGGAGACTGGAGACCTATTTTGGATCTCAGCAGGTTAAACAAATCTGTGCTAAAGACAAAATTTCAGATGGTAACACTGCAGTCCATTCTACCCTTTTTGGGCAGAGACAACTGGATGTGCTTGTTAGACCTCCAGGACACGTACTACCACATAAAGATACACAGACGCTCCAGGAGGTTTCTCCGCTTCTGGCTGGGAGTCAGTCATTTTCAATTCAGAGCCCTGCCCTTTGGTCTCACCACAGCCCCCCGGGTGTTCACCAAATGTTTGGCAGTGGTCACGGCTCACCTAAGACAGAAAAGATTCCAGGTGTTTCCATACTTAGACGACTGGCTCATTTCCGCTACCACCAAACAGGATCTCATAATGGCCAGGGATTACACTATTCAGCTTTGCAACAGTCTGGGTATTTCTATAAATTTTGCAAAGTCCTCCTTGTTGCCTTGTCAATGTATAAACTTTATAGGCGCTGTATTAAACACCACAGAAATATCTGCAACACTACCACCCCAGAGAGTGGCAGACATAAGGCGGAATGTTCAGACCGTTTCAGCCCAACAAAGTCCAGGTCAACCGAGTATTGAAAGTGTTGGGCCTCATGGCGGCGGCGATTCTTCTACTTCCATTAGCCCACTTCCACATGAGGCTCCTTCAGTGGATGCTCTTTTCTCAGTGGTCTTTTCAACAGCTACCAATGACCCACAACATTTGGATAACCCCATCTTGCAAGAAACATCTCTCCTGGTGGATGGTTTCCCCTCAGCTTTTTCAGGGCAGACCCTTTGTTCTCCCCCTTCCAGTTGCCACTGTCACAACGGATGCCTCCCTGATCAGTTGGGGGGGGGCATTATCAGGGCAGGACGGTCCAGGGCACTTGGCAACAGTCAGAATGCCACCTGCACATAAATGTCCTGGAGATGAGGGCGGTGCTTTTGACGTTGCAAGCCCTTCAGAGCTCTCTTCCCACGGGGACTATAGCAATTCAGACAGACAATATGTCTGTGGTGTGGTACATAAACAAGCAGGGCGGAACAAAGTCCTATCCCCTCTGTCGAGAAGCACTCAGACTTTGGCAATGGGCGATTTCATCTCAACGGTTTCTGATAGCAACGCACATCCCTGGGAAGTCCAACGTCATAGCAGACAGATTGAGCAGAACTATCTTCATGCCTCACGAGTGGTCTCTAAATCAAGCGGTAGCAGACGGAATCTTTTGGAAGTGGGGCCAGCCTTGCTGCGACCTTTTCGCAACTCCCCAAAACAGCAAGTGCCTCGACTTCTTCACACTTTTTCCTCTGCCAGGCCAACCCCTCAGAGACGCTCTTGTTCACGTTTGGCCCCGGGGTCTTCTTTATGCTTTTCCTCCTTTTCCGTTGATTCCGCAATTAATTCAGAAAGCAATCGCATTGAGATCCAAAATGATCCTCATTGCCCCATTTTGGCCTCGACAAGTTTGGTTCCTGTTCCTGCACAAATACCTACTGGAACAGCCTTGGCATCTGGAACCCCTTCCGGATTTATTGACCCACCTCACGGGCAAGCTCCATCAATATCTACACTCCATCAACCTCACAGCTTGGTTGCTCCACTTCCAGCCATAGCCAGGCTTCCCCTCATCTCTCCTCCTGATTGTGATATCATTCTGGCCTCCCATAAGTCCAATACTAGGAGGACTTATGCTAGTAAATGGAAGTATTTTTCATTCTGGGTGCAAAATAGGTCCTTAGATCCTTTTCATGCACCCATTCATGAGGTTCTGGACTTTCTGGTGGAGCTTTTTCATTCTGGATCATCATCGGCCACTATCAGAGTACAATTAGCGGCCATTGCTAATTTTCATGTTGGACTCTCAGAAGCAAACATTATGTCCCACAAACTCTGTAAAGCTTTTCTCAAGGGCATCTTTTTGCTCAGACCTCCAGTAAAAGATCCACCTCCACAATGGGACTTGAATTTAGTTCTAACCTCACTAATTCTGCCCCCTTTTGAACCTGCAGCTTCTTGTTCCCTCAAACTACTTTCTTGGAAAACGCTGTTTTTGGTAGCTATAACATCTGCCAGAAGGGTCTCGGAACTCCAAGCCTTGTCTGTCCATCCTCCTTATTTGGTTTTTCATAAAGACAGGGTAACTCTCAGAACAAACCCTTCCTTCCTTCCAAAAGTGCTATCGGAAGCAAATTTAAATCATTCTATTGACTTACCTGTCTTTTTCCCAGACTATACCAACAGAGCTGAACAAAAATTACATTCATTAGATGTTCATCGCCAATTACGGTATTACCTAGACAGGACAAAACAATTCAGAAAATCAGATCAGCTTTTTCTCTCTTATGCGGCAGGTAAGAAAGGGCTTCCGGTTTCGAAAGTTACCCTTTCCAGATGGCTCAGATCTATTATTACCTTGGTCTATGAGTTGAGGCACAGGCAACTTCCCTCTAGGCCTAAGGCTCATTCAACCAGGGCTCTATCAACTTCAACGGCGTTTCAAGCAAGGTTGCCACTAGATGCCATTTGTGCAGCGGCTACATGGGCTTCCAAACATACTTTTATTACTCATTACAAGCTTGACTTAGCCTCCAGACATAGAGCTGATTTTGGTTCAACTGTACTCAGGAGTCTGTTTCATTGAGCCACCCAGGACTAAGATGTTAGGGACGCTGTCCCATCCAGCAAGAATGAAGATGAGATTGACAACTTAACATTAAGAAGTTATGTCTTACCATAACGTTCCATGTTAGTTGTCTTCTTCTCGCCTCCTTTCTTGCGTCCCTCCCTCCTGCCCCCTAGCCTCGACAGACTCGAGATTGAGTCCTTCATTTTTGGAGATACAATATGTTGCGTCTTTTCCTGGTATCCTTAGTGTTACTATCAGGTAATCTTCTAATAAAGAGGGTTATAATATTTTTATTATAAGATTGTTGTTTATACTATGTCTTACCTTCCAAACGAGATCTGGGGAGTTAGCACATGGTATTGTGGGATATAGGGCTGCCTCGAGCCGGTAAAAATAGCTCTCAAGCTATAGTATAGGCCGAGTCAGAGCCGAGGATCGACTCCGAACCCATCCAGCAAGAAAGAAGGCGAGAAGAAGACAACTAACATGGAACGCTATGGTAAGACATAACTTCTTATTATAGCAGACAGACTCAGCAGAGCAATTCTGATGCCTCACAAGTGGTCCCTAAAACAGGAAGTAGCGAGAAAGATTTTCTGCAAATGGGGCCAGCCTTGCTGCGACCTTTTTGCAACATCCATGAATGCCAAATGCAGCAGCTACTTTGCCCTTATCCCTACTCCGAGAGAGTCACCAAGGGATGGACTTGTCCATGATTGGCCCTCGGGTCTCCTTTATGCCTTTCCTCCCTTCCCATTAATACCCAAAGTTCTGCAGAAAGCCAGTTGCTTGGGAAAGGACTTGACACTCATCATCCCATATTGGCCTTATCAAATCTGGTTCCCCTTGCTGTGGCCTCATCTTTGGGAGGAGCCTTGGATTCTGGACCCAGTTCCAGACCTTTTGACTCATGCATCAGGAACCCTCCATCCTTCCCATCAAACTCTCAAATTGACAGCTTGGTTGCTCTGATTCCAACCATAGCCAGGTTACCTAATCTTTCCATCAGTTAAACAAATCCTAATATCTTCTCATAAGGCTTCAACAAGAAACATATATAAAAGCAAATGGAAAAGATTCTCATTATGGGCTTCTCATAATCATATTGACCAGTTTCTTGCCCCAGTCAATTCCATACTAGAATTCTTGGCAAAACATTTCAGTAAAGGTGCAGCCACAGCTACCATTGTTTGAACTTGATGAGTTCAGCTAGCAATGATATCCAGTTTCCATTTAGGTGAATCAGGCCTTAATATTATGTCTTTCAGACTATGCAAAGCCTTTCTTAAAGGTACCTTATCATTAAGACCACCTATCAAAGATCCTCCTGCACCATGGAATTTAAATTTTGTCTTATCTCGTTTAATTTTTCCCCCGTTCGTGCCAGCATCATGTTGGGAACTCAATTTCTTGACATGGAAAACTATTCACTTGGTAGAAGTTACTTCTGCTATAAGAGTGTCAGAGCTGCAAGCCTTGTCAATAAAGCATCCCTACTTGCTGTTCCACAGAGACAGTCTTTCCTTTAAACGAGATAAGACAAAAAGGAAAGACTTGTTCATAAGGTAAGTCCAACGATTCTCTTCTTCTACCACTTCATCATCTCACTAAACCTCCTCTAACTTTCTAGTGACTAAATTTTTCCTATCTACTATGTACAAATGGATATGTCTATACAAATGAATATTATTACATTTTTGCACACTGTATCTAGCTGTACATTTTTGCTTTTTTACCTTATTGTTAATCTTTGAGTGTAAGTGTGAATATATGTTTATATGTATGTAAAATGTATTTTTGGAGCTTTTCTCCCCAGGACTCCATTGAAAACGGGTTCCTTGTGGCCCAATGGACTATCCTGGTAAACCAACTGCAATAAATAAATAAATAAATAAATAAATTTTGCCAAAAATATGTTCAGAATCAAATTTGAACCAATCCATAGATCTACCAACCTTTTATCCAAATTACAAGAATAAGGCAGAGTACATGTTACACCAATTGGATGTACGTGGACAATTGTGTTTCTACTTACACGAGACTAAGGACTTCAGAAAATCTGACCAACTATTTATATCTTATTCAGATTTGAAGAAAGGTTCCCCAGTTTCCAAAGTGACACTTTCAAAATAGCTTTAGATTGCATAACCTTTGTTTATAAATCTCAAAACAGAGATCTTCCCCATAGAGTTAAAGCCCACTCTATACGAGCCATTACAACCTCTTCTGCATTTATGGCTAGACTACCAATTGATACCATTTGTACTGCTGCAATGTGGGCAAGACCACATACCTTTATCACTCATTACAAAGTCAGTTTAGCACCTATGAACAGGGCCTATTTTGGTTCCATGATTCTGAAGAATATTCTCCCTTGAACCACCCAAGAAAGATTATGCTAGGGATGCTGTCCCATCCTGGTAAGAATGAAGGCAAGATAGGACAACAACACATAATGAAGTTATGTACTCACCATAATGTTCCATGTGTGTTGTCCATCTTCGCCTTTATTCTTACATCCCACCCTCCTTCCCCCAGCCTTTTTACTCCTGGAAGACTGACTTGGTGCAATTGGATATCATTATCCTTTATTGCTCTCTAAGGTGTTAAACTGCCCTTATTTCGTATCCTCTTTATTATAACTGCAAACAATATCTGGGGAGCTTTTCTAGTGCATGGTGGGATAGGGTTCAGCCACGAGCAAGTGGAAGACCTTGAGGTTGTATATAAGGCTGAGTCAGATCCGAGGATCAGATGTGAACCCATTCTTGTAAGAATGAAGGCAAAAAAGGACAACACACATGGAATGTTATGGTGAATACATAACTTCTTTTTTTTTCTGGCAAATCAGTGGGATGATCTGAGGAGTGAAATCACTACATAATGCCACACATTTGCATTTTATACTTCATATTCTTCAGAAAATGCATGTTAACACAAATCCTGTTATTCTAGCAATTTTTTAAGCTTATATGAACAATATTTAAAATATGTTCCTATTTTTGAGCCTTTGTCCCCCAGTTATGATGGGCTTTGTTCAGATTTCTTATTCAAAGAATTTGAGATGTATGGTGGTGTCACTTTGACAACAGGCACCAGCATAGTTGATGTTAAGTTGTCTATCTCGCCTTCATTCTTGCTGGATGGGTTCGGAGCCAAACCTCGGCACTGACTCGGCTTTTTACTAAAGCTCAAGAGCTATTTACCGGCTCGAGGCCTCCACTTATCCCACAGTGCTAGGCGTCAGATACCCAGATCTCGTTTGCCGCTTCAGCTACGAGGTTGCGATTTTTACCGTCTCCAGGTCGTATAATTTTTTTATTACTTCTTATAGTCAGGATTGTTAACATTTTTAGATAGTTTTTGCTATTAGTTTAATCTAATCTTGTAACCCCTTTAGATCCCACTTAAAAAAACTTTTTTTCCTGTCATTACAGTGTCTCCCCCCCCCTTCCCTATTTAGGGTAGTGTTAGGCCTTTCTATTTTTTATATATTGTATTATATATACATAGATAATTGTTGTTAGTGTAACTGTTAGTTATAGTGATTTTTTGATATCCTTATTCTTATCTAGTGTGTATGTGTGTGTGTTTACTGTTTTAGGGCACTAGTTAAATTTTTTCCTTGGTATCTCTTTGTAATGTCTAAAGATACCAAGGTTTCAGGTTTCAAGAAATGTGACTCGTGCTGTCAGAAGATGTCTCTGACAGACGGTCACACTTCTTGTGTTTATTGTTTGGGCCCCCTACACCTGCAGGACTCTTGTTCGGTCTGTCATGCCTTCAGTCCGAGAGTCCTGCAGGAGCATAGGAATAAGCTCATTTTGAGGGGCTTGTTGAAGCCAGAAGGATCCCAGGCCAAGCCTTTGTCGGGGAAATCCTTAAAGCCCGCCAAACCGTCGGCTCCCTGTTCAGAACCGACGCCGAGCGGAGCTTCTGCTTCCTCGTCGGTTCCAGCCGGAACTGACACTTCGAGGCCTCAGTCTGCTCCGACTCTACTATCGGAGCCTTCTCTGAGTCGAAAGCATTCGAGGTCTCCCTCCTTAGAGTCTGTTCACTCGGCTCCCAGGGCCCCATTACTACAGTCGGAGCGGAGCCATAGATCCCATTCCTCTCGGTCCTCCAGGTTATTGGATCATGACTTAGAGAGGGTGGTCAGTAGGCTCCTAAAGTTGCAGGCACTGGCCAAAATGTTGACTAGCCCTTCTCAACAGACTGTGGCTATCCCTGTTGCTTCAACTGTTCCTCCTCCGACCCTACCAACGTGTTCAGAGTCAGAGCTCATTGGGGCTTGAATCGTCAGAACGTCGGAGCCGATACCACACCTTTCGCCTCCCTCGTTGGCTCCGATCTCTTCATTGGTTCTGTCCTTGGAGGGATCCAGACGCCGAGACTCCCTCGTCGGCTACGAGGGGGCGAGTGGCATCGGACCCTTGTCCGACCCCGTTCTCCCTCTCGGGGCCTCGGCGCAGATGAGCTCGGACCCGACATCAGCCTCGGAGCTGTCCCTCTTGGTGCCGGAAGGGGTTCACGTCTCTTTGGAGTGGGGACCATCTTCTCTGCCTGATAAGGGGTGCCTCTGAGGTCATGAGGAGTGTGCTGACTCCGGAGTCAGCTCCACAATCGACCCCTTCGGCTCCTCCTCCCATGGTGCCTGCGTCAGTCTCTGTCCACCCTCCTGACCCCCAGCGTGGAGAACAGGCGCTCCAGGTAGCCCCATTGGGGGTATGTTCCTCTTCCGAGGCCTCCCCTGATCATTCAGAGGAGCCCCCTCGGAAGAGAAAATGTAAGAGGAAACATGTAGACTCCCCCGAGTCAGTCACCTTGGACACCAACTTGGAGGATTCAGAAGGGTCCCCAAGGTCTCCCTCTGAGGATGTATCCTTTTCAGACATCCTTGAGATCCTAAGGCAGAGGGGGAACTGGACTGCCCTTAACCCTTCCGAGGACAAGTCGGTGTACCTGGACGCATTTGGTTCTCGCCCTTCCACCTCCTGGGTGTCTCCGCCTTTCGACCCACTCATGGAAGTGGTGGCTTGGAAGGCGTGGACGGCCCCAGACACAGTGGAACCAACTCCCCGCAGGCCCACAAAATTCATCACAGCCCCGTCCAATAAACATTTTCTTATGAAGGGTGTCCCTGTTGATGCCATGGTGGTTGCAGCAGCCACTAAGAAGGAGCTGGCTGACCCTTCTGTGCCTGTCCATCCACCTAATAAAGAATCTAGGACAATGGACAGGTACGGGAAGCGGATGTTTTCTTCAGCAACCTTTTCCATGCGGTCGCTGAACTATCTGTGCCATTTCACCCACCTTCAAAGGAACTGGGTGTCTGCTGCGGGGTCTCAGGAAAAGATTAACTCCCAGCTGGCAACCCATAACTCTATAGTTAACTCCTCCATGCGGCTCATTTCTTATGCAGCCGATGGGGCAAGTAGGGCTGCAGGCACAGGCGTGGCTTTGAGAAGGCATGCCTGGATGCGGTTATGTAACTTTGCTGACCCCTTTAAGGCGTCCTTCACCAATACCCTCTTCGATGGTTGGGCTTTGTTTGGACCACAGATGAAGGATACACTTACCAGGTGTGAGCAGGAAGGCAAGACTCTCTCTGCCGTGGGAGTCCATTTTTCTACTCTCTCTAGACCATACCCTAAAGGTCAGAAGAGTGGAAAAATGTGGTTTCGCAAACTCCAGGGAGTCGTGCCTGACACATGAGGCGAGTTTCCCTCCAGAGGCAGAGGAGGGAACAACAATAGACACTGCCCGAGGGGCAGAGGGGGTCCACAAAATCAGGGTAGCAGGGAATCCTTCTCTGACAAACCCTTTCAGCACCCCTGAGGGACTGCCCGACTGTCCACCTTCGGAGGCAGTCGGGGGAAAATTGTCACTGTACCCAGAAGCCTGGTGACTCCTCATACAAGACAAATGGGTACAGTCGATCATATCCGAGGGTTACAAAATCTCCTTTGTCCACACCCCCGTACAAACAAACAAGTCCCTTCCAGATGTTCCACCCGGTCTAAGGGAACAAGCAGTTCTAGAAATTTCAAAACTGCTAGAAAAAAGAGCCATCCAACCAGTCCCAGAAGACCAGCAAGGATCCGGGATTTACTCCAAGTTCTTTTTGGCACCAAAAAAGGCAGGGGACTGGAGACCCATTTTGGATCTCAGCACGTTAAACAAATCTGTTCAAAGAACAAAGTTCTGGATGGTCACGCTTCAGTCCATTCTACCCTTTTTTGGGTCAGGACGATTGGATGTGCTGTATAGACCTTCAGGATGCATACTACCATATCAAAATGGACAGACACTCCAGAAGGTTTCTCCGCTTCCGGCTGGGAGCCGGTCACTATCAATTCAGAGCCCTGCCCTTTGGTCTCACCACAGCCCCCAGGGTGTTCACCAAATGCATGGCAATGGTTACAGCTCACCTGAGACAGCGAGGATTCCAGGTGTTTCCATATTTAGACGACTGGCTCCTAACTGCTTCCAACAGGCATCAGCTAATCCGAGCCAGGGATTATACCATACAAACTTGCTCCAAGCTAGATATCTCTATAAACTACAAAAAGTCTGCATTGTTGCCTTGTCAATCTATAACCTTTATAGGCGCCATTCTAAATACAAAAGAACTGTCGGCAAAACTTCCATTAGAAAGAGTATTAGACATACGCCAACATGTTCAAACATTACTACAGTGCAAAAGAATTCAGGCCAGATTTGTACTGAAAACCTTGGGTCTCATGGCAGCAGCAATCACATTACTTCCCCTGGCTCGATTCCACATGCGGATTCTTCAATGGATGTTTTTTACCCAATAGTCCTTCCAACAGCTTCCGATGTCTCACAACATAATAATCACCCAATCATGCAAAGACCATCTCTCTTGGTGGATGGTCTCCCCTCAACTTTTTCAGGGCAGACCGTTTGTCCTTCCTCATCCGGTTGCCACGGTGATGATGGATGCCTCCCTGATCAGGTGGGGGGGGACATTTTCAGGGCAGGACTGTCCAGGGCACTTGGCAACCCCTAGAGTACCACCTGCACATAAATGTCTTGGAGATGAGAGCGGTACTTTTAGCGTTACAAGCTCTTCAGGACTCTCTACCTACCGGGACTATTGCAGTAAAGACCGACAATATGTCGGTAGTCTGGTACATCAACAAGCAGGGCGGAACTAGGTCCTATCCCTTATGCCGAGAAGCACTCAGACTCTGGCAATGGACGATCTCCTCTCAACGGTTTCTGATAGCAATGCACATCCCTGGGAAATCCAACGTCATAGCGGACAGGCTAAGCAGAGCAATTGTTATGCCTCACGAGTGGTCTCTCAGTCAGTCAGTAGCAGAAAAAATTTTCCGCAGATGGGGTCAACCATGCTGTGACCTTTTTGCAACCCCTCTCAACAGGAAGTGCAGCGACTTCTTCACTCTCTTTCCCCTCCCAGGCCATTCCCCCAGAGACGCTCTAGTTCACGATTGGCCCCGGGGTCTTCTCTATGCATTCCCTCCCTTTCCCTTAATTCGAAAACTTATTCAGAAAGCGACCGCTTTGGGATCCAGGATGCTCCTCATTGCTCCTTACTGGTCTCGACAAATTTGGTTCCCATTCCTGCATCGTCACCTGCTGGAGCAGCCTTGGAATCTGGACCCAGTGCCAGACCTCTTGATCCATCAGTTGGGCGAGCTGCACCAATCCCTTCGCTCTCTCAACCTCACAGCTTGGTTGCTCTACTTCCAACCTTAGCCAGGCTTCCACATATTTCTCAGTCAGTGCATGAAATCATACTTTTTTCGCATAAGTCTTCTGCCAGGAAGACTTATGCTAGTAAGTGGAAATGTTTTTCCCTCTGGGCAGAAGCCAGGAATATAGACCCCTTTACAGCCCCTGTCCATAACGTGTTGGATTTTTTGGCAGAACTTTTTCAAGCAGGTTCCTCGTCTGCCACCATTAGGGTCCAATTGGCTGCTATTGCTAATTTTCATGTTGGTCTATCAGAGTCCAATATCATGTCCCACAAACTGTGTGCCTTTCTTAAGGGGACTATTTTACTTAGACCCCCGGTTAAAGATCCCCCTCCTCCCTGGGATTTGAACTTGATATTAGCTTCATTGATTCTCCCTCCTTTTGAACCTGCGGCTTCTTGTTCCTTAAAGTTACTCTCCTGGAAGACTCTCTTCTTAGTTGCCATCACCTCAGCCAGAAGAGTATCGGAACTTCAAGCCCTTTGTATTCGCCCTCCTTATCTTATTTTTCACAAAGATAGAGTTTCACTCAGGACTGATCCTTCCTTTTTACCCAAAATACCCTCAGAGACAAATCTCAGTCAGGCTATTGATCTTCCTGCCTTTTTTCCCAATTATTCAAACAGAGCTGAACAAAAGTTACACTATTTGGATGTTCACAGGCAGTTATGCTTTTATTTGGATAGGACCAAGCAGACAAGAAAATCAGATCAACTCTTCCTGTCCTATGCTGAGGGCAAGCAGGGCCTACCAGTTTCTAAGGTAACCTTGTCCAGGTGGTTGGCCTCTATTATTACCTTGATCTACCAACTGAGACATAAGGAACTCCCTACAAAACCAAAAGCTCATTCTACCAGAGCATTGGCTACGTCTGTAGCTTTTCAGGCTAGACTTCCAATGGAATCTGTTTGTGCTGCAGCCACATGGGCCACTCCTCATACCTTCATTTCACATTACAAGTTGGATGTAGCCTCCAGGAGTCAAGCTGATTTTGGTTCCACTGTGCTCAAGAGTCTGTTTCGATGAGCCACCCAGGGCTAAGGTGCTAGGGACGCTGTCCCATCCAGCAAGAATGAAGGCATGATAGACAACTTAACATTAAGAAGTTATGTACCTACCATAACGACCTACCATAACGTTCCATGTTAGTTGTCTTCATCTCGCCTTCTTTCTTGCATCCCACCCTACATCCCCCTAGCCTAGTCAGGACCGAGAGGAATCTCTTTTTGAGGCCTTCTTCCTATGGTTGACTCCTTTTTAGGTTACGTCCTCCTCTGCTTGTAGCACTGTAGGTAAACCTTGTGGTGGGAATTGGTGTTTGTTCCTTGGTGTTAGCTCTACCTAGCGAGATCTGGGTATCTGACACATAGCATTGTGGGATAAGGGGAGGCCTCAAGCCGGTAAATAGCTCTCGAGCTTTAGTAAAAGGCCGAGTCGGAGCTGAGGTTCAGCTCCAAACCCATCCAGCAAGAAAGAAGGCGAGATGAAGACAACTAACATGGAACGTTATGGTAGGTACATAACTTCTTATTTGTCACCATACCTGGTTGCACCTAATTGACTTCACCAAGGATACCAAGCTGGCCCTCATCAATGATACCTTCATTGGTTTAGCTCTTTTTGGATCTTCAGTTAACACCCACCAGTAGAACATGGAAAGCCCTTACCACTGCTGATATTAAGTTTCAGGCTTCACAAATGCAAATTTTAGGAATGCAGTGCAGCTCAAGTCAGCTCTGGTTTTGCCATTGCACAACACAACAACCAGAGATAATAAAGGAATTAATGTGGCCATGATTACTTTCAGAAAGGTCACCTGGCCAGAACAGGAACAGTCAGTAGCAGGGGTACTATGGTCTTCATTCTGACTGTCCACTCTGGAAATAGCCAGTGGTTATCTATCTATGTATTCACTTGCAGGCACAGCTGACCCTCATGCATGACAAGTGGTTAATGGCAGTAATATCCAGAAGCTATATAATTCCCTTCCACACCAGTCCACAGCCACATTCTCTCCTTTTGCCAGATATTCCACTCCATCAAAAGAATGCAGCAAGTACATAACTTCATAGACAAAGACAACATTTAAAACTGGACTGGCAAAGATTCAGTAACACAATTAAAAAAAAAATGTCCTCGGTTGCAACGAGATGAAAAAAGACAACCATTTCCAAATAAGCAACTAAGAAGTGCTTAAAAAAGAGAATTTTAATTTAACAAATAAGTATAAATCAAATAAATCCAGTAAATCAAGCGCTTTCGTCTCCAACCATTTGGAGACTTTACCAAGACAGAGCATGACCCAACTGCTAGTAAATTTATAATACAAAGTTAATTACTGAACCAATCAACATCCAGGGTTCATGAATAATGCATGAGCAATGACTATTCCTACAATTTACATCTAATAATGTCAAATAACTACACACAAAACATTCACCATCCTAAATATTACCCACTATAATACATATAAATACATAACAAAAAAATACATTATTAAAAAATCTAATAAAAACTCAACATTTCCTATATGTTGTACACCTCAAATGACCCCAATGTATTATAGTATAAATACATGTATAAATACATAATAGATACAGTATAACATTCACCAATGTATACATATAAGACATAAAAATAATGCATATGTTTCAACTACTAAAAATGACAAGAACATTTCTTTAAAAGCATCATCTGTCTAAAGCTTTTAATCTTAAAAAGCAAGTAATTGCAACAGATTCATTTAAGCCTGGCCATTGAGTTGCATTCATTCTCAACTGCCATAAGGCCTCACTTCTCTCCAAATATAAAGTCCAAGGTCCACCTCTTGGGTCTAGTTCAATAATTTCAATAACAGTGAATTTAAAGTCATGTCCGGGCCATTCCATACAAAGTTTTGCAAGGGCATTGGTTTTTTTTTGCAGTATGATATCCCTCAAATGCTCATAAATACTGTTTTTAAGTTTCCTTTCTGTCTTTCCAATATAAAAACAAACGCATTTGGAACAGAAAGCACAATAAAAAACCTTCTCAGTGTAGCAGCTGCACTTTTTTTGTAAAGAGACCTTTATACCATTTATGTTAAATGTTGACCCTTCCTTAATATGCTGGCAATAATTGCATGCCCCACACTTCTTCATATGGCCCCCAGTCCGAATCTGGTAACTCCTTTCAAAGATGTTCTTTAAGGTTTGTCCCTTTCTATATACCACAATATGATTCTCACTTATGCATTGTCTGATGTCATTACTTGAGGTCAAAATTATCCAATTTTTATCCAAAATCCTAAAAGTTTCTTTACTATCAAGATTATAAGAAGTGATAAAAGCTGAACGAAACTTTCCATTTGCTTGCACTTGTTCAACAGGTGCCATAACATTCACATTAACATTGCTGTCCGTATAAACAGAACCAACATTCAAATTTAAAACCATATGCCTGCTCCCTTCATTGTCAGAGTGCACCATCTTCGAATTCAGTATAGCATGATAAAACCCTCTCTCTCTCTCTCTCTTATTAACTACTTCCAACATTAAGTTGTTGATTAAGTCCAATGGATATTCTCTTTTAAGAAACATATCTTTCAACAGTTCACATTCATCCAAGAAAGAGTCAAAACTAGACACCATCCGAGCAGCTCTAACAAACTGCCCCTTAACAACTGCTCTTTTTTGTTTGAAGGGATGGCTACTGTCAAAATGTAAAAAACTGTTTGAATACATTTCCTTCCTATAAATATATGACTCAAAATTCCTTAAGACTGTCTTTTTTGTCAGTTTAACATCCAAATAACAGATTTCATTGGGATCAATATTATGGGTAAACCTTTAAAAAGCTGCTGAATTATTCATGTGAGTTATAAATTCATTAATCATTTCACTTGGTCCATCCCAAAATATAAAAATATCATCCAAAAATCTCACATACATTTTACAATGTTGATAATAAACTGAATTAATAACAAACTTTTTCTCCCATTGTAGCATCCCCAAATTAGAATACAAACCGCCACATGGAAAACCCATAGCAACACCAACTGCTTGGATAAAGAATTCACCATTAAAAAAATATAGTTATTTTTCAACACAAGTTCAAATAGTTGTTCGTATACATTAATTTTTGGTTGTGATACTCCTTTTTCCAATAAATAGTCAGATGCCCATTCAATACCAGTATCATTGGGTATTGAGGTGTACAAATCCTTCACATCAGTGATGATGAATACACCTGTCTCACTGAATTCTAAATTGTTAACCCTTTCTAAAAAATCCCATGAATCCTTACAAATAATTTTTTTTATTAATGAGTGAAATGACATTTATAACAAAGTAAAAAATGAATTAATGGACCTCTTTATTGAAGGCTCAATTTCTATAGATGAGTACAATTACCTGACAGTGCATCATCCATAAACTCCTTGTATATTTGGATTTTAAAAACTACACAAGAATATGGTTTATCCACCTATGCGCCCTATAGTGAATGAGCGTGGTTCTTTCACTTATCCCATAGCAAATTACTTGGATATTAATTTGAAATGTTTTGTTAGTGAAGAAACTATTATTTCTAAGGATTCATAGATTTTTTAGAAAGGGTTAATAATTTAGAATACAGTGAGACAGGTGTATTCATCACCATTGATGTGAAGGATTTGTACACCTCAATACCCCATGATACTGGTATTGAATGGGCATATGACTATTTATTGGAAAAAGGAGTATCATAACCAAAAAATTAATGTATACGAACAACTATTTGAACTTGTGTTGAAAAATAACTGTATATTTTTTAATGGTGAATTCTTTATCCAAACAGTTGGTGTTGCTATGGGTTCTCCATGTGGTGGTTTGTATTCTAATTTGGTGATGCTACAATGGGAGAAAATGTTTATTAATTCAGTTTATTATCAACATTGTAAAATGTATGTGAGATTTTTGGATGATATTTTTATATTTTGGGATGGAACAAGTGAGATGATTAATGAATTTATGACTCACATGAATAATTCAACAGCTTTTTTAAGGTTCACCCATAATATTGATCTCAATGAAATCTCTTATTTGGATGTTAAACTGACAAAAAATACAGTCTTAAGGAATTTTGAGTCATATATTTATAGGAAGGAAACGTATTCAAACAGATTTTTACATTTTGACAGTAGCCATCCCTTCAAACAAAAAAGAGCAGTTGTTAAGGGGCAGTTTGTTAGAGCTGCTCGGATGGTGTTTAGTTTCGACTCTTTCTTGGATAAATGTGAACTGTTGAAAGATATGTTTCTTAAAAGAGAATATCCATTGGACTTAATCAACAACTTAATGTTGGAAGTAGTTAATAAGAGAGAGAGAGGGTTTTATCATGCTATACTGAATTTGGAGATGGTGCACTCTGGCAATGAAGGGAACAGGCATATGGTTTTAATTTGAATGTTGGTTCTGTTAATATGGACAGCAATGTTAATGTGAATGTTATGACACCTGTTGAACAAGTGCAAGCAAATGGAAAGTTTTGTTCAGCTTTTATCACTTCTTATAATCTTGATAGTAAAGAAACTTTTAGGATTTTGGATAAAAATTGGATAATTTTGACCTCAAGTAATGACATCAGACAATGCATAAGTGAGAATCCTATTGTGGTATATAGAAAGGGACAAACCTTAAAGAACATCTTTGAAAGGAGTTACCAGATTCGGAATGGGGCTCATATGAAGAAGTGTGGGGCATGCATTTATTGCCAATATATTAAGGAAGGGTCAAAATTTGACATAAATGGTATAAAGGTCTCTTTACAAAAAAAGTGCAGCTGTTACACTGAGAAGGTGGATTATTGTGCTTTCTGTTCCAGATGTGCTTGTTTTTATATTGGAAAGGCAGAAAGGAAACTTAAAAACCGTATTTATGAGCATTTGAGGGATATCAGACTGCAAAAAGAAACCAATGCCCTTGCAAAACATGGTATGGAATGGCCCGGACACGACTTTAAATTCACTGTTATTGAAGTTATTGAACTAGACCCAAGAAGTGGATCTTGGACTTTATATTTGGAGAGAAGTGAGGCCTTATGGCAGTTGAGAACGAATGCAACTCAGTGGCCAGGCTTAAATGAATCCATTGCAATTACTTGCTTTTTAAGATTAAAAACTTTAGACAGATGATGGTTTTAAAGAAATGTTCTTGTAATTTTTAGTAGTTGAAACATATGCATTATTTTTATGTCTTATATGCATACATTGGTGAATTTTATACTGTATCTATTATGTATTTATACATGTATTTATACTATAATACACCGGGGTCATTTGAGGTGTACAACATATAGGAAATGTTGAGTTTTTATTAGATTTTTTAATAATGTATTTTTTAGTTATGTTTGTTTGTTTGTGTCTTTTGGCTTTTCCCGGTTAGGGGTCGCCTATGTATTTTTTAGTTATGTATTTATATGTATTATAGCAGGTAACATTTAGGATGATGACTGTTTTATGTGTGGTTATTTGACATTATTAGATGTAAATTGTAGGAATAGTCATTGTTCATGAATTATTCATGAACCCTGGATGTTGATTGGTTCAGTAATTAACTTTGTATTATAAATTTACTAGCAGTTGGGCATGCTCTGTCTTGATAAAGTCTCCAAATGGAGATGAAAGCACTTGATTTACTGGATGTATCTGATTTATATTTATTTGTTAAATTAAAGTTCTTTTTTTAAGCACTTCTTAGTTGCTTATTTGGAAATTTTTATCTTTCTTCATCTCATTGCAACCGAGGCCATTTTTTTGAATTGTGTTTTTGTTTTTTGGCCTTTAAAAGTTTGAAGGATTCAGTAAGCCATAAGATGCCAAATGTGTGTATAGATGTTTCCTAATGTGGAGGTTCAGGACTGCATGATAAGTTTTCAAGAGGTTTGCATTTAAAATTGTTTTGTGGTGGGTGACAGGGTATTCAATGTCTCTTTTAAAAGATGAAAATATATAAAACCCTCAAAGAGGAGTAAATAACCTAGAGAAAATTGAACCTATCAAATTGAAACGAGATCTCAAATGCCTCATAGGCCAGGATGCAAAACACAAGAGGATGGATGCATTGCTGAGTCCATGTTCATGAGCTTGTCACAGTCCACATATTTAAACTCAGCCCAATATTAGCCTGGATTATCCATCAAAAACAAGCAACAACATCCAGTAACCAATTCATGATGAAAGAACCACCTTATAGCAAATATATTGTCCGCAAATAAAAAAGGGCAGCATCCTTGCATTCAGCAGAGGAAAATTATCTGTGGATGGTTGGACAATTCAGGCAAAACAGCCTATGAACCACCTAAAGAAGTGTGGCTGGATGGCTAGATGCAGCAGAGGCCTCACTAGACACAGCCACAGTTTCTTTCAAGACCTCTTCATCTGGCACCAATATAATGCCTGTCCAAAACAAGTTCATCTTAAAGAAAATGTGACTTAACACAGTCATTTCAACCTCCACCATAGTCTGTGCATTGATGTTGATTAATGATTGAACCAAGGTTTGTGTCATACAATAGACCTAGTATGTATAGTTACTAGAGCAACCTATACTACTGCAACAGTAACTGCATTATTGTATGCCTTCTGCAGTGTGTCTGGATCATTTGCATTGATCCCCCTCAAGTAACTGGTCAATGATCAGATTACTGTCATCAGAAAATGTGGCCTGCAAACCCTATATTTAATCTGCTTCATTTCAGGAAGCTGGATGAGGGAAGGCAACCATAAAGTAAAAAAGCAATGGGCTGACCAGGATTCTAGCTCTCCAACAAGTTCATAGATTTTTAGACTAGTCTGGAAGACAAAGTCCATTAAATGTCCACTTTTATGAGTGGCAGTAGAAGCTATCTGGTTGAAGAAAAAGGTTTATAATGACATAAAAGTTCCATGGCAAGCTTACAAGTATTACCGAATCAAACATTAAAATCCCAGAGAAACACCCACTTAGGAGATTCATAAAGTTGATTGATGAGTAGATTTGAGAATAACTGCAATGCACTGGGGTAGCCTGGTGAGCAGCAGAGAAGGATCCTGCAGTTCACTCTTGCACATTAGATATTTTCAAAGGCATTAAATTTTTCAGCTTCTATGTCCTTATCTCTAGGCTCTCTGAAACACAGCTGTCTGCCCCCTCATCAATATTCACCTGCACAGAGTTGAACATAACACAGTACTTGACTCGTAGTCTAATATTCCAAGCTGCCATTACCACCATTTCACATTTTGGTTTAGGTTTACATCCTCTTAGTCATTCATGCATCAAATATTGAGCAACATGTGGTTGTCCTAAAAATTGTCTTTAATTGGTACAATTATTGTTGGTTTCCAAATTCATGATTTTCTTCTGGTCATGATCTTTATGTGCCTTTTGCTTCTTAGCAATCTCTGTTACTGTCAGATTTTCAGTGATGCCTACCTTGATTTCCATCTGCTCCCTTCCAAATGCATTTGCTAATATGAGAATTGATGTTCATCACTATGATCACTGCTGCTGTAGCCTAAGCTTTATGGGTTATATCTTGCATAGTATATAACAACTGTCCAGCTTCCAAAGCTTCAGAGCACCTTCCACATACCCAAACCATTAGTCAGTTCAAGCTGAGCCAGGTTTGGGCAGCAAGCCCTTCAGAGCTTTCCTGTCACTGAGAAGAGTGCACCTGTGCAGGCTTTTAAGGATTGACAGTCAGCTAATGCCATTCCATTGCTGGACATATAAATTCTCTTCAGGGGAAAAAAAAACTTCTACTCTACTTTTTTGTCACAGAAAATTTACTTTCTTCTGTAAATGAATTACTTTTAAATTAGGTAAAAGTGTTTTTGTTGACACTCTTGTGACATTTTTGTACTTTTAAGTGAGAAAGCACTTTTTTACTTTTATGGTAAAATGTTAAAAGTTATTTAAAAGTACTTTTTATGTGGCAAAACTCTTGTTATTTTACTTTTGAACCACAAAAAAGCATTCATACTTGAACCAAAACCACAAATAAATCAATCCCATAAGAACTGAAGACACCAATAAAAGCTCCAAAAGATGTGTGAAATGAGTTTAATGTAAAATAATTCCAATAGGTTAAGCACTTTTGTCCCTTTGATTACTGGGACTTCCTCAGAACTAAATTAACAAGTATAAAAGAGTTGATTTAAATACCTATTCATAAAGTCATGCACACTTATAAAAGGTAATCTAAATGAATATGTTATTTTTTTTTTAAACTCAGCATAAAAATTAGACATACAATATTATATAAATTAATAATCACAATTTAGCTGCTCCTAACTGTAAAGCCAGGCTAATTGAAACATTTTCATTTAATCCAGGGGTGGTATGAGCAAACTTAATCTGCTGTAGTAATTCCTTGTATTCCAATAAAACCTCCTACATTTACTCCTAGGATCTTTGACTACTTGTTCCAGAATAACAAAATTAAACTTCTGAAATTCATTACAAGTTAAAGTGTACTTGTAAAGTGCATTATTTTTGATACATTTATTGATATCATAAATGTGTAATTCTGAACCCTTAAAGCCCTTTCTGTTTTTCCAACATAAAAAACATGTATATGTATACTGTGCAAATAGCCAAATAAACAACAATCCCTACTCATTATCCAAAATTAGTTTATTTGTTTCTAAAATAATCTGACATGTCTGCATGTACCACACATCTAGTACTTTTAACATTCTGAACCTTGTAAGGGTTGTGTGTATTTTTCATCTCTAAACATGCTCTTGATGTTATACAGTCTTAAAAACATACTGTGGATATTTCCCCAAAAGCTTAAAAAATTTTTCTTCACTTTTTAGCATATTCGTATTCCATTTGATAACATCTAGAATACAACCTAAGTAATTGTTGTATGCTAGAACTAATGCTCTTTCAAAGGGCTTTTCTATAATACTATCATTCTGATTTTTAACAAGTGTGTTCCCTAACAGTGAAAAATATTTAGTGTCTCTTTATTTTGTTACTTCTTTACTGATATTAAGCAATATTCCTTTTGGGTATCCCCTAGCAAGGAACATACATAGCACTTTTTCTCTTTCTGAACACTAAGAACAATGGACTAAACCGATAAACTGAGATAAACTGAACAAAAAATAGCTAGATGCGTGTAAAGCCACAGTAAAGGCAATGTATAATTAGCGCTTTCACCCACTTTTATTAAACACGTGAACTTCTTCAGAAAAGACAAGAGCCCTCCCAAACTTTTGCCTTTTAAATGAATTATACAAGAAATGATGTCAAAAACATTTTCACTCAATCAATTGACAAATAAATTATATCACACTTCATAACCTCAGAAATTAATTTCACATAAATGAACCTGCAATGTAAATATGAATGTTCATGCTGTCATTTTAAATTTATCTTATATAAACCTATACCTTACATTAATTCTCTTGCTATATTAATATTTATAAAAAGCTTTTACTTACTAAACTTAATCTATATAACAAAACGTATTTACATAAAAATACATATATTCAATGACTAGATTGATACCTAAAAATGTATAAAAATGTAGATGAAAACATTCATTTAAAATTGTCTAGTGTCTATTTAAAAATTGTGTATATATGTATAATAGAGATGTGTAAATGTAATATATACACACAATACCTTATGTATCAAATCAAGCATGTCCACTTGCTTGCGACAGCTGAAAACCTACTGTCAGCCCATCCAGTACCCACTATCTAAAACACCATAAGGACTACCTATATGGTGTAACTCACCCATCGTACTATAAACCATAAGACCTATAACCACTACACCAAATGCATGTACATAGTACAAAAATATATTGAAGGAAGGAACAATTTTCTTTTGATATGTCTGACTAGTTCCTCACCTACAACATGTCCAAAAATTCATATAAAAAGTGTATATGTGAATATGTTTAGTCTCCAAATGATTTGTATTATAAATATATGTTACATATTAATATATACGTACGTAAACAAACTTACTATGTAGGCAAAACTGTTAGAGTATTGAAACGCAGGATATATGAACATGTCCTGGCTATTAAAAACAAAGATAAGAACAATGCCCTAGCAAGACATGCGTTAACATGTAATGAATTCAACAAGTTTGAATTTTTCATCTTAGACCATGTAGATAAGGGTATATTTGTAGGAGATGTAAACAATAGATTGGAACAGAAGGAAGCTCTTTGGCAATTAATTCTAGGGGCTGATCAACCACCAGGTCTTAATGAAGTTATCAATATAAAATGTTTTTTGTTATACAAATGATTTTTATACGTATGTATATATTAATATGTAACATATATTTATAATACAAATCATTTGGAGACTAAACATATTCACATATACACTTTTTATATGAATTTTTGGACATGTTGTAGGTGAGGAACTAGTCAGACATATCAAAAGAAAATTGTTCCTTCCTTCAATATATTTTTGTACTATGTACATGCATTTGGTGTAGTGGTTGTAGGTCTTATGGTTTATAGTACGATGGATGAGTTACACCATATAGGTAGTCCTTATGGTGTTTTAGATAGTGGGTACTGGATGGGCTGACAGTAGGTTTTCAGCTGTCGCAAGCAAGTGGACATGCTGGATTTGATACATAAGGTATTGTGTGTATATATTACATTTACACATCTCTATTATACATATATACACAATTTTTAAATAGACACTAGACAATTTTAAATGAATGTTTTCATCTACATTTTTATACATTTTTAGGTATCAATCTAGTCATTGAATATATGTATTTTTATGTAAATACGTTTTGTTATATAGATTAAGTTTAGTAAGTAAAAGCTTTTTATAAATATTAATATAGCAAGAGAATTAATGTAAGGTATTGGTTTATATAAGATAAATTTAAAATGACAGCATGAACATTCATATTTACATTGCAGGTTCATTTATGTGAAATTAATTTCTGAGGTTATGAAGTGTGATATAATTTATTTGTCAATTGATTGAGTGAAAATGTTTTTGAAATCATTTCCTGTATAATTCATTTAAAAGGCAAAAGTTTGGGAGGGCTCTTGTCTTTTCTGAAGAAGTTCACGTGTTTAATAAAAGTGGATGAAAGCGCTAATTATACATTGCCTTTATTGTGGATTTACACGCATCTAGCTATTTTTTGTTCAGTTTATCTCACTTTTTCTCTTTCTATCTTAAAGGTTGGATCATCAGACAGCATTCAAGATACTCTAATTGCCCTTTTACTAAGCTCTTTTTCTGACTATAAGGATGTAAGCCTTCAACATGTAAATAGCTGTTACTAAAATTAAGCTTACAGAAAATATTACACACAAATCCTTGCTCCCCCTTAGTAATACTGACAAACAAGTAGTTATTCCATTGTGATCAGCATGATGAGCAAACTTAAAAAAATCTGTAGTTTTATTGATGTAGTCATAAACTTATTAATTTCATATAAAGACCCTTTCCATATCATAAATATATCATCCAAGAATCTTAAATAGATTTTGCCAAATTGGTAACATTCAGAGGTAAATACATATTTTTCTCCCAAGATGTTAAAATTAAATTAGCAAAAACTGGGGCACAACTAGCTCCCATTGTTACTGCTTTAGTCTGTTAATTAATTTCACCTTTATAAAATAAAAAACATATTGTTCAAGATCAGCCCCATCATGTCAACTATTAAATTAGCCCTGTCAGTACTTAAAAAGCTGCATACAGTATGAGAATTGTGAAAATAATCAAGACCTGTGTGTTGGGGTATACAGATAAACAGATTGACCACATCTGTAGTTAAAAAATATAAGTCACTGTCCCACATTTCCTGCTTGATTCTCCAGCAGGTCCCAAGAGTCCTTTAATATGTGATCTGATGTCAGTCTTCAGTCATTCTTGATGAATGGGACTCTGTTCCCTCGGAACCAGCTCAGCCATTATACAGCTTGCACCAGCTAAAAAAACTTTTGAGTTAAGACTCTACCCATAATGCCCCTCTCCCTGTTACCCCAGATCTCATTTGCAGCTCTGATAACAAGGCGCTTCAGCTGATACTCTCCAGCTAAGTGTTTTAATTTGCTCCTATTATTTTTCCTATTTTTCTATATACTTTATTTTGTAGAGCACTTTATTTCCCCTTTTCTAATGTATTTTATAGTGTGATATGTTTGTGTCTAAATTAGCTCTACCCTTGTTACCTTATTGTTGTTTGATTGGGCCCTCCCTTGGCTCTCAGAACCCTGGCAGTTTATGACTCTTCCCCAGTTTTGGAGGGCAGTCCTCCGGAGCAGGGTGTGACCCTGGTTACAAGGTTGTCTTTCTTGGTTCTTGGCTCACATCCCTCTTTAGCTGGGCCTGCCTTCCAGATCTTAGAGAGAGCTTTAGCCTTGGCAGGCTGTCAGCTGACCCTCCCTCTTCTTCGGAGTGTCATATGTTTATACCTTCTGGACTGCAGCTGTCACCATCTCACGTCAGGACTGCAAGCAGTGAAACAGCAAGATTTTCCTGTTCAGGGCCCCTCTTCTTTGGTGTCTTCCTTAGAGATCCCCACTGTGCAACTGTGCAACCATCCCATAAGAATACTTGCAAGAGGAACCATCTAGATTCTCCAGAAGAATCTGTCATGGAAGACACAGACTACTATGAAAGAGAGGGTTTCCCCATCCGATCACCCCCTGAAGATGTCTCATTTGCAGACATCCTGGAAACTGTAAAACAGAGTGGTGATTGTAAGTCCACAAACCCATCCTCAGAGGAATCTGTGTTCTTGCAGGCTTTTGGTGCACACCATGTACTTCCTGGGTGACCCCACCCACTGGCGACCTTATCAAGCTTATCGCACAGCAGGTGTGGAAAGCACCTGATTCCATACAGCCAGTTCCCTGGAGGCTGGACAAACTCTTATCAGCTCCAGAAAACCTACCACAATGAGGAAAAAGTTTAGCAGTAGATGCCATGGTGGTGGCAGCGGCCACCAAAAAGGAACTTCCGAAGGAGAGTTCCACTCTCCACCCGCCTAACCAAGAGTTTCAGACAATGGCCAGGTTTGGGAAGCAGGTCTTTGTATCATCGACCTTCACTCTTATGTCTTTGAATTTCATGGCACACTTTACTAGATTCCAAAGGAATCAGATAAAGGCGCTATTAGATACCCTCACTGGAGCTGTGTCTGATGAGGTGTAGGATAAAAGTGCCTCTCAGCTTGCCATCCTGGAGTCTATATTGAACTCGTCCATGTGGCTCATCATTCATGCTGCTGACAGAATGACTGGGGCAGTGGGTTCAGTTGTTGCCATATTGTCTCATGCCTGGATGCTCTTGTGTGACTTTGTGGAACCTTTCAAATCTTCCTTCATCAGTGCTCTTATTGATGGATTGCCATATGGCATCATGCCTGGATGCTCTTGTGTGACTTTGTGGAACCTTTCAAGTCTTCCTTCATCAGTGCTCTTATTGATGGATCTTCCTTGTTTGGACCCAAAGTCAGAGACACACCAGCCAGATGTGAAAAAGATGGAAAGACCCTTTCTGCCATGGTCATTCATTTATCTACTCCTCGGTGATCCTACTCTAGGAATCAGAGAAGTGGAAAATGTGGTTCAAAAAGTCAAAAGGGTCTTTTCAAGACACATGTGGCAAATAATCCCTTTGGGACAGAGGGGGGAGCTCAAGTAGAAGATGCCCTCCCCTTGACAGAGGAGGGCCGCAAAATCAGGGCTCCAGATATTCCTTCTCCAGGCAGCCCTGCCAGCACTCCTGAATGGAGGCCAGATTACTTACCTCCAGAAGCAGTCTGGGGAAGATTTTCACTGCATCATTCAGCCTGGCTATTGATAACTTCAGATACTTGGGTGCAGAGAATTATCACCAGAAGTTCCCTTTACTCTCTTTCCAAAGATCCAAAAAAGAGTCACTGATGTTCCATCCAATCAAGAGGGACCAAGCACCATAAAATCCAGAAGCTGCTAGAAAAAAGAGTCATCCAATAAGTCCCACCAGACCAAAGAGGATCCAGATTTTACTCAAGATTCTTCTTAGTACCAAAAATGACAGGGGACTGGAGACCAATTTTAGATCTCAGCCTTCTGAACAATTTCATTCAGCAAACAACATTTCAGGTGGTCACAGTCAAGTCTATCCTTCCCTTTCGAGAGGAAAACGATTGGATATGCTGTATAGACCTTCAGAATGCATATTACATCATAAAGATGGACAAACACTCCAGAAGGTTCCTCTACTTCTGGGTGGGAGCCAGTCATTTCTAATTCAGAGTGCTGCCCTTTGGTCTCACCACAGCCCCCAGGGTGTTCACCAAATGCATGGCAGTAGTAACAGCTCACTTGAAGCTGGATTCTGGGTGTTTCCATACCTAGACAACTGGCTCCTCTCTGCCCCAACCAGGCATCTACTGCTTCAAACCACAGACTTCATACTGAACCTTTTCCAGTTTTTGGGAATTATGATCAAGAGAGAGAAATTACAGTTGACTCCAACTTAAGACCTAGAAGTTATAGGAGTACACCTCAATACAATTTCTTGTGTAGCATCTCTCCCTCTACACAGACTACAAAAATTAAGGTTGCAAGTACAACTAATCATTTCCAAAAACAAGGCTCCTGCTTTTCTTGTTCTGCAAGCTGTTGGTTCTATGGAAGCCACCATAACTTTAGTGCCTCTCGCAAGGTATCACATAAGACTGTTTCAGTGGCTCTTAGCAGTGCAATGGTCAATACTGACACATTCAGTGTCTTATCAGATATTGATAACAAATCACTGCAAGAAGGATCTATCCTGGTGGATGAAGTCAGAGGAAAATCTATGGGGCTGCACCTTCACTCCTTCTCTGCCCACTGCCGTAGTGATCACAGACGCTTCCCAGATTGGGAGAAGCATTTTCTGGAAAGAACAGTTCAAGGCACTTGGTCCCCGCAAGAGGACAATTTACACATCAGTGTCCTAAAAATGAGGGTGGTGCTTTTAGCATTGCAAGCCTTTCTGTCTGGCCTTCCTTCAGGAACAGTTAAACTGCAATCAGACAACATGTCAGTAGTCTGGTACATCAACAAGCAAGGTGGAGCCAGATCCTACCCCTTCTGTCAGGAAGCCCTCAGTATATGGCAATGGGGTATCTCTACCAACCACTTCCTAATAGCAATGAATATCCCAGGAAGCTCCAATGTGATGGCAGACAAACTGAGCAGATGCATCCTCCAGCCTCATGAGTGGTTTCTAAATCCCAAGGTGGTGATGAAAATTTTTCGTCACTGGGGCCAGCCTTGCTGTGATCTTTTTGCCTCCTCAATAAACAACAAATGCAGCAGCTACTTTGCTCTAATTTCCCCACAGGGGGAGTCCCCGAGAGATGCACTCCTCCACAATTGGCACCTGGTACTACTTTATGCCTTTCCCCCATTCCCTCTCATTCCCCTATTCTTGAAGAAAACCCAAAAATTGAGAAGCAAAGTGATCCTCATTGCACCCTATAGGCCCCATCAAGTTTGGTTCCCCTTCCTTTGGCCTCACCTGATTCACCGTTGAAAGAATAATAGTATTACACTCACTGTCTTTTCAAAACTGTTGCTAGCATGATTATTAGCTTAAATAAAAAGCTGCAAGAATTATATGAAATATAAAGAGTTAATTTAGGAATAGTATAAAATGCAGAAAAATAGTAAGTGTGCTGGCAAGCATATATAGCTTAATTAGATATTGGCATCCATGTACAGGAGTATGTTATTGAGAAACAAAGTCTGTAAAAATAACTGCGTAGATGGCAGTTGGAAGGACATCAATGAAGTAAAGAGATGTAACATCAAGCACGATAAAATTGGAACATCAAGTTTCAGATAGTGCTGGAACACCACGTTTCAGATAACTGAGTTTCCCTGGACCACTGAACTTGAAAAAGAATCAAGGACAAATCATAAATTAGAAGAACAAAGAAAAATGCTATACAAAGTAAGATTTTAATGGATTCACTTCAGAAGCTCGAATTAACAAAATCTCGAACAGCAAATAACCGAAACCAAAAGATCGAGTTTCGGAAACTCGAACTTCTGAAGCGAAACCAACAACAAAAAAAAAAAGACAAACTTTGCTTTTGCAGGGGGGCTTCACCCTCCTGCACCCTGTGCCCCCCACACCCCCCTACTTAAATATACCAACTCCAAGATCGCGCTACAGTGGGAAAATGGGAAATCTCCCGTCTTGCGCTGTATGCGGAAATGCAAAACGGGAGATTTCTCATTTCCTGTCAACACTGCAAAAGAAATAAAACATTACATATACACAGAGCATACAAGAATCCTTGCCTCTGTGAGCACGCAATGTATTAAGGTAAGTAAACTCTTATTTTTAAACACTACACATATTCGATTTACTGAACTCTCGATCATATGGTCTCGACCATATGAAATTCGAGATTTCAGTAATTCGATTATGTGAAGTGTTCCCGATTTTAATACATAAGACTGAGAAAAAAATATCAGGCTTTTTGGTATAAATATGAGTGTGTATAAACAAGCTTTGGGAATTTGCCATAGAGACCTGACAGCATCTGTGTTGCATGCTTGTAGATCCAAAAGGAAAATGTAATAGTAAATGCATATTAACCGAAGCAGTTTGTCTCAGTATATTTATTGTACTTAGTATAATACAGTAATAAGACTAGTTGATCACAATAAATAGTTAAATATACTGTGGTATGCATAAATGTAAATGCAAGTAACAGCAAGAAACCAACAGAAGACGCGTATATAATTTTTCAATGGCGAGCCACAGTTGATGGACCGAATGGTTTCTTCTTGTGACAACTACAGCTTCTTTTTCATTTTATTCAGTTAGTACATCCAGTTGTAGTGCAAACGTTTGCCTTCTTATGCATAGTATCCAGTAGCAGAACAGTGCATCTCTGCAAGTTCAATAGGTCCTGTACATTCACAGAGCTGAATCTGCCAGCTGTGTTTGACCACCTTTTGGGAGAATTAACAAGGGACTTTCTACGTTTTCTCGATGGAAGATTTGGCCACCTTCCACAGAGAACCTGGTAATTCTATTTTTTGTTTCTCATTCTACAGCATGGATGCCATAAACAAAAGAAGTGTAAAGTGTAACACTACCTTTCAGGTAGACAGTAATTATAGTCCAGCGCATATATGGTCAGGATTTAAAGATTGGTATAAACATAACTGTAGCACAGGTAGTACTTTACTAGGTAAAGTCAATGCCAATGCTTTATGTAAATGCATTATGTTTAACTGGTATCTTAAACAGCAACATCATTGGTATAACAGTAAACATTTATTGTGCAAGTCATATAAAACTGCTTTCTGTGTGCAATGTCATAAAAGTAATGGTAAACAACCAGATGCATTATCTATCACCACATGTAAAATATTAATTTCAGAGTTACAATAGCAGTCAAGTCAGTTATATACAGAATCTTCTGTACATCTTGCTAGACAAAAATGGCATAAAACCAATGTACATTACAAAACAGATAAAAACACAAACTTCTAAGACACAGTCAGAGTGAGTTCAAAAAGTTCAGACAACATGTGCAAACACTTTTTCAGAAGTGCATAAGAGCTTTAAAGTCAGCAGAACAGAATACTGACAAATATAATCTGGTTAGTAAAGAGTTAAAGCAACAGCGGTTTACTACGCTGATAGAAAATAATTTACGATGTAGTAGTCGAAAATGGTTAAGCGTACACAGCAGAAACTTTCATTCAATTAAGGCAAGGCACTTAAACAGTGATTTTCAAACCATTTCAAGTAACAAAACAGTTCTAGGGTATAAAAATCAAATGAGAGTAGTTAAACGCAGTCAAGACATGACATCACAGGTGTATTTTCTTTTCACCTAAAGTGCAGCAAAAGGCACACAACAGCAAATGTAAATCAAGTAAATATATCTGATTTAAGCATGTGTTAGTTAACAATATTTTGTAATTGTATAATAGCATCAAAAATAGCAAAGGCTCCACCAAAAACAGTAATCAAAAACAATATTATGCATAGTTAGGCAAGTTAATGTTTATTACAACTGCATTCTAATATCAAGTTGCAAGTATATTAATGAATGACTGAAGGTGCAAGGAAGTGTTGAAGGAGTTATGGGATAAGCGTCTGGAATGCACAGAAAGAAAAAAAAGTATGTGATCACAAATCTTTCCAGGCTGGAATGGGTAGTTACAAGGAATGTTGCATAAGATAAAATGTTACTGGGACTGAAATTTATAAGGTCAAGGAAAAAAAAACTGGTCACCAGGCCAAATGGGCTTACGTTTTTCTATATGTCATTAATAATCTGTTTGCAAGTAAACACTATGAATACAGTCAGTACATGGGCTATAGTATGCAGTTAAATTATGCAGGTCCCTTTACAAAAAAGGGAGGGTACGAATAGCTACTAGTAACAGTAAACATCTTTTCAAAATCGGTAAAAGCAATTCCTACTACAATTTTGACAGTATAGGCAACAACAAAAGCTTTAAAAAATATTTTCTGTTTTTGAAAATGGTCAAAAATGATCAAATCAAAAAGCAATGTGTAAGACCAAAGTATCACAGTCTAGGTAACAGGCAAATTGGCAAGCATGCATTCAGTTCTCACAGCATAAAGCAAATAAACAATACTGCTATAAAATAATGTATACTACAGGGGGAAGGGCATGCTTTCAATTTTACACTAACTGTGTAAACAGTACTGCAAAAGGGACTAAAATAAAGGTACAAAGTGTTATTAATGTTTCAAGTAATGTAATTAGCAGGCTTTAGTTTAATGCAAAGTTTGTAAATTGGACTGAGTGTACATTACAGCCATGTATGTACAAATGCAAAAAATCTGTACAAGCAAGTGTATTCTGTACAGTACATAGTAAATGGTTTATCTGTGTAAACAGAGTAACAAGTCAAAGCTTGACATTTGTGACATATGTGTTTTTTTTTCAAAAGTCATATTCAGCAACTGCAAAATACAACTCATAACTGGTAATGCTTGTTATCATTGTGTTGACAATATAAAACTGTGTTAACTTGCTGTATTAAAAGAAAACTACAGGTTTTGTTTCCCAATGTGTTTTTAGTTAATAGCCATATAATGACTAAAAAGTACATACTAACGGAGACAGTTTTGTATTTAAAATAAAACAGAGGGAATGTATACAGTGATAGATATGTTTAAAATTATATAAATGCATGTGCACATCTATTTGCTGGTTAGATGCATATACACATCTGTTGCTATAATATATGTATAAATAATATAGTTAGTTAAATACATGTATTTCTGTTTGCTAACATACATATATTCTGGTACAGCTTGAAACAAGCTGAATGTTCAATGTCTGGAACATGCTTTCAGGACTATAGATAAAAATGCAGCTGTGAGACAAGGCACGCAGCATTCAACACAGACATCTGCATTTCATTTCCATCATTCTGAACATCAAAACAGAGGGAATTACAATATTTCACAAATAAAAGTTAGGAAAATACTACACAAAATAAAACACAAGACAATTTTAGTTGTACAGCATGTACCTTTGGGAGGATAACATTTAACACAAATATAGCAGCATGGTTAGTTGAACAAGGTCAGGCATACATAAAAGCAGGGGCAGCCCGTGCTATTGGACTGCCGGACTGCAGCCCCCCCAGCTGTAAAAAAAGAAAGAAAGTAAAATAAAATAAAATAAAATACAAAGAAAGAAAATAAAAAAAGATTGCAAGTAGCAGATCTTCGTGCATGTGCACTACCAGCATTTCCGATATCCAGACTGCTGCTGAGACAGTCTGGAGCATGCACAAACTGTCTCAGCAGCAGTCTGGATTAAGAAGCATTCAAGTGCAGAGATCCCAGAAGTCTATGCAGTTGTAACTGCATAGACTGTCACTGGAAAGGGATCGGACTCGGACTGCAATGTCGGCAGGTTGGGAGTCTCGTTGGGGAAGGACATCTTGTGGGCTTGTAGTGCTCCAACGAATGATACTGTGGAAGGAAAGATTTAGTGCTCCAATGAACAGACCTGTCCCAGGTAGGGTGTGTGTGTGTGTGTGTGTGTGTGTGTGTGTGTGTGTGTGTGTGTGTAAAATGCCCCAGGTGCTACATGGTGGTGGGTAGAGAATAAGGCTTGAACCCTGTACCCAGGTGGCAAGAGCTTGAATTCCCTACCCACCACCATTTGTAAAAATGTTGCAGATTTTTCCCTCATACATGTTCTGTTCCTCATAAAATCTGTGGTTTCTGTATTTTTGTGTCCTTGCAAAGCCAGTAGTGCATAGGTGAAGTGGTAGCATTGTTACCTGACAGCTACATGTTCTCTGGTTTGATTCTTGGCTGGGGTGCCTTACCTTTTGTGTGGAGTCTGTATGCCCTCCCTGTTTTTGTTTCCTCTAGTGTACTCTCATCTTACAAAGACATGTGTCTGTCTGGAGTGTTTCTCCCTGGGCCTCTGCTAAAAATTAGCTTTTGTTCCAAGTCAGACTTTCCTGGTTAACAAATGTTAAAAATGACACACATTTGAATATCAGACTTCATATTCTTCAGAAAGTGCATGGTAACACAAAAACTTTTATTCTAGCAATTTTCTAAGTGTATAAGATGGATATTTGAAATTTGTCCCTATTTTTGGGACTGTATTCCCCCATTATTGGCTTTGTCCAGGTTTTGTGCTAAGGTTGAGAACTATGGTAAGAACTGAATTCACTAAATATGTTTGGGGAATATATTCTTCCATTATTGGCTTTGTCCGGGTGTTTTTTGCTAAGAGGTTGAGAGCTATGGTGAGAAGTGAATTCACTGAATGTTTGGGGTCTGTAGTCACCCATTATTGGCTTTGTTCACGTGTTTTGTGCTAAGAGGTTGACAGTTGTGCTATGCTGAGAACTGAATTCACTAAATGGTAGCCATTTAAGTTTCCATCTTCCTCTTTCACAAAACAGCTGATTTGGCATAGTGGTATGTTACTCTGACTGTTTTGCACAGGGTCCTGGGTTTAAGGCTTGGCAGTGAAATGTATGGTGGTAACACAGCATTTTAGTCTAGCATCTTTCCAACATTATACAAGCAATTTTTAAAATGTGTCCCTGGTTTTTGGGCTTTTGTCCCCCCCCCAACAATAAACTTTGAGTTTTTCCAGATTTCTTTGTGCTGCAAAGTTCAGAGATACAACTGAGTGAGTAGATTTTACAAGGATCTGAGAGCTGCAGGGGAGCAAAAGTTTACTGCTGCTTATGCTGAGTCTGCTTGCATTGTTAATAGCACAACAGGTAGTATACTTGCTTTTGATGCAGGAGGCTGTGGGTTCTACTCCCACAGTAGATAGATGCATTGCTGATACTGTACTGTGTTGCAAAAGGGGTGGATGCTGCACTCCTTTTTGGCGAAGATACCTAGTATCTATGAACCTGTTATCAGTTTGCCATCCATTCCCTATTGCAATATTGCTAGCTTTTCAATTTTTTTAGTGTAAGATAGGCAATTTATTCCTCAAGGGTAACAGGCACTTTATTTGTAGATGAAACAATGAAATAGTTGTTTGCTAGCAGTAACCTCTTCATTAGTTACAGATCTCTTTAATGTTGAATTATTTAGATGACTTTTACTTCTTCAGAGATTGTGCATATGTACTGATACTGGTGGACTGTAGAAGTTTGAGTAGACTTTTATGATGGAAATGTTCTGAATTGGGCAGTTTTGTCATTACTGGTGCATGCATTTTGTTTCATTGTTTACTGGAAACATTTCAAAACAATAAATTTAAAACACCCTCTAAAGCTGCACTGTATTGTTCAAGGAATATAATTTAATACAGTCAGGGAGGTGTATGAAAGAGCATGTGTATGTTTCATGTGAAAGGGGCTTGTGATTTGAAAACAGCCCAAATCTAAAGTTAATCTGCCACTGGCAAAATGTATTTTCTTTGAATGTGGGTTTCAATGCTGTTTCAGTGATTGTGAGTTTTCAAGGGCAGAGAAGTTTTAATGCTAAGTCTGTTCTCATTGTGAGACTGCATTGCTTTGTTCAGCAGATATGATATCTGTTAGTGTTTGCGATGTAAAATGCAAAATAAAACTTTTAAATGAAGTCCAAATCATCGCAGAAGTAAAGCAGTATGCACATTAGTGTTTATGGTAAATGGGGTGAAATAGCCAAGTAATGGTTCATTGGAATGGCTGTAGGGGGGAAGCTCCATTCAACCATGATTCTGTGAGGGGGGAAGGGCAGCAAACTCAAAGACAGCCCCGGCTGAACTATACCTCTCAACTGTCCTGATTTTTGCAGAATGAATAGATTTTTGCTTCTTATTTTTGGTTTGTTCCTCATAAAATTTGTGGTTTTCTGTCAAATCATTTAGGAATGAAGTCACTAAATAATGACAGACACCGAGTTTCAGACTTCATAACCTTCAGAAAAATGCATGCTAAAGCAAGACCTGTTATTCGATCAACTGTCTCAGTTTATACAAGAGCAATTTTTAGTACTCTTTATATGATCCCCCCCATATATTTGGCCTTGTCCAGATTTCCTGCATTGACAGGTTGAGAGGTACATGCAAATAAATTGCTTTATAGAATTAGGCATATCCAAACCTCTCAACTGTCCCCAATTTTGGCTCAAAATGTTGCTCTTCCCCTAATAATCCCTCTGCAAAATGGCAATTTTGGAAGAAAACATGGAGGGTTTACAATTAATAAATAACTGTAATAATCAGTTATAGATTAGTTTTATTTCAGAAATGCATGTAGATTCTTTTATTTTGTCAGCTGCTCAAGTTAGCAGTACTAATATTAAAAAGTGTCCCTTCTTTGACAGGTTCCCAGCTGTATTGTGTGGCTATTTTATATTTTTGAATCACATTTTTGGTCCATTTTTCATAAAATTGTGTTTTTTTTTGGCAAATTAGTGGCAAATCATTAAAGACTGAAGTTAGAAAATAATGACAGACATTTCAGTTTCAGAGTTCATACCCTTCAGAAAACTCATATTAATGCAAGACCTACTATTCTATTATCTTTCTAAGTTTATAAGAGCAATACTTAAAAATTGTCCTTATATTTGGGCCTTTGTCCCACTTCTATGTATGGCTTTGTCCAGATTTCTTGGTCTGAGGTTGAGAGGTATGACAAATGTGTCAGGGCCATCACAGTCATCCAGAGACATTTCAAATTGTGACATACTTGTTGCACCCCACTCCCCCATGTAGTGACTCTGGATGTGTCCAAGCAAGGCAAGGAGCAGTTATGCAGTGTAAATGTGCAGAGTATCCCCCCATCCAAGGTAGACACAAGTATTACAATGGCTTTTCATCTGTCCTTGATTTTGCAGAATGTTCTGGTTTCTGTCATATTTTATACTGTTGATTTATGCTTATTATTATTCAGAAAGTGCCTGTTGCTCTGTGTTTAAGTAGCAGTGCTTTAATGACCATCTGGTAAGCTTGACTGAGATTGTAAGATGCAAGTAAGTTTTAATAAGCATACTGTTAAAGAATTGCCAACATTGAAAGCCTTTCTGTTGTTGCCATGCAGAGAATACTTACATAACTAGATAACATATAAGCCTTGGGTATTGAAATGCATATGACAGTATTTCTAATAAAGGACAGGATTACATTATTTTAAGAGCTCATTACAGGCTTTACCTGCAAACTAAAGAGAATGCCAATCTATCATGTGTGGTCCATATCCTGTGCAATAATCCTTAAGCAATGTATGCTGAGCTTGTTTCCTGTTTGCTTTTCATTTTTTACTTTGATCATGTTTTCCCCGTGAAACAAGAAGATAGTTGTTGTCAGGCAGCAGGTCTTTTTTGGATAAGAAACATTTTTACAAGTGGGGGTATCACAGAGATTGCTACTTTCAGCATGTTACCTGGTACTTTAATAAAGCTGAATATAAATTATAATTAGAACTGGAGTACAAGGAGAAGTGGTTTGAGTTGAGTGATGCTTGTTTTTCTTATACTTGATTTTGACTAGCATTCCAGTAATGTATTTAAAAAGTAATTTATTTTTTCATGCCTCACAACCTTTTTATTTCCATCTAGATATTAAGTAAGCTGTCATGCAGCCAATGGATTGAAATCTGTTTTTTCTTCTACACTTCACTTTGTCTTGATTGGACTCTCATAATGATGGTTTGGCACCCAGGGCAGAATATTTAATTAAAGTTACAGTTTTTGAGGTTTTGATCTTAGCTCCTCCCCTTTCTAGTTGGCCACACCCATTCCTGTTAACCCCACCCATTCAGCTGTCTCCTGCAGCTCCCCTTTGATTTGACGTCACCAGCCACCACTGTATAAAAGTAGAGCAAGACTCAGACTGGCATAAATATTTCAATAAACAGCTCTATATTAGATGCTGTACATTACGTCAAAAATGTAACAGTTCTGACAAGGGAAGACATCATGCAAAAAATGTCATAGTGTGTAGACAATAACACAAAAATAAGAATAAACTCAACAGGGGAAGAAAAGGATATGATTTTTACCAATACTCTGTTTATTTGTATAATAACACAGTAATACAAAAAAAGACCATGGGTTAAAATACTTATCACTTTGGGTAACAGGCCAGTACTTCATACAGATCAAATGGTAAAAATACCATCCACTTGTACTATGATAGGACAACAATATCAAAAAAGCAATATTACACTTCAATATTACATTTTCAGGTTTTAAATATACCAAATGTAGATTTAAAAGAGCTTGGTATGGAAACTAGTCGATTGCCTTCACATTTCAAAAGGTTTGTTAAAGTGGCACCACAGTTTGTACGTGTAGTTTCAAATAACCCAGTGTTAATAGTAAAATACAAAAACAGAAGCTGACACTGCCCATAATTGGTGGGACATATTCACAAAATGGTCATCATCTGGGACCAAATTGCTAAATTGGTTAATACATCCTGTGTTAGTAGTTTTGGGGGTCATAATAATAATGACAGCTTGGAATTGTTTTATATGCTGCAGGTTACAAAGAGTTGCAATAACTCAACAAGTCATGGTAAATACTGTAAATAACAATGCTAAAAAAAAAACAAATGCAGTCTTTTCTTTAACTGAAGATGTAAGAGTGTTCAATCTCGCCGTTTGTTCTTACACACGGGTTCGGAGCCGATCCTCGGCTCCGAGTCGGCCGAATTGCAAAGCTCTGAATCTCAGAGAAGGTCGAGACCAGCCCATATCCCACAATCCTCCCTGCCATTACTCAGATCTAGTTTGCCGCTGCAACAGATCGGATTGAGGAGAGCTTGGACCAGATAGAAACTTGAGTTGTTGTTGATTTCCTCAGATAAGGATTCTAATTTTTTTCTTGCTGATACTTCTTTATAGTTAGTAGTTATTGCAGAAGTGCTGTGTGTGTGTGATATATATATATATATATATATATATATATATATATATATATATATATATATATATATATACCCATTTTTCTTCTTCAGGCACCCTTGTGGCCTAACCTTTTTTCTTGGGTGTGTTTTTTTTTTTGTGAGAGTTTTATATATATAACCTGTTTAGTATACATATATTGCTATAGGATTAGTAATTTTTTTCTATTATCATAGTTATTGTCATTGTTTCTGTACTATGTCAGAAAAAGCCAAATCTGGCTTTAAAAGATGTCAGTGTGGGCAGAAAATGTCCATTACTGACAATCATGCTTCCTGTGTCTACTGTCTTGGCCCTCTCCATCTCCAAGAGGATTGCTCTATTTGTCATTCCTTTAGCGGGAGGGTTATGACAGATAGACGCAGGAAGCTTATTGACAGAGGATTGTTGAAGCCGGCCTTTCAAGAGGCTTTGGACAAGTCAGATCAGGCTTCTAAATCCTCAAAGGGGTCGAAGATGTCGGAGCCCATGTCATCGGCTCCGAGTTCATCTTCGGGTTCGTCACGGTTCCACAGATCTCGGGGTCGAGCGTCGAACATTTATCTTTTCCTGAGCCCCAGATCTTGGAACCGGTGTCAGAACTGCCACCACTGTCCATTCTTTGGTTGGTGCCATCTTCGGCTCCTTCGACCCGTTCTTCCAGACCCTTGTCTGACACAGATGTGGATCGTGTCGTGCAGAAACTCATGGAGAACACGGCCCTTTCCAAATTAATTGCAGTTTCCTCCCAGTTGGTGTCGAAACTAGAAGGCCTCCCCATATCTCCAACGGGTCCTCCTTCGAGACCCATCCAGATCTCGGAGCTGGGAGAAGATGACCTGATGATAGTGGAGCCCTCGGTGCCGAAACCATCCATTGCACGATTGACACCTTTGACTCCTTCGGAACTGTTAGGGGAGTCGCGCAGCCGACGGTCTTTGCTCGGTTCCGGGACCGAGAGTCGTACCGACCTGTCAGTCCCGACTCTCCCTCTCGGGCCTCGGCACAGACTGGTTCGGCTCCGTCCTCAGGGTCGGAGCCCACGGCACCTGGTTCTGGGATGCTTCCGTGTTCTTCAGAACCAGGGGAGCCCTCAGCCAGGGGTTCAGGGGCCTTTGACCTTATGAGGAAGGTATTGTCTGCACAGACAAGCACATCATCAGGGGAATCTACTCCTTCCCCAAAGGGGCCACTTTCTGTTTCTGCTCCCACGATCCATCCCAAGCGTCAAGCCCAATTGCCTCAGCCACCCACAGAGGGTTCCCCCTGTTCCTTGGAGGCCTCACCAGAAGCCCCCTCTGATGAGGTCCCAAGGAAACGGTTGTGCAAGAGGAGGCACATAGATTCCCCACAGGAATCTCTAACGTCTGACACCGACTTGGATGAGGCAGAGGGGTCCCCCAAATCACCCTCGGAGGATGTGTCATTTGCAGACATCCTAGAGATCTTGAAACAGAGGGATGATTGGCAGTCCCTAGCCCCCTCTGAGGAAGAGTCGGTGCTGCTGAAGGCTTTTGGGGCTCAACCTTCTACCTCCTGGGTGACCCCGCCCTTCGATGAATTAATGGATTTGATTGCTCAAAGGGCGTGGGAGACACCTGACACAGTGGAACCAGTACCTAGGAAACCACACAAGTTCATCACTGCCCCCCAAGATAAATCTTATCTCACCAAGGGAGTCCCTGTCGATGCTATGGTGGTGGCGGCAGCCACGAAAAAGGAGATGTCTGAGTCTTCCTCTCTGTTTATCCTCCTAATAAGGATTCTATGACTATGGACAGATATGGGAAGTGCATTTTTAGTTCAGCGACTTTTTCCATGCGTTCGCTAAACTACCTGACCCATTTCACACGTTTGCAGAGGGATCTCATCAAAGAGCTGACAGATACCCTCCAGGGTAACACAGATGCTGCTGTTTCAGATAAGGTAACAGCACAACTTAACACCCTTACATCCATAGTAAACTCATCCATGAGGCTCATCTCCTATGCAGCCCGAGGGATCGAGTATAGCTGCAGCTTCAGCGATTGCTCTTCGAAGACAATCATGGATGCAGCTGTGCTCCTTTGTGGAAGCCTTCAAGTCTTCCTTTGCCAATGCCCCTTTTGATGGTGCCACACTTTTCGGACCTAAGGTTAAGGAGACTCTCACTCAGTGCGAGCAAGAGGGAAAGACCCTGTCTGCTGTCGGGGTCCATTTTTCCGCTCCTACTAGACCGTACCCCAAAGCGCAACGAGGCGGAAAAATGTGGTTCCGTAAGAATCAGGGATCTTTTCAGACCACGCAGAGTGATACCCCCTCCAGAGGCAGAGGGAGGGGGTAGAAATGGAAGACGCCGCCCCGGCGGCAGAGGGGGTCCGCATAACCAAGTCGACATGGATTCCGTCCCTGGGAAGCCTTTCCAGCACTCCTGAATGGAGGCCCGGCTATCCTGCTCTGGAGGCAGTCGGGGGTCGCTTAGCTTTATACCCACTGGCCTGGCTAAACATTACTTCAGATTCTTGGGTAAAAAGCATTATAACCAGAGGATACAAAATCCCCTTCATTTCAACACCACCTCTACAAAGAAAATTTCCAGATGTGCCACCCCGTCTGCGAAAACTAGCAGCTGTAGAAATTTCAAAGCTGCTCGAGAACAGAGTCATCCAACCAGTCCCAGTGGACCAAAGAGGATTCGGAACTGACTCAAGGTTCTTTTTAGTTCCAAAAAAGACAGGGGACTGGAGACCGATCTTAGATCTCAGCCATCTCAACAACTTCGTGAAGAAGGAAAAGTCCCGGATGGTCACGCTTCAATCGATCCTTCCATTCTTACAGAAGGACGATTGGATGTGCTCTATAGATCTCAAAGACGCGTACTACCACATCAAAATGGCCAGACTGTCTAGAGATCACCTGCGCTTCCGGCTGGGGGCCAGTCACTTTCAGTTTCAAGCTCTGCCCTTTGGACTCACCTCAGCCCCCAGGGTATTCACCAAATGCATGGCAGTAGTTGCAGCTCACTTGAGATGACAAGGATTCCGGGTGTTTCCCTGTCTGGACGACTGGCTCCTCACCGCCACCACCGAGTGTCGACTATTGCAAGCCAGAGACTATACAATCGGCCTTTGTTCCCACTTAGGGATATCCATAAACTTCGAAAAGTCTTGCTTATCGCCCTCACAGTGTATTTCCTTCATCGGAGCAGATCTAAATACACGATCGACACTACTGAAACTCCCCCCAGTAAGAGCTTCAACGCTCAAACAGCAGGTCCTACTTCTTCTAGTCAGCAAGAAAGCCCCAGCCAAACTGGTGTTAAAAGTGTTGGGACTGATGGCAGCCGCACTAATTGCAGTCCCTATGGGAAGGTTACACATGAGGATTCTTCAATGGATGCTCTTTGCGCAGTGGTCGTTCCAACACCTACCCCTAATGCACAAGATCATGATAACAGAATCTTGCAGACAGGACCTCTCATGGTGGGTGCGCCTGCGATCAGAACCTCACTGTGGGTCGTCCGTTCGTTCTACCCATTCCAACAGCCACAATAACCACGGACACTTCCCTGATAGGGTGGGGGGGCCTTTTTCAGGGAAGAACAGTCCAAGGAGAATGGTCCAGCATGGAGTACACTCTACATATAAATGTTCTGGAGTTGAGGGCGGTGTTCCTGGCGTTGCAACACTTCCAAGCCCTCTTACCTCTAGGGACAGTAGCAGTTCAGACAGACAACATGTCTGTAGTCTGGTACATAAACAAGCAAGGGGGAACCAGGTCTTACCCGTTATGCAGAGAGGCCATGAGAATTTGGCAATGGGCAGAGTCCACGGGTCGCTTTCTGATATCAATGCACATTCCGGGGTCATCCAACGTCATTGCGGACAGGTTGAGCAGAGCCATCCTGTTACCTCACGAGAAAAGATCTTCCACAAATGGGGCCAGCCTTGCTGCGATCTGTTTGCTTCCCCATTGAATGCAAAATGCAGAAGCTACTTTGCCCTTCTACCCCCTCAGGGGGATGTCCCCAGGGACGCACTGATACACGATTGGCCCCCGGGTCTCCTATATGCATTCCCACCGACTCCATTGATTCCCAGATTTCTACAGAAAGCCAGGAGCCTGGAAAGGACTATAATACTCATAGCCCCATTCTGGCCTCGTCAAATATGGTTTCCCTTTCTTCAAGCTCATCAAATAGAGGAACCGTGGATTCTGGACTCAGTGCCAGATCTGCTGACACATTCGTTGGGATTTCCTCACCCGTCTCTACAGTCCCTCAAACTAGCAGCTTGGCTGCTCCACTTCCCTGCCTAGCCAGGTCTCATCTACTCCTTCCATCAGTTCAACACATCCTAGTTGCTTCTCATAAAGCCTCTACTACTAAGCTCTATACGAGTAAGTGGAAATGCTTTGTATATTGGGCATCTAGTCAAAACTTAGATCCCTTGGTAGCTCCTCTACATAAAATTTTAGAATTCTTATCCATCCTTTTTCACGAAGGAGCTTCTACTTCCACTCTAAGAGTACAGTTGGCGGCCATATCAAACTTCCATATTGGTGAGGGAGGTTCTTCCATTATGTCTCACAGGCTTTGTAAAGCCTTTTTGAAAGGAACCTTCCATCTTAGACCGCCTGTCAGAAAAACTTTCTTTCCATGGAGCCTGAATTTGCTGCTGTCGCAACTCATGTTGCCACCTTTTGAACCTGCTTCATCATGCCTCCTAAAGTTCATGTCGTGGAAGACGCTGTTTCTCGTCACCGTGACCTCAGCTCGTAGAGTCTCAGAGCTGCAGGTCTTATCGGTCAGACCAGCTTACCTGATATTCCATCCAGACAGGGTTTCTTTGCGTACAAATCCATCTTTCCTTCCAAAAGTATGTTCAGTTATGAATATTAACCAGTCTATAGAACTCCCTACCTTTTTCAAAAACCATACTAACAAACTGGAGTATATGTTGCACAAGTTGGATGTTCACAGGCAGCTAAGATTTTATTTAGACAGGACCAAAGCTTTCAGAAAAATGGATCAACTCTTCGTCGCTTTTGCAGACAATAAAAAGGGCATGGCAATTACTAAACGTACACTATCTAAATGGCTTGCTGACTGTATAACATTTGTATACTCTAAATCAAACAAATCCTTACCAAACAAACCTAAGGCCCATTCTACCAGATCCGTTTCCACTTCCGTAGCTCATGCGGCTCGCTTGTCTTTGGACACTATTTGTGCAGCAGCCACGTGGTCTAAACCACATACTTTCATCACTCATTATAGAGTGGACAAGGTCTCCAAGGATAGGACATCATTTGGTTCCACTGTGCTTAGGAACGTTCTTCCATGAGTCACTCGGGGTCACGGAGCTAGGGACGCTACCCATTTGTAAGAACAAACGGCGAGATTGAACACTCTTACATAAAGAAGTTATGTCCTTACCATAACGTTCCATGTAGAGTGTTCATCTTGCCTTTGTTCTTACATTCCCTCCCTTTCCCCCATGTGTTTGGAAGAACTGGTAGGATTAGAGTCTGATAGACGTGTCTTGACCCTTTGCCGGGTATATGGTCCCGTGTGTCATGGGATATATGCTTAGACCATTAGTTATTGCTATGGTGAGAGAGTGTCTCTGAATGGCTGAAGAGAGTGTATGCTTCTAGCACCGCAGGTGTTGGATCCTTTTGTCTGGTTTGCTTGCAAACTAGATCTGAGTAATGGCAGGGAGGATTGTGGGATATGGGCTGGTCTCGAGCTTCTCTGAGATTCAGAGCTTTGCAATTCGGCCGACTCGTTGCCGAGGATCAGCTCCGAACCCGTGTGTAAGAACAAAGGCGAGATGAACACTCTACATGGAACTTTATGGTAAGGACATAACTTCTTTTTTAGTCCGTTCCTCAAAAATACAATAAGGGGGAACTGAGAAAATAACAGTATTATATTCACTCTTTCCAAAACTGTTGCTGGCATGATTATTATCTTAAATAAAAAGCTGCAAAAATGATATGAAATATAAAGGGTTAATTTAGGAATAGTATAAAATGCAGAAAAATAGTAAGTGTGCTTGCAAGCATATATAGCTTAATTAGATATTGGCATCCATTTAAACGAATATGTTATTGAGAAACAAAGTCGGTAAAAATAACTGTGCAGATGGCAGCTGAAAGGACATCAACAAAGTAAAGAGATGTAACATCAAGCAAGATAAAGTTGGAACATCAAGTTTCAGATAGTGCTGAAACACCACATTTCAGATAACTGAGTTTCCCTGGACCACCAAGCTTGAAAAAGAATCAAGGACAAATCATAAATTAGAAGAACAAAGAAAAATGTAAAACAAAGGAAGATTGTAATACATCATTCTGAGAAAAAATATTATACTTTTTGGTATAAATATGAGTGTGTATAAACAAGCTTTGGGAATTTGCCATAGAGAGCTGACAGCATCTGTGTTGCATGCTAGTAGATCCAAAAGGAAAATGTAATAGTAAATGCGTATTAACTGAAGCAGTTTATTTCAGTGTATTTATTGTACTTAGTACAATACTGTAATAAGACTAGTTGGTCACAATAAATAGTTAAATATACTGTGGTATGCATGCATGTAAATGCAAGTAACAGCAAGAAACCAACAGAAGACATGTATGTAATTTTTCAACTGTCCTTGGACCCAGATCCAGACCTGTTGTCTCACCCACAGGAATTGGTGCATCCCAACCTTCACAATCTCAAGCTGACAGCTTGGTATCTCCAATTCCATTAATTGCCAGGCAGAGCAAATTACCTTCCCCAGTACAAAAAAATCCTTCTGGCTTCTCATAAACCATCCACCAGGAAACTCTGCCTTAGCAAATGGAAGAGATTTTCAATCTGGGATCGTACAAATAAGGTGTTGGAATTTCTGGCTTCCCTTTTTGAACTAGGAGCTTCTGCTTCCACCATCAAAGTCCAATTAGCAGCCATTTCCAATTTCCACAGTGAGCTTGGTGGTCATCCCCTTATTTCCCAATGATTATGTAAAACCTTTCTTAAAGATGCTTTACATCTAAAGCCCCTGTTCAAGGGATCCTACATCTCCATGGGATTTGACCTTAGTGTTACAATCTTTAGTCCTTCAGCCATTTGAGCCAGCAGCTACTTGCAATCTCAGGTTCCTGTCATGGAAAACTCTTTTTCTTCAGCCCATTACTTCTGCCAAGAGAGTTTCTGAATTGCAGGCCGTATGTGTGAAACATCCTTTTATGATTTTTCATAAGCATAGGTTGCCATTAAGAACCAATCCTTCTTTTCTACCTAAAGTGGTTTCAGAATCTAATATTAACCAGACCATAGATTTTCCAAATAAAGGTGAATATTGTTTGTATTTGTTAGATGTTCACAAACTATTACATTTCTATCTGGACAGAACCAAGTCATCTAGAAAATCAGATCAATTATTTGTGTCCTTTTCATGTTTAAATTTGAGTAAACCAGTCTCGAAAGTTACCTTATCAAAATGGCTTAGGGATTGTGTTGCTTTCATTTACAAGCATAATAACCTCAAGTTGCCTGTGCCAGTTAAAGTGCCTTTCACCAGATCTGTATCCACTTCAGCTGTTTTCCACTTCAAGGCTTCCATGGATGAAATAGGTGCAGCTGCAATGTAGGCCACTCCACATACCTTTTTCACTCATTACAAATTGGATACAGCCTCCACAGGAAGAGCATCTTTTGGCGCTCTGGTGCTCAGGAATATCCTTCCTTATGGCCACCCAGGATCTAAAGTAGCTGGGGACTCTGTCCCTTTTGTCAAGAATGAATGAAGATTGACAACATCAGATAAAGAAGTTATTTCCTTACCATAACATTCCATCTGTGTTGATCTTCATTCATTCTTGGCAACCCACCCTCCTCCCCCCTCCTAAGGATGTTTGGAGGTTCAGACCTTTGTTTTGGTAGGATGGTTAGGTTTCACATTAGACAGGGCTTCTGTTAACCTTCTGATTCTGTTATCCTTCTATACTTGGCTGCAAACTCGATCTGAGGTAATTGGGAGAGGGGCTTTATGGGTAGAGTCTTAGCTCGAGAGTTTTTTTGGCTGGTACAAGCTGTATAATTGCCGAGCCAGTTCCGAGGGGCCAGAACCAAGTCCCATTCATCAAGAATAAATGAAGATCAACAACACAGGTGGAACATTATGGTAAGGACATAGCTTCTTTTTTTAAAGATCCCAAATACTGGTTTAAGCTTATGATCTATAAATACTGATAGAGGATAGGTTTTTGAATTATGCACTGAAACTGTAGGTTTAAAAGGGAGACTTACCATGTAATTGTGGACCTTGGGAATCCCAAATATATTTGGAATGTAAGGGTTCTTGTATTCCAGTGTGGTACTTGCAGACAGTGTCCATGTATTTTAGAAACCGATTAATTTTGTGTAATAGGTTTAAGTTGATTGTATACCCTAAACCAGGTTATTGTAGCACAACAGGGATTACTTATTTGGGTATTTGCACAGTATGTATATGTTTTTATGCATAAAAACAGAAAGGGCTTTAGGGGGTTAGGATTTATGAACATATTGATGATATCAATAAATGTAACAAAAATAATAACACTTTACAAGTATACTTTAACTTGTAATAAGTTTCAGAAGTTTAATTTTGTTATTCCAGAACAGGTAGTCAAAGATCCTAGGAGTGGAATGTGGGAAGTTTTATTGGAATACAAGAAATTACTATGGCAGTTGAAATTATGTGCTCATACCACCCTTGGATTAAATAAACAATTTTGATTAGCCCAGTTTTACAGTTAAGAGCAGCTAAATTGTGATTATTTATATAATATTGTACATCTAATTTTTACATGTTGAATTTTTAAAAAATATAACATATTGATTTAGGTCACTTTTTAGAAGTGTGTTTTGAGGAAGCCCCTGTAATCAAGGGGATGAAAGCGCTTAATTTATTGGAATTACTTTAAACCTGGTTCACACATCTTTTAAAACTTTTATTAGCATTTTATAGGAATGGTTCTTGTGGGACTGATTTTTTGTAGCTTTTATTTTACTTTTGGGGCTAGAGTAAGTATTTAAAGTGCTTTTTACTCTGTTTTCCTGGGGGAAAGTTAGCACCACTCATGGCTTCACCATGGTACAATTTACTGGTTCCTCAGCTAGACCTTCTTCCAGCCATACAAAGAAAAAAAATTGTTAAGCAGCCTTTGCAAGCACAGCAGGCTGGTAGTTTACCTCAGCAACAGCTGGTTGACTGTGTTGTGGCCAAAACTGGTTCCTCAGACCACTCATCATTTTCTTTGGATCCATTTGTTGTAGTCCCTACAGTCACCATAGACCAAAGCTTAGATACATCCTATGTGGCTGTTGGAGTCCCCTTAGTGGGCATGAGAGCTATCCTGGCAGCCTTGGGAGAAGGGACAGGGAGCCTCTGCTTGGCCAGAATGTTGTGCCCATCCCTGAGGAAGGTGTTATAAGTTGTTGGCATTTCTGGGTTTGTTTCTTTAGAGAGTCATGTGAAAAAGAACCAGAAAACTAAGCATTTGTCGTCTCCTGTATCAGCTATGCAAAACACAAGTATGTTATTAGTACAGGTTCTTGATCCCTTCTTATAAAGCTGTTTCTGATAAGAGAAACATGGATTCTTCTTTCCCTAAAGAGGTTCAAGATCTGACCTTTAGGAGAATGTGAAGAGATAGATTTTTTTTCTCCTCATGTTTTTGAGAAGAGTGTAGTATCTGATTCTCCCAGTGAAGGATTCTCTTTTTCTGAGACTGTTTTCAGGATGCATCAATGTTTTCAGTGTGAAGACAGTGAGGTTTCTCAATCCCTTAGAAAATATTATGATTTGTTACAAATGAAATTTCCAGAACCTTCAACTATCGCTCCAATTCTGTCTGCCTTGGAGGATGATTTTTTCACAGCCTGTAATTTCCCTGACAGTGAGCCTGCTGCCCCTAAAAAGCAGATTGATTATATAAAGTTCCTCCTCCTTTTAAGTTTTTATCCAATAATTCCAGACCTGACCCAGCAGCTGTTGCTTTAGTAAATCCAGCTTCTACTAAACATTTTGTTAATTTTAAATCCTCTCCTTCAGACAAAGATTGGAAAGCTTTTCACAAGTTTGGGAAAAAAGTAAATATTTCTGCAACTTTAATATTCAGAATTATCAGTTGTCAAGTTCATATGTTGAAGTGTATTCTGGCTAATTGTGAAAGTTATGTGAATGTTTTGGCATCTCATTCCTCTTGTGAGGAGAAGTCTGCTTTGTGTAATATGTTTTTGTGAGGAGAAGTCTGCTTTGTGTAATATATATTTTTTTCAGTTTCCAAGTCACTGCCCACTGTTTAAAATGTGCCCCTTTGACTTATGGATACTACTTCTAGGGCTGCTGCCACTGGAACTGTTTTCAGGAGGTTTGCCTAGCTGTGTTCTCAGAACTTCCCAGAGGATGTCAAGAATGAAAATTTGAATTCTCCCTTAGATAGAGATCTAGTTTTGGGGCCTTCTGCTGCAGAAGTCATCAAAAAAAGTATGATGAGAGGAGAAAGCTGATTCAGGAATTATATCAGATTTTCCAGCCCTCCTAAGTTTTCCAGCCAGTTCTCTGCTCCCTTGTCTAACTCTATCAAAACGCAAACTAAACAACCCCAGCATAATGCTGATAAGCAGGCATTTCAAAATCAATTATCAAAACCAAGGAAAAATACAAGAACCTAATAAATCCAAAGACGTACACAGATTTGGAGTACCAAACAGCTTTAATCCTAGTACCTCTGCATTTTGCCTTCGAGGGATATCAACATATCAAATTCTAAAGCTTAAATATACTAAACAATGAATGCACATTATACATAAACACATCCCTTAACTTATTAGCAAATAATGTACCACTACCACAGTTGCCAGATGGTTGGGCTAATTTTATTTGCTAATAAGTTAAATCAGCTGGAGACCACTTTCATTTTTATTTTTGGAACCTTGGTCCCACATGGACTAAATCAGGAGGTGTTAAATTTTTAAAAAAATCTTATTGATAATATGTCCATAAATGTGGGTATGTGTGTATGTATATATATATATATATATATATATATATATATATATATATATATATATACATATATATACATATATATATATATATATATATATATATATGTGTGTGTTTGTGTGTGTATGTAATTCTTATATGAGTACATACGCACATTATGAGAGGGTGTTTTTTTATGTAAGTTTGGTCAAATTTCTTTGATGTTATTGCTGTAGAATTCATAGTAATTTTTTGTTGAAATTTTGTTGCTGCTGAAGTTCTCTGGGAAATGTAGTTTTTCATGACTAAGGGATGTGTTTAAGTATAATATGCACTGGTCACTTTAAAAGTGGGATGTATAGACAGATTTTGAAACACAATTGTTTAATTGTTTAGTATATTTAAGCATTAGAATTTGATATGTTGATATCCCTTGAAGGCGAAATGCCGAGGTACCAGGATTTAAAGCTGTTTGGTATTTCAAAATCAATAGCAGGGAAGTTTCAAAAAGAAAGCTGGCACATCCCAGAACAAAGGACAGTCCAATAAGTCAGACTGACAATGTGAATGACTTTGTCACCCCCCAGTAGTTTCTTAATCCTCCCAAGAAAATGGGTCCTGAATGTGATCCATAATCTCTCCCTGTCAGAAGATTCATCCTTATCCACCAGACCAAATTATTCTCTTTTTGTCTGTCTTACAACAAATGCTGTCTCAAGGGTAATAGTAGCTTTTCCTCCTCCCCCTCAGTCAGGAGAAGGATTTTATTCAATAATGCTTCTGATGCCAAAGAAAGAAGATTCTTGGAGACCAGTTCTGGATCTTTCCTGCCTGAAACTGTGTGTAATAGTGTCCAAGTTCAAAATGCTTTCACTTCACAACTTGTTACCCCTTCTTCATTTTAGTTTCTTAGTGACCTTAGATTTAAAGATGCAGATCACATTCCCATTCATCCAGATTTCAGGAGTTTATTAAGGTTTTGTGTGTGATTTGGATAACATTATTAGTCCTTTGCCTTAACCTTTGGGCTATCCACTGCTCTAAGACTGTTCACAAATAGTTTAGCTCCTGTTATACCCCACTATAATCTACAGGGTATCCACATTTTTCCTTATTTAGATGACTTGCTTATTTCAGCAGAGTCTTTTCCAATGTGTTGGGAATATCTTGTCTTGGGGAAGGGATCTCCTTCACAAATGGGGATTCCAAGTGAACATTCAGAAGTCTTTTCTGACTCCTCCTCAAGGGATTGTTTTTCCGTGTTGCCTGCTGGACATCTTAGTACATAGAGCTTTTCTTCCACAGAAAAGGTAGATCTGTATTTAGATCTATTTCTAGGATTTTCCATTCAGATTTCTATCTCAGCAAGCAAATTTCTTAAGATTCTGGGTCTCATGGCATCCACGACTCTCATAATACCTCTTGCAAGGCTCCACATAAGAAAGAATTAATAGTATCTTAAACTTCTCTAGTCTCGGCTTCTGTACCCATTGTCTTTTCAAATATCAGTCTTTTGATCTGTAAAAAGGGGGATCATGCAGTGGAGACGTCAGGTTTCTCAGAATCCACGTCTTCAAGTTGCACCCCCAACTCCATCGCAGTCAGTCACAACAGATGGCTCAGATTTTGCTTGGGGAGCAGTATCAATGGGCATAAAAGGGTCTTTGGAACAAATAAGATAGGCCAAAACACATAAAACATAAAGCAGATGCTAGCTCTTATAGATGTGCTTAAGGCTGTGAAACATCTATGATCCTGGGACATATTCAAATGTTTGCAGTCAACATCGCAGTCATGTGGTACATAAGCAAGAAAGGGGGAACCAGACTAGCCATGTTAGCATGGGATATAGCTTTGCAGCACAACCTCACTCTACAGGCATCTTGCATCTGGTCAGAGCAAAACTGTATAGCAGACAAGCTGAGCAGGACCAAGATGGACCCTCATGAATGGAAACTGAATTGGGGGTGGGGTCTTCCAAGATTTAATTCATCAGTGGGAAACTTCAAGTAGATCTTTTTGCCTCCTTTCTAAGCAGTCAACTGACAAAAGTCTGTTCCAAGTGTCTTTGCAGAATGGCCTGGAAGATAGATGCCTTTTCTTTTCCCAGGACAGGAATGTTCTTGTATGCCTTTTCACCCTTTCAACTGATTTCAAATGTACTTCTGAAGATACAAAAGGACTTTCCAAAGATTATTGTGGTGACTCCCTTCTGGCCCAGGCAACAGTGGATATTCATCATATTCATTGCGTCTGTAGTAGCCTTAGTTATATGGGGTTATATCCTGCCAAGATATAACAGCCATCCAGCTTCCAAAGCTTCAAGGCACCTTACCATCAGGCAGCTCAAGCTAAGCTGACTAAAAGACAAGTTCGGGTACTAAGCCCTTCAGAGCTTTACTGCCACCAAATGTTACGCTCCTCTAAGGCTTTTGAGGGTTTATGCTCAGCTTGATGCTGTTCCTTTGCTGGGTAGATAAGTTCTCTTTGGGAAAAATCTTCAATTTTTTTAAATATTTTTGTTTTATCACTTTTCTCCTCAGGAAAGTCATTTTAAAGCTCTAGGAGTTTGTGTTTTAATGGACTATCATATGACTGTATTGTACTTTTAAACAGGAGTTGTATAAAGTAACTGAAAACTAGTTTTTTTGTGGAGAAATTGTTAATTTTTACTTTTTGGATGCTGGCAAAGTGTTTTAAAGTACTTTTTACTGTGTTTATTCTGTGAAAAAAAGAGACTTTTAAAAAGTTGAAGTTTTTGCCGGCATTCACTAATTGTCTTCCCCAGGATAAAGGTACCATTTCCGGCTTGTCCATGGAACAAACTACTGGTCCCTCAGGTGGTCCATCTTCCAGCCACAAAAAGAAAAAGTTAAGCAAACAGGCTTTACCACTAGAACAGGCTTGAAATTTACTTCAGCCGCAGGTGGGTGATTCTGCTGTGGCCATTTGTTGTACCTTAAACCACAAATCTTTTCCCTCCCTCTGGTGTGACATCTACAGCCACAATGGACCAGGGGTTAACCATGTCCTCTGCAGCTATTGTGGTGCCTTCAGAGAACAAGGGAGGGCTGCTCTTGTTGGTCCTGGGAGAGGAAACAAGGAGGTTTCTCTGTTGTGTCAGAATACTGTGCCCAACCTTAGGGAACCTGTTGATGCCATTAGTAACATGGTTCACCCCATTTTTCTTGTCAGAAAGAAACAGAAAACCAAGCATGTATCTACCCTCCTCATCAAATTTCCTTAGTCAGGAGTAGTTTTCTGGGTCTGGATCTGGGTTTAATTCAGGCTATTAAGCCTTCTTGTAAAGTAGTTTCTGGTAAAAGAAAGAGGGACACCTCTTTTCCTGAAGAGATTCAAGGTTCAGAATCTGTCCAGGAAGATGGAAGGAGATTTACAGTTTTCTCCTCAGATTTCTGACTGAAACTTAAAGAAAAGGGCAGTTTTTGATTTTCTTTGTGGGAGTTTCTCTTTCTCTTAAGCTATTGCTAGAATGTGCCAGTGTTTTCAGTGTGAGAACACTGAGGTTTCTCAGCCCTCAGAAAATACTATGAGTTATTACAGAAGGAATTTCCAGACCCTACACAATTCCTTCTGTTTTCTACACCTATTCCTTCTGTTATCTCTGTTTTAGAGGAAGTGAGTGTTACTGTCTGAAATTTTCCTGATAGTCAGCCAGCTGCTCTAAAAAGGCAGGCAGGATGTAGAAAGATCCTCAGTCTTTTACGTTTTTATACACTGTTCCAAACCTGGACCCAGCAATCAGAAGCACAGCTGTTTCAGATAGTGCCCTGGGCTGGTGCTATGAACCAGCACACCAACCCCTCAGCTCTTCAAGTGAAGAACAGGAAAAAAAAGCACTTCACTGTAATAAGCTTTAAGTGATTAGGTTAGATCTGCACACACACACCCCAGAAAAAAATGGACATTCCTTCTATTGGCACACCAACCAAGTGGCCAGATACATGAGATGCACCCTCCACACATGACCCAGCCATTCAGGTCACGTTTCCGTGTTTAGTCCCCAACCCTTCTTTAACATATTTTATATAAAAATTCTTCTTTTAAACTGCAGCAGACAGTTGCTACAGTTTATACCCCGCCGGGATGGAGTGCTTCAGCATTCATGTTTTAGTTTTAAAAAAGAAAAAAAAACATTACTTTGTAAACTGTAACAAACTGCTTGCTACAAATAGCAAATGGTTGCTATTTTATTTTACTTTTAACAAGCATTTGCCACAGTTTAGACCACAGACGAAGTGCTACAGCTCTCAGATTGGACTGTAAATGATGCAATACCAGCTTTTAAAAGCCAGTATTGTATTAATGAGAGATCAGGGTAGACTGATCATGTCCTCAAACACTTTGCACCCAGGGCAGTCGCCCCCCTCACCTTGGCCTAGCTATGCTACTGCCAGCAGCTATAGCTTTAGTTGATCCCAATGCTGCTAAAAGCCCAGTTAATTCCAATCCTACTGTTTCTGATAACTATGCAAAATGTTTTGATAACTATGGGGAAAAAATTATACTTCTGCAATTTTGATTTTCAGAATTTTGAATTAATTGTGAAAGTATGAGGAATGCCTTATCTGTATTTTCTTCCTCTGAGGAAAAATCTGCTTTAAATAATTTAGTTTCTTCTATTGCAAAGGTCACTACTCTTAGTTTACAATGTGTGTGTGTATGACTCTGCTGATACGTCTTCCAAGGCTATGGCCACTGGTACTGTTTTGAGGAGGTTTGCATGGCTGCATTCTCAGAACCTCCCAGATGATGTTAAAAATAAGATTTTAAATTCCCCTTTGGAAGGAGATTTGGATTTTGGTCCCTCTATTGCAGAGGTGATCAGAAAGTATCATGAAAGTGGTTCGCTGATCCAGGGAATCTGTAAGATTTTTCAGCCCTCCTTTTTCAAATTTTCTAAGGGATTGTCCAACTCTTCATCCAGTTTTGGCAAAAAAGCACTGAATAGTGTATGCTGTGTGTCTCTCCACTATAAGAGGGGGTGGTAGTCCTCTCACTTCTTTGATATCTGATATTTAACTGTTAGCCTAGAGGGATTCCTCTGTACTTTAAGTGCTAGCCACAAAGTTTGAGAAATCATCTTATGCTCAACTTCTAAGAGACTTGCTTGGCTATAATCACCTGCATTAGAAGCTGAAGTTAAGTACAAACTGGCAGTTTTAAAAGTACTGTATTTCATTTTTTCTGTACCTAATTGTGTGTTTCACTGAATAGTGTTTGCCGATGTTTATCGTGTTTCACTGTTGCAGTCATTACACTTGGGATATCCTGCTGGCAGGCGACCCGAGTTCCAAAGTCTTGGTCCGGCGTCGGTTGCTGTCACCTCTTCCCTGACGTCAGTGCGCCAAGAGTATAAAAGTAGCAACTGACGCCATTTTCTTCAGTCTTTCTTGCCGTGCGGTGCCCGAAGCAAAAGCAGTTTGCAAGTGCCGGTCGGCCGACTCCTGAGATTTTCAAAATTGAGTTTCAGAACCAAAGTCTTCAATAAAGCTAAGTACCCCGTTGGGGAAACTTTTTCTTGCTCCAGACCAATGTCAGTAAAAGTTAATAATTGTATTTCTTGTGGGAAGCAAATACTTCATAAGGACTTTCACTCTTACTGTATTCCTTGCCTAGGCCCTGACCACGACGTTACTAGTTGCCGGTTTTGTGCTAGATTCAATAAACACACTATTAAACGTCGGTTTAATTTTGCTTTACATTATTTTGGCCGAAGATTTAATTACACAATGCCGTTGGAACAACCGACGACCGGAATTTATAAAAAACGCAAAGACAAAGAAAAGGACAGACATCCGAGGTCCAAAACCGATGACGAAGCCTCTTCTAGGCCAGTCGCCGGTTCTCAGTGAGGCACTTTCGCAGCTTCTGACACCCGCTACCTCGGCTGTAACCGACAGCCAAGTGGAGACACCGAGGCCTGTGGAAACTCAAGGTATTGGGCCTATGGAAACTATTCCCTCAGATGGGTCCAGAGCCGCTGAGCAGGCATCGGCTTCTGAGGGTGTTTTCAGACCTTCACAGCTTACAATTAAGCCCACTACAGCAGCAAAGGCAAAGTCAAAAACACCATTAAAGACAAGAAAACAAGTACAGCATTCTCCAGAACAGTCATCCATGCCAAAGAAACAGATGCTTAAAATGGCCGAATACCTAATTACTTTAATCAGGGGTTCCCATCCCCCTCCTGACAAAAGGCCTAGGCAAGACACTGACTATGATTCCTCTGACCAGGTTTCCATTTCATCTGATTCCTCTTCTGATCAGGGATATTCTCTTCCTCCCTATTAGGACTCTGATGCAGAAGAGTCCATACCTTCAGCCTCTCCGCCTGAGGATTATTCTTTTGGGGAAACCCTGCACACCATGAGGGAGCATTTCCATTGGGAGAGCCAGGATTATTCAGAATCCAAGAAAAGGCTCAGAGACTTCCTTTTATTGCCTCAGCACAGGCCCCTGGCTATCCCCCCTGTACTTGATATTGTTGATGATGTTTTTTCTGAATCCAGTCTGTCTCTTGATTCTTTACCCCCTGCACCAGTCAAGCCAGACAGGTACTACAGGGTCCCTGACTCTCATAAATTCCTTTACAAAAACCCCGCTGCTGACCCAGAGACAATTTCTCAGGGTCCTAAAGGGGTTAAGGCTTCCACTGCTAAAAATCCTGTTCCCTTGGATAGGGATTCCAGAGCTTTGGACAGATGGGGAAAAAAGTTTACACTTCTGCTACTTTAGCTGTAAGAGCTTTAAACTGCCAGTTTCACATGCTTAAATATCAACAGTACCTCATGTCATTGTTAAAACAGAAAATGGTTTCAAATACAGAAAGTCCTGACAGTAAGGAAATGCAGGATTTATTGCATGCAGTTGAACAAGTGGGAAAGCATACTCTGCAATGTGGTTTTGATTCATTAGAGGCTTCCTGTAGAGCCGCAGTTACAGGCTCTGTTATTCGAAGGCATACTTGGTTGAAAGAACAAAGTTTACCTGACCATGTTAAAGTAAAATTATTGGATGCTCCATTACAGCATGATACTTTGTTTGGTGTTAAGGCAGAAGAGGTGTTAAAGAAAATGGGGGATAAAGCAAAGTCAATGCAGACAGTGAAAGATTTCTTGCAGGTTCAACCACCTAGATTTAGCAGAAACTGACCTTCAAAAAATTGGTCCTTACCAGTGTCAGATAGGCCACAAAGAGGCAGATACAGATGCCCAAGAGGCAGATCTCAGCCCCAAGGTTCCTATAGACCTAAACAATGGGGTGCTTCAACCCCCAAAGGAGGGGAAGACAAATCACAACCTTATAGGAAACAGTCCCAATGACTTCCCTCTACAAATGCCAAGCACTTACCTTTTGACAGCACCCCTAGGGGGAAAGCTAGCACTTTTCTCAACAAATTGGCACATGATCACCCAGGACCAATGAGTGCTGAATATTGTTTCTCGGGGTTATAGGTTCCACTTCCACACACTTCCAAAACCAAAAGGTATGCCAGACCTGCCACAAAACCAATGGGCAGAGGCGCAAAAACAGATTGCTGCTCTTATGGACATAGGAGCTATTCAAAAAGTTCCACAGCAAGAACAGGGACAAGGATTTTACTCAAGAGTTTTCTTAGTACCCAGAAAGGACAAAAGCTGGAGACCAATACTGGACCTGTCAATCCTAAATACTTTCCTGGATGTTCCAAAATTCAAAATGTTAACCCTACAGCAACTTCTGCCCATGCTGGGCAAGAAGGCTTGGCTAGTTACTTTGGACCTCAAGGAAGCATACCTGCATGTCCTCAGACAATCTTGCAGAAGATGCCTCAGATTCATAGCAGGCTTAATGCATTACCAATTCTCTGCACTGCCCTTTGGCTTATCTACTGCGCCCAGGGTCTTCACAAAATGCTTGGCACCAGTAATTTCATTTTGTAGACAAAAAGGAATTCAAATATATCCCTACTTGGACGACTGCCTTATTCAAGCAGAGAGCAAGGACATTCTTCTAAAGCATCTGGCGTTTGTAAAAAGATTGCTAATTTGCCTAGGGTACACAGTAAACAAAAAGAAATCAAAACTAGTGCCCTCTCAAGAGATAATATTCCTGGGTGCAAGCTTAAATACAACTGCCCAGATGGCTTATCTCATGCCAGACAAACAAAGGCAACTGACTCATTACTTTCAAATGATGGCAACAAAAACCCAGCTCCCTGCAAGAAAAAATTTGCAGGCCCTGGGCTTCATGGCATCCTGCATTCTATTAATTCCATATGCAAAACTGCATATTAGGAAATTACAATGGTATCTAAAAAGTGTTTGGACTCAACATTGTCACAGCCTAGAGACAATCATAACTTTAATTCCCTGCCTACAACAGGAGTTTCGATGGTGGCCCCAAGCCTGTCACCACAACAAGGGACAGCCTTTCACCTTACCCACTGCCAGGCAGACAATAACAACGGGGGGCACATATGGCAGGAAAATGTATTCAGGGCACGTGGGCCAAGGAACAAATGCATCTTCACATCAATCAAAAAGAGATGCTAGCTGTACAGAATGCCCTGACAGCCTTCAAGGACCTAATACATCCAGGACAACTATTAATAAAGACGGACAATACCACAGTTATGTGGTACATAAACAAGCAAGGGGGCACACATTCATACCCCCTATGCAGACAAGCCATGACTTTGTGGAACACAGCACTGACCTATCAAGTACATCTGCAGGCACAATTCCTGCCAGGAACAAAAAATGTACTGGCAGACGAACTAAGCAGAAATCTCATGGATCCTCACGAATGGAAGTTAAATCCACAAGTGTTCAGCATGATAACGAGGAAATGGGGATGCCCAGACATAGATCGTTTTTCCTCCCCTCACAATTACCAAATACAGAAATTCTGCACAAGAACTTATCACTCTCAAGCGTGGAAAGTGGATGCGCTATCATTCAGCTGGAAAGGCCTGACAATCTATGCCTTCCCTCCGATGCCTCTTCTTACCAAGGTGCTACTAAAAGTCAGACAAGAAAGGCCAAAAATGATCCTGATTGCCCCAGACTGGCCACGCCAGCACTGGTACCCAATCCTAAAGAATTTGTCTCAAAGCCCAGCTTGGCTTCTACCTCAAATTCCTCATCTTCTGACACAACAAAACAATCAGATTCTGCACAGTCAACTCAGAACCTTAAACCTGGCAGCATGGCAGATAATTTAGCCACTCAGACTGCACCTCTCTCTAAAGCTGTTGTGGATGTCATTTTAGAAGCCAGGAGGCCCAGTACTAGGAAATCTTATGCAGTAAAATGGAAGAGATTCTGTGCTTGGAACCAGGCACAAGGGCTCGAACCACTTGTCCCTAACATACCTCAGATTTTACAATACCTAACTGAGATGGTGGACAAAGGCTTATCTTTCTCATCTATTAAAATCCATGCCTCTGCCATTTCAGCTCATTACAATACGTATCCTCCTATTTTTTCACACCCTCTGCTACGACAATACCTCAGGGAGGCAAAAAATATAAGACCCCCAAGAAGAGCACCAGTACCTACTTGGGACCTCAATTTTGTTTTAGAAAAACTCACACTGCCTCCTTTTGAACCAGCCAGCACAGCTGATCTAAAATTCTTGCCATGGAAAACTGCTCTGCTCCTAGCAATAACTTCAGCAAGAAGAGTCGCAGAGTTACAGGCATTAATGGCTGTGGAACATTTCCTCATTTTTCATCAGGACAGGGTTTCCCTTAGGACAAACCCAACATTCATGCCAAAAGTGGTCTCCAATGTGGCCTTAAACCAAACCATTCAGTTGCCTACTTTTTACCCAAATCCCCAGAATAAAGGGGAGAGACTTCTGCATGCTTTGGATATACACAGACAGCTACAATTCTACTTGGACAAAACAAAAGCTTTCAGAAAAACTGAGCAACTGTTTGTAGCATATGCTGCAGGATCACAAGGAAAGCCTATTACAAAGCAGACAATCTCGAAATGGATAGGACACTGCATCCGCTTCTGTTATGCACAACATGGCAAATCAGTGCCTAAGAGCATTAGGCCTCATTCTACCAGAGCATCAGCCACTTCAGCAGCTTTTCTCAGAGGAGTACCAACCAAAGACATTTTAGAAGTTGCAACCTGGAGCTCAGTGCACACTTTCATCAAGCACTACCACTTACCTCTCTACTCTAAATCTAGAGCAGGCTTTGCCACTGCAGTTCTGCAAGGCCTGGTAGCCTCTCCAAATCCAATTTGACCCAGCCACCCAACCTTAGCTTTGGGATTCTACCCAAGTGTAATGACTGCAGCAGTGAAACACGAACATAGTACAGTTGTGTACCTACCATAGATGTAGATGTTCGAGTGTATTCACTGTTGCAGTCCAGGTTACCCACCCACCATCCCCCTTTATTTTTTCATTGCTGGGACTTTTCTGTACTTCTCATCTCTATACTACCTATGTGGTGTATTTGCTTGTAGATGAAGAAAATGTTTATAGTAATTTATGTATGTTTTGGGCATAATTTTATCTTTCCAGCCTGCCTATCTGGGAGCACTTGATATCTGGGGCAAGAAAAACTGAAGAAAATGGCGTTGGTTGCTACTTTTATACCCCTGGCACACTGACGTCAGGGAAGAGGCGACAGCAACCGATGCCGGACCAAGACTTTGGAACTCGCCCAACTGCGGGTCACCTGCCAGCAGGATAACCCAAGTGTAATGACTGCAACAGTGAATACACTCAACCATCTACATTTATGGTAGGTACACAACTGTACTTTTGTCTCTTTGCAGTTTGTCCCCATCCACCCTCCCTGTTCTTGTTTTGGTGTTAGTGGCTCTGGAATTGCCCGCCCGTCCTGTAAGTCTGTATTTGAACACTCCTCCTGAGTCCATCTCATTTGCTCACTTAACCGAGTACAGTGAGATCATATTCTGAGTCTAGTGTTCACTCTACTTAATACAGAAAGAAGATTTGAGAAGGCCAACCCACTTAGGTTCTTCCTTCCTCTCCCCTTGTACTTTGCTAACAAAAAAACAATGTGCACTTTATTCATCTGCTTTTCTCTTCAATTTTGTCCCTTGGAACTAGATAAACTTTCAACTAAGCACTCAAGCCATTCAGTTCTCAACCTGGCACTTGCTCAAAACTCATAGCAAGCACTTGTAAACCCTAGCACTAGACCCCCCTATACTGTACAGAAGGACAAGGCTCTCTATTCAACCTTACCAGCCATTCAGTAAAAAAGTTCACTGTACATATCCAGGCATGTCCAAAGGGCAGTTTCAGGTATACTCTCCAGTCCAACTGGTGAATCTGGGCATTTTGAGGCAATGTTACAATTGCCTCCTGTACACAGACAAGCCTCTCCTCCTACCACCAAACTCTAATACATGCGAGAGATGCATTTATACAGCCAAACTGGAGGTTAAGCTCTCTCAACCCAAGACTGGATCAGACAATCAAGAGGAGAAGGGAAATACTGGCATCACACTACCAGTCTCACATAGACCCATTAAACCAGCACCATCAAAAAACACACATAAATACATGAAAACATACTCAAAATAAAAATCTGCAAAAGCAACAGAGACCTCCATAGCAGTCATCCAAGTAACCTCCACCCCCCCCCAACATAAACCATGAAACACATACTTCACAAAACCAGTGTGCCACGCAATCACAGCCCTTAAGGCAAAATAACATACCCAACATACTAGTAATAGGTGACTCTATAGTCAGGCACACTGACGTCCCACTCACTAGGCTGAATAAGGAGAAAGTTACTGTTAACTGCCTGTCAGGTGCCAGGATCTGCCGCATAACACAAGCACTCAAGTCACTCCAGACCAAGTACAAATATGACTCTGTCATTGTCCTTGTTGATGTGAATGACCTGAGCCGTACCTCCCTGAACTACATGAAAAGAGACATGGAAGAGTTCTCTGATCACGTAGCCCAGGCCGGTATGATCCTGACCCTGAGTAGCATTCTGCCCTCACCAAGAATTATACTACGGTATAAAAAAAATTATCAATTTCAACAATTGGCTAAGTTTCTGGTGTCATTCAAAGGGGATCGAGTGTCTGTCTGCCTGGGATGACATGCTCGATAAGCCACACTGCTTCACAATACGGCTTGTACCTGTCACCCATAGACTTTCGAATACTGGCCAAAGCTCTTGCCACCCCCATAGTGCCTTTTATAGACAAGGCTCAAAAGACAAACCCACCGCTGTAAATAGCACAAGTAACAAAAATCTGAGGGTAATGCTACTCAATGCCAGAAGTTTAAACTTCAAAATGCACGCACTCAAGGTACTCCTCAGTATGGAGAAAATCGATATATGTGCAGTAACAGAAACCTGGTTTAAGGCTCCAGAGAGCACCGCAGCACTACCAGGCTGCTACTCATACCATACATTTTGGCACAGAACCCAGACCAAAATACAAAAGGCAGGGGAGTATCTATATTCATCAAGGATACCCAACCTCCAGGTTAGTGGCACAGCACGATGCTTCAGAGATTATCCACATGCAACTAACAATGGGCAAAACTGCAATTCAAATTGTAGCTTGCTACAGATCACCCACCATATCTCAGGATCCCCATTCCACATTTCTGGAAACACTGGGAAACCTAAAGGTCCTACCAAACACCCTAATATTGGATGATTTCAATTACCCAAACATTAACTGGGAGAACTACTCAAGTACAAACTCCCTTGCCCAACATTTCCTAGAATTTATAAACTCAAACGCCCTGGATCAACTGATCAACACTCCCAGCAGAGGTGACAACATATTGGACCTGGTCATCACCAACATGGATGACTGGTGTTCCACACCGGAGGTCAGCCCCTTGCTGGTTAGATATGACCATAAACAAATCATTTTGGATATCCACATTCCACCCCCACCCCTAGACAAAGAAACCACAGTGAAAAACCTTTCAAAAGCAAACTTCACATTACTTAAGACCAAAGTGGAAAGTTTCAAAGCCCCCATGCTAAAGGTTAATGCTATCCAAGATGCAAAATCCTTTACTAATCTATTCTACGGGCACCTACAAGAATGCATGGATCGTGCTATCCCAAGTAAAACCAAGACTCACTCCTCCAAGAAAAGGAAACCAGTCTGGTGGACCCCTGCCATAAACAAGCTATACAGTAGAAGGAGGAAACTAGTACAGAAAAGAGTAAAATCCCAAGAAGAAAACACATCCCTGATCAGTATCAGCAAGAAACTACAATCCCTCATAAAATCGTCCAAGGCGAGCTTCGAAAGAAAAATTGCCAAGGACTCCAAAGATAACCACAAGGCATTCTTTAGCTATGTCAAGAATCTAAGTGGCAATGCTCAGATCTGCTCGGAGTTAGTGCAGAATGGCACAAAATACACTGAACCAACCGATATTGCCAACATCCTGGCAGACAGTTTCAGTGCAAACGTCACCCCCCTCTCACCTCCAAAAGGGCCCATAACCATACCAGAAGAATGTAGAGCCCCCCCAAAATCACAGACACTGGGTTTAAAACAGCCCTCTCCAAAGCCAAAAACAAAGCATCAATGGGACTGGACAGTGTCCCAGGCTGCGTCCTACATGAGCTCAAAGATGAACTAACCCTTCATCTAAACACATTGTTCAAACTCAGCCTCTCCACAGGCTATGTACCCATAGAGTGGCACACAGCAACGGTTATTCCACTCCACAAAGGTGGAGCCACAACAAACCCCAGGAACTATCGCCCTATAAGCCTTACTAGCTTGCTCTGCAAGGCTATGGAGCGCATCATCATGGAACTCATTAACAGATACATTGGGAACCTCCAAACACTGGACCCTACCCAGTTTGGCTTTATTAAGGGCAGATCATGCCTCCTAAACCTGGTGGACTTCTTTGAGACAGTTACCAAGGCCATAGACGAGGGAAAGATGGTACACACATCCTACCTAGACCTTGCAAAGGCCTTCGACACCATTCCCCATTCTGGTATTATAGACAAGCTCACCAGCCTGAACACAAACCCATATATCACAAGATGGGTTGCCAATTGGCTCATGGACAGAACCCACATGGTGAGAGTTGTGGGAGCTTGGTCTGACTCTAAACCGGTTACAAATGGCGTTCCCCAGGGCTCAGTCCTAGGACCCCTCCTGTTCGGCATATACTTCTCAGAGGTACAGGCAAGCACAGGAGGACTATGGCTGATCAAGTTCACAGATGACTGCAAACTAGGGGCTATAATTGACTCTCTGGCTGACACAGACATCCTCCAAAAGGGTCTCACTGAGACGGATACCTGGTGTCAAAATCATGGCCTCAAGCTAAATGCCAAAAAGTGCATAGTCATCCCCTTTGGAAAATACAATGTACCCACAAACTACAACATAGGTGGTAGTCCCGTAAATATGGAAAATGTAATAAGGGATCTGGGGACCCAAGTAGATAGTAATCTCTCCTTTGATAATCACATTGCCAAAGTGGTTAAAAAATCCTTCTATGTGGCCCACCTAATCACAAAAGGGTTTGCATCCAGATCAAAAGAGGTCATTTTGCCCCTCTATTCATCACTCATCAGACCCATCATAGAGTACAATGCCCCATTTGGGATGTACCTTACAAGATACCTGCAACAGCTGGAAAGACCACAGAAGTACCTCACCAAGGGGGTCACTGACCTCAAACAGATGCCCTATGCAGCTCGACTGAAGAAATTCCAGCTGTACTCGGTTGCATACCGCCTAGTCAGAGGTGATCTCTGCCTGACATGCAAGGCCATGTCCCACCCAGAATTACTGGACATGCTCCACCTAAAGAAAACCTTATCCCTTCGAGCCACATGCTCTAGGGATCTAAACCTCACCATAACAATAAATAGGACATGCTGGAGGGATAGATTCCTGTCCCAGAGACTTGCCATGCTTTGGAACAAGATTCCAATCTACATTAGGCAGAGCTCCACACTAACACTCTTCAAGAGAAACCTTGACGAGTGGATGGGAAACAGAAAGTTTACCCCGGGGATCACTTCAGTGGCTCTGCTGGACAGAGGCACAGGGAACTAATCTAAGGGGCGGTGAAAGCCAACACATTCTGGCTAGGCTTATAAATGCCTTTGGGCAGATAGCCTAGTACCTACCTATGAACCTAAGCAGTCTTAGCAAAATACAGGTAAACAGACATTTAAGAAGGAATAGCAAGGAGGTTCCAGAAAGAAGCCTTGAGCCTTCCAAAACCAAGGACAGTCCAATAAGTCTGAATAACTATTCAAGAAATCTTGTGACCTCACCCTCCCACCCTGGCCACTTTTTTTCTTCCAGAAAGTCTAGATCTCCTTTTTTTTCTTTGGCAACAAATAGCTTCAAACAAACGAGATCTGAAAATAATTCATCAAGGTCACAGATGGATGTAGGAGGAAATTCCTCCTTTCCAGATGGTCATTATTCATTCAGATCAGACCATTATGTTTAGCCTGGTTCTTCATCACATGTTATCCCAAGGAGTGATAGAACCAGTTTCTCCTTCCTAGGTGGAAAAGGTTTATATTCAAGGCTCTTCCTAGTGCCAAAGAAAGAAAATGGTTGGAGACCAGTTCTGGATCTTTCTTTCCTAATCCTGTTTTTTGAAATTGTCCAAATTCAAAATGCTATCCGTTCACAACCTTTTACCTCTTCTTCCTCTTTCAAGTTTCCAAGTTTCCTGGTAGCACTAGACTTTAAAAGATGCTTATTGTCACATCTCTATTCATCCAGACTTCAAACATTCCTTAAGGTTTTGTGTGTCTGGATCACATTATCAGTTCTGTTTCTTACCCTTTAGACTATCCACTGTACCAAGAGTGTTCACTAAGAGTATAGCTCCAGTTATAATTCATTGCAGGCTATAGGGTATCCACATGTTTCCATATTTAGATGACTTGATTATCTTTGCAGAGTCTTTTTCAAAGTGCATGGAATCTTTCTCTGAGTAAGATACCTCTTATACAATCTGGGATTCCAAGAGATGTAAAGATGTGTATGCAAATCTATACATGGAGTCAGTTTCAATGAGGCCCATGGCTTGTGCAGAATGGTGGCTATTTAGTCTTGCTATACACTGGTTTTTGGATATCATTTGCTTGGTGTGAACTAGTTTTCTTTCTTTCTTTCTTTTTCTTTCTTTTTTAATCAGTTTGATGCAGCACCTTTTGGGGTCAGTTGATTACATGGAGTTTTGACTCCATGAACTGGTTTATATTTCCAAAAGGCTGAACTGATCCATAATGCCAACTGTGTGTGATAGCTCAGCATATCCCTCATTCTGCTGGTGCAGAAATTACTAAAAGTGGCCTTTAAAAGCAGGTACATTTGTTCAAACATCAGGGATATTGTAATAGCATGAAATGTGCATATTCTACACCTTATTACTCCTCCTGTGTGTAGAACTTTTATGGGATACCTACCACTTTCATATACCTTGGCAGAATCTATAAAATGCAAATGGGTCATATATTCTACTAAGCAGATAAATGAAAAAAAAAGAGAAGTCCGTATTAAGATTTCTCAGAAGAAATTACTGTTTTATTTGTTAACTAGATAAATTCACTGTGTATAGATGTCTTTTTTGATGGGTGACCCAAGAGCAATGCCTCGTTAAGTCACTTGCTCAGATCAATGCTGCATGCAAATGGATACCAAGGAACTCAAATCCATGACTACAGGATGATAATGATTGGCAGCTCTTAGGCTTAAGTTAACACTGGTCTAGAATGTTTTTTTTTTACACAGGCAGTGTAGTACATGATTGGAACATCATTTCTAAGAAGATAGTAGAATATAAACACAGCTACTGAGTCCAGCAACATGCAAGTCAGACATGATGGCTTCCTTACAAAACTTCATAAGACAGTAGCAAAAACATCTCCTCCTCCACCTAATATTAAATTCTACTGCTAGGTAGTTGGGGGGTATGTGATTGACTTGTTCAAATGCTTACTTGCCTTTGAATAAAAGCAGGTCAAATGGCAAAGTTATATTTCCACCATTATTATGAGATGACAGCTACTTAGTAATGGCATCTGTAACCATGTACACAAAATGATTTTGCGCATATAGTTAGTCACCAGTTTCAGTGATGCAGAGACCAACTGCAACAATATGGACGAGGACTAGTATTAATGTTGCTTCTTAAAACAGTATTGTCACCTTTTCTGGGATCCTACAATGATATTGTGTTTTGGCACAGATATGATTGTATTTTCTTTTTAGGTAAAAATGTTCTTGGCATTTTTTTTCCAATGGCATGTTTGTATTTTATTTAATTTTAGGGTCTATTGCCAGTGTATGTATCTAATTCTAACTTTGAAATGAAACAGCATTTGTGTACTACATGCTAGCACTGATTATGTGCAGATGAAATTACATCAGGTTGCTAATGGATTTATTTACCATGTGTCTGTTTAAAATTTGTCAGGAATCTTATTGTAAACAGAAATTGATTTTCCACCCTGTCATTGGGCACATTTCCCTATATCAACAAACATATTTGGTGCCTGTGATCCTTCTGAGGCAGATGCAGTCTGTGTGGTCAATATATAACCCTAGCATTATTGCTTCCCTTCCCAGTACTACAGCCGATAACCATTTTTAGTATAAGACATAGCTACAACTGCATTTTCTGACTCTTTATTTAAGTTGCTGCATCTCCTCATTGCAATTAGAAGTTGTGTGAAACTTCTAACATTTTTAACAGCATAACCAAGTAGTCTAAACAAATATAAAATAGCTGTGCTGGAAAACCTCATGTTACTACATTCACTTTCCTTTGCACGTGTATGAATCTGAAAGTTGAGCACATCTGAACATTTTTGCATACATTATAAATTACCATGAATAACATTTATTAATTCCATAGCTGTTTTACATCTAATGCATCAGAATATAAATAAGTAATGCTATTCTTATTGTCAGAGTACCCTTTTCTATCCTATTATTTTTTTCATGAACAAATATTTACATTTGTTTTACCATGCTTAGTAATTCTGTTTGGGATAGCTTTTCACACAATCAGCATGGTTGCATACATGTACCATTAAAAAATAAGAGGGAGCTCGGATCCTCACACAGACGCATTTTAACATAGGCACCACATTTCTCAAAATTCCCTATATTTATATAATATTAATGTTACAATATCATTGGTATATAATAACATTCAAAATAATGATACCAAAACATTCAAAACAAAATGCCCTCCTTTCCTAAAGAGCTAAAATAAATAAACAATGTTGTTCTTCTTCTTTCAGCTTTTCCCGGTTAGGGGTCGCCACAGCAGAACTCTGGTCCGCTAATGATTGGTAGTAGATTTTTACTGTGCCAAGGTGCCAGCTCGATGCCCAACCTTCAACGAAGGCACGCCCAACTTGTACAAAATAAGAACTGAGAGCTTATTCACCCCGATGCCCTCTTATTTATACTAACTCCATGGTTGCACAACATTGATGAAAGGAGAAACACCCCAAAGCACCACAGCAGCCTCAGGAGAACAATTACATATGAGTGACATTTCTGTCTGATATCTAAATAAAAATGCAATATGACTGTGCAATCCAGCAAAACTGGTTACCGTACATAGCTTACTAAATATCTAAATTTACTTACACCTGTTACAACAGATACATACAATAAAATGTCTTATATTTTTCACATTTCTGCTCCTTAGCTATTTTAGCTTTTCATTGTTCTGGTTTAGATATTACAGCATACCATATTTACAACAATGACATGCTCCCTTTTTATCTGTTGGTAACAACTTCCCTCCCCATAACTGATTCAGATATCACCAGTCCCTTATCTCTAACCCTGCTATACCCTTTTCTTTCAATATGTGAATGAAGTCAAGAAGTATAACAAGTTACAAGACGTGTTGTGTGAAGTGAACATCAGTTCTAAATGGACACAACTGCAAACTGTAATTGTTGCAATGGCAAAGTTCACTCCTCATATTCTCTAATGCCATCTGTCTCAAAGAAACAGTCCTGAACCTGTTTGGCTTCTTTGAGCAAGTCACTGATGCATTAGATTCAGGCAAATAGTTTTATACTGCCTATCTGGACCTGGCTAAGGCCATTGATACCATTCCACTTTCTGGCATTATCAATAAGCAAATCAAACTAAATGCAAACCTCTATCTTACTTGCTGGATAGCAAACTGGTTAACAGACAGAACCTAGTCTATTAGTGTGCGACATGCTCTCTTCAAAAAGAGTACTTAACAGTTGTGTCCCCTAATGATCTGTTCTAGGACCATTTATCTTGGTGTTTACTTCTCTGATGCCAAGGCTGACATGAAGGGCCTGTGGCTCATCAAGTTTGCAGATGACTGCAAACTTGGAACTTTCATCTCTCTATCTGGCTTCCAGATTCTTCTGGAAAGACTAACATACACCAGTAAATGGAGTTTGGAGCAAGTCCTAAAATTAATTACCAAGAAATGCAGCATTGTGTCCAGCCTTTGGCAAAACTAAACACTCATGTACCTACCACACAGATGACACTCCCTTTGAAAGTTGACTCAGTCAATAGGAACCAGGGCACTTTTGTTGACAATGAGCTGTCCTTTGATCATCATGTCACTGTTGTTAGCAAATCCTTTTACTTAGCCAGACTGTTCACCAAGAGTATTTCTCCTAGACCTACTGAAGTTATCATCCATTTCTACTCCTCTGTCATCAGGCCCATAATACAGTATAATAGTCCATTTGGTATGCACTTACCAAAGCATATAACCAAGCTTGAAAGACTTGCAACATTTCCACACTAATATAATCAAGGGTATGTCTTCCTTGAGTTATCCAGACTGCCGTAAAGTACTTTCTCTCTGTCTTTCTTTTCTGTTTCCTACAGACTTGAGAAGTGACATCTGTATGCAGAGCTTCAAAGGATCCAGTCCTACATGATCTCTGTCACATCCACAAAACTAATAACACCCTAAACACAAATCATGAGATCTTAACTTCCACCAAAATATAAATAAAACCTGCTGGCAAAATAAATATATATCCCAAGGAATCCTACCTTTATGGAATAAACTTCCTTTGAATATAAAAGAAAGCAGCTCCCTTACACTATTTAAGCATAAATTAGACAAATGATTGGACATTCATAAATACACTCTAGGTCTGGCTCCTTATTGAAAGGGGTTGAAACGAGGTATAAATTAGTCATGTCAGTGGATACCCACCATCTAGGATATTGTGGATAGGCTGCTAATGGTCCTCTGAATCAATATCTTAGCATTAACTGATGAACCTATGAACCTATAATCCATGTCTTTCTAAGCATGCTGCAGCCTGCAAGGTAAGCCAAGTTGGGGACAGCTGAGAAGGGAGGGAGGGCAGTAGCTGCACAGATATAGTGTGTCTTGGGTTTGAAGGCAGCGTAAATAAAAAACATCCTCACATCAACAGACAATTCTAGGCGGTTTTCCTTGACACAACAGCACCATTGTCATGACCATGAGAAGTAATGGGTAGAGGCATGAGTTGCAAACACATGCAGTCTGGATTAAAAGGCCTTTGCCACTGTATTTCAGAGACTTGGGTCAGGATGGCTGCCATTTCAGAAAACTAGATAACAGACCATTTAAAAAGCTGTGGTAAGATATCCAAAAAACTGAAACTGCTGAGAGGTAAGCAACTCAATAAAATAATCATGGAGACCTCTAATAATTATAATATCTTAGCTAAAAGACCAGTCCCCTAAAAAGGCTATAACCCAATTCTTAATGTCTTATCATGAAGGTACAAATCTGTTCTGATATCTGTTATTGTAGCGAGTACCACAAACAACTGATCCTATTTCTTCTTTCCTTCTGATCCGACTGCCGGGTACTGAGTGAATTGTCTGATCTGATTCAGCAATTAGCTCTTGCTCCAAACCTCTAGCTCCTTCAAATTTCCCCATAATCCCCTAATGCCTCTCTGTCTTTAAATCTTGTTTGCTGCCAATATGAATGGTCAATCACCAGCCAATAGCTAAGTATGTATGTATGTGTCTTTCGGCTTTTCCCGGTCAGGGGTCGCCACAGCGGAACTCCGGTCCGCTAATGATTGGCAGTTGATTTTTACGTGCCGAGTTGCCAGCCCTGATGCACAACCTTCAACGAAGGCATGCCCATTCATGCATGTCTCCATGCAGAAGATGCTCTAGCTGAAAATCGAACCGGACAGCATCTTACTGTGAGGCGACAACGCTACCGCAGCACCACCACCACGGATACCAGCCAATAGCTAAGTGCTCCTCTTCATATTTAGACAAATTTTGATTGTTGCTTCTATGTACTGTTGCTATTTTTTCAGAGATTTATATATAAATACACACACACACACACACACACACACACACACACACCTATAATATATATATATATAAAATTAGGCACCGGAGACCAGCAGTTCCAACACACAAGTAATTTAATGTTCAAACACAGCAAAAGGAACACACGTCCACAAATAACATAAACACTGATAAAAGCACTTCCCCTTACATTTTCGTCTCATAGAACTTCATCAGATGGCCAAATACATCATTGTTACCTAGTTAAATAACTTTTCCTGTTTGAATAGACCAGTGAAATCAGTGATTCAATTAATTACCAAGATACAGAAAGAGTGGATTCTAAACTGTATGTGACAGTCTTGAAATGTTGAATAAAATGCATTTAAATATTCATATTAAAACTGTTCATATAAAATATATTCATATTAAAATGTACAATGTATTAATTGATACATTTAAATAAATAATGCCTGTTAAATATATTGTTTAAAAGTGTTTAAAATGCAATGGCATAAAAATGACATAAAATAACATAGAATAGTAATCTAGCACCATCTGGTAGACAAATAATAAAACACATGAAAATGTATATAAAATCAAGAATTCACTTAAATAAATAAACCAGGATAAAATAACATGACTATACATAAAAATGTAAAAATGTCACAATTTTGCAAACCTGAGCTTGAGTACAGGTTTTAAAGACACCATATCATTAAGTCCTGAATTGTTACAAGCACCCAGGACAAATTGCCAATATAGTTCCCTGTATTCGAGTCTGGTCTCCCGTGACCCACCCTGGGGTCTATAGGGACCACCTTTATCAGAAAAAATTAATACTCTGCTTTTGGACATAATGGAGGTGTTCGTACAGGGTGTGATTATCAATTTTCTTCCTTAAATCATAAAGGTGTTCATACATTCTTTGTTTTAACCTTCTTTCCATCTTACCCATGTAGAAGGAGTCACATGCCCCACACAAAACAATATATACCCCACCTGTGGTATTACAATTTGCATACCCTCTAGCAGTTATATACTTGTTTCTACATTTTAAATATAACATGTCCCCAGTTCATATGTACTTACATTGGGTGCAATTTCCACATTTGTGTGTCCCTTTTTTGTTACTAATGAGAGTTCCAAAATTGTTATAACAGGAACCTCCTTCCAAAATAGTTTTGATATTTCGTCTTTTTTTGTACACATATTTAAGTGGCTTATCAAATATACAATTTAAATCTGATAAGGCTGCAAATTTTTTCCACTCCTTGTCTATAACTTGTTTAATCAAATAGGTTTCAGCATCATATGTGATAGTCAAAGCAGATTGGTAAGTGGCTCCTTCTATCCCTGTACCTAGACTTGCATGATCAGAGGGGTGAGTTTTTACCTAAAATAGGGCAAACCCAGACTCTCTATCATCCATGACTTCTGTTAATACATCATTCAAAAGTGTTGGAGGGTACCCCCTGGCTTTGAACATTTCTACTATAAAATCACATTCTCTTTTAAAATCGTGGTCGTCAAATGTCATTCTGCTAGCCTGGATCAGTTGACCTTTTATAACCCCTCTTTTTTGGTGTGGGTGGTGGGCACTCACCTAGTGAAGATAAGAATTCGAGAATGTATACAAAACTCAAACGAAACAGCAGCCTATGGTTAAGCCATAACTATAACCAGTATAATGAAATGAAAAAACATCCAGGGAAAACGAAGCGTTTTGTTGTGCTTTTATTCCAACTTGCAGAACAACTCAGTGAAAAGCATAAACACAGAAAATCTCCTACACGTTTTTCGTCACAGTAGCTGTAACTTCTTCAGATAATGACATTACTTAATCAGTCTTTATTTAAACACATTAGTTTCCCGCTAAAAACATTCCAACCTATCAGGCTTAAACAAAACCATTTGAATGACATTCACAATTACCTCGTTAAAAATTTAAAGCTCCCTTAGCTTACGTACCAAAAAAACTTTTTTATAGTCTTAAATAAACATTAAAAACTTGTCCCTATTAAAAACTTAATTTCAATGATACACTGTTAGAAAACTTGAGTTAAAAACATGTTGAATAACATAGTTTAAAAATGTGGTTTAAAAACCATAATATATTAATTTAAAATATGCATTTGCTGTGTTACATTAAAAAGTGTTCAAGCTCCCTCTTGTGGCCAAACATATGCATCACTATTAAACACAATGAAAAGAAAGAAATAGAAAAGGTATTCTAACATTTTTTTTCTTTTACAATTTAGCAGCTCTCATTTTTAACAAAGATTTAATAGAGATGGTCTCATTTAGGCCATGGGGAGATGCTGTCTCCAGTGCCAATTGCCACCACATTTCTTTGCATTCAATCCTCTCCTCCCAAAAGGCCCCCTCTGATATCATTTTTCACCCTCTCAAGGACAAAAAAGGAGAATTTTGCCTCTCTACATTCCATGCTATGTTTGTACATGGCATTGGTTTCTTTCTTATTCTTGATGTCATTTAAATGTTCGTAGATCCTTCTTTTTAGTTTTCTTTCTGTTTTTCCAATATAGAAGGACCCGCAAACCTCACATGTAACCAAATAAACCAATCCAAAAGATTTGCAATTAAAAAATCCCTTACTTGTCAGTGATCTACCGCTACTACTTAAATAAATTTCACTTTTATTTATTACATATTTGCACTGACTACACCGTCCACATCTAAAAGTGCCTATTCTTTGTCTGCTATTGTTTTCTGTAACGTTCTCTAGCAAGTTTTTTAGATTTACTGAATTACTATACATAAATCTTGTATCACTCTCAGGCTTGTTGGCTGTTGGTGAAGCACCCTCCAAGAGGAAAAAACGCTGAGAGAAGAAGGGAGCCACTTTTGAGATTTTAAGTATTTTTTCTCTGTTTATTTGCTAAGTTTTTCTGCATAGCTGCCTAGCTTGAGCATTTTCTGGCTTGTTAAACTGGATTTCTGTATTAGTAGCTGTATTTAGAGCACAACCAAAAGCTGTTTGCTGAATTTCCTGTTTGCACTTAATTTTAAATCGTTTTTTTCTTAAAACTTGCATATTTTCTGTCCTTCACCTAGCACTCTTGTGTGGGGTCATTTACTGCACTGTTGTAACTTGATATTACTTGTGAACCTCTGCTATCTCTGTAAAAAACAAAAACAAAAAATCTTGCTTTTTTCCCACTTTTCTGAGAGTTAAAAAAGTTCAGTTACAGGCTTGCTGTTCCTGAACTGTTTGAAAGTTTCTGTGAGGCCATTTTTGCTTGGGCTGAAGGAGGGTCTCTCTGTTGATCAGTGGCAGTGAATAACATTGAGCAGCTTCCCTGCCCCCAGTAGAGGTGGTTACTGACTTGAAACTGTAGTTTTATTGGCCACTAGGGGTCATTTCCATAACTCCTTCATCTTCCTCTCTTAAAACCTAGTTGCCTCATGGTTTTGGGCATCTTTTTAGGCTTGTTGGCTGTTGGTGAAGCACCCTCCAAGAGGAAAAAACGCTGAGAGAAGAAGGGAGCCACTTTTGAGATTTTAAGTATTTTTTCTCTGTTTATTTGCTAAGTTTTTCTGCATAGCTGCCTAGCTTGAGCATTTTCTGGCTTGTTAAACTTGATTTCTGTATTAGTAGCTGTATTTAGAGCACAACCAAAAGCTGTTTGCTGAATTTCCTGTTTGCACTTAATTTTAAATCGTTTTTTTCTTAAAACTTGCATATTTTCTGTCCTTGACCTAGCACTCTTGTGTGGGGTCATTTACTGCACTGTTATAACTTGATATTACTTGTGAACCTCTGCTATCTCTGTAAAAACAAAACAAAAAATCTTGCTTTTTCCCACTTTTCTGAGAGTTAAAAAGTTCAGTTACAGGCTTGCTGTTCCTGAACTGTTTGAAAGTTTCTGTGAGGCCATTTTGCTTGGGCTGAAGGAGGGTCTCTCTGTTGATCAGTGGCAGTGAATAACATTGAGCAGCTTCCCTGCCCCCGTAGAGGTGGTTACTGACTTGAAACTGTAGTTTTATTGTCCCTTTGGGTCTATTCCTGCTTCTTTCCAGCCCCTGCTATCAAGCACGCTTTAACGTGCTTTAGCGAGATTTAGCGGAGTTGCCACTAGAGCAGCATCGGGCAGCGCCGGTTAAACAAGGTTAAACTCTTTCTGGCTCCAGAAAGTCTGTTCTTCATTTTTCCCTTAGAACTGCTCTGTTAGGAACCTAAACAGTTTACACCTACACTAAAAAGTGCAGCACTTGTTCCAAATAGCTTTTCTTCTCAAAAGCTCAGCACTTGTCTTATAAGCATATCCCTTGTCTTATAAGCATTCTCTTTGCAGGTCAAGCACTCCTATATTATACAAATCTCTCACTAGCAAAACCCCCAGGAGTGCCCACTTCCCTGCTAAGCCCACTACTTTTCTGTCTCATACCAACTCATAATTCTTTCTAGCATGTCAAGGGTCAGATGCTGGCATCCTCTCCTGCCCAGTTGGTGAATCTGGGAATTCTGAGACAATGTTACAATTGCCTCATGTACACGGACAACCCTCTCCTCCTCCCACGTAACACTAACACTTGTGAGAGATGCAGCTATTTAGCCAGACTAGAGGCTGAGCTCTCTCAACTCAGGACTGGCAAGACCAGGCAGGAGGAGAAGGCAACTACACACACCACAATACCAGTCTCACATAACTCAACCACACCACTGAATCAAACACATAAACACACTAAGACATACTCAGAGGCTCTGAGTAAAAATTTACCTGAACAGCAGAGGCCTCCAAAGCAGACACCCAAGCAACTGCAAACTCAATACACCACACAAACAACACATAAACAACAAAATCAGTGTGCAAAGCAGTCACTGCCCTTAAGGCCAAATACAACACCAAACATACTTGTCATAGGTGACTCCATAGTCAGACACACTGACGTCCCGCTCACCAGACTGAGTAAGGAGAAGGTCACAGTAAGCTGCCTGTCGGGCGCTAGAATCCGCCACATAACGCAAGCACTCAGGTCTCTCAACAGCAGGTACAAGTATGACTCAGTCATTGTCCACGCTGGTGTCAACGACCTGAGACGTACCTCCTTGGACTACATGAAAAGAGACATTGAGGAGCTCTCTGATTATGTAGCCCAGGCAGGTATGACCCTGACCTTGAGCAGTATCCTACCTTCACCTAGAATGATGCCACAATACAGTGATAAGATGATCAGCTTTAATAATTGGCTTAAATTCTGGTGTCATTCAAAGGGGATCCAATGTCTGTCTGCCTGGGATGACATGCTGGACAAGCCACGCTGCTTTGCATGGGACGGCTTGCACCTGTCACCCCTAGGCTTCCGGATATTGGCAAAGGCTCTTGCCACCCCCATAGTGCCTTTTTTAGGCAAGGCTCAAATTCTAAACCTACCACCCTAGAACACAAAAAGGAAAAAACTAAGGGTAATGCTGCTCAATGCCAGAAGTCTCAATCTCAAGATGCACGCACTGAGGCCCTTCTCAGTATGGAGAACATCGATGTCTGTGCTGTGACAGAAACCTGGTTCAAGGCTCCTGAGAGCACCCCAGCACTATCAGGTTTCACCTCATATCATGCGTTCCGGCCCCAAAATCCGGACAACACCAAGAAAGGAGGGGTGTCCATATTCATAAAGGACACCCACACCTCAAGGTTGGTAGCAACGCACGATGCATCGGAGACCATCCAGGTGCAATTAACCATAGGCAAGACTGCTCTGCAATTTGTAGCATGTTACAGGCCACCCTCTCAAACTCAGGAACCTCACATGGCCTTCCTGAAAACATTGGAGGGATAAATGTATCTCCAAACACCATCATACTAGGTGACTTCAACTACCCTAATATAGACTGGGAACACTACTCAAGCCCAAACACTCTAGCCCAAAGGTTCCTGGAGTTCATAAACTCAAATGCCATGGAACAACTAGTCACCATCCCCACAAGAGGAGAAAACATACTTGATCTCATCATCACGAACATGGGATCACAATGTTCAACACCGAAGTATACCCCTCACTGGTGAGATCAGATCATAAACTAATCTCGCTGGAGGTCCTCATCCCGCCCCACCTGAAATAAAAAAGACCACAGTGAAAAACTTCTCAAAAGCCGACTTCACACTTCTAAAACTAGTGTGGTCTCCTTTAAGGCCCCTGAGCCAGTGGTAAACATTACTCAAACCGCTGAATCACTTACAAATGCCTTCTACCAGCACCTACAGGACTGCATGGATCAGGCAATCCCAAACAAAACTAAGACTCTTTGTACCAAAGGCAAGCGTCCAGTCTGGTGGACCCCAGCCATAAACAAGCTCTACAACAAAAGGAGGAAGCTACTACAAGATAGAGCAAAATCCTTGAAAGGTAAGACACCTTTGATCATTATAAGTAAAAACTAAGAGCTCTCATAAAATCATCCAAGGCAAATTTTGAGAGAAAAATCGCCAAGGACTCAAAAGACAATCATAAGGCCTTCTTTAGCTATGTTAGAAACCTAGGAGGAAACTCCCAGATATGCTCAGAATTAGTTCAAAATGATGTGAAGATTACTGAACCTACACACATTGCCAACATACTGGCTGACAGGTTCAGTGCAAACTTCTCCCCCCCAAAAGGAGAGATATCTATACCAGAGGATTGTAGCCCCCCCAAACATCTCCAACGCCCAGGTGAGAACTGCTCTCTCCAAAGCAAAAAACACAGCATCAATGGGACCGAATGGTGTCCCCGGCTGTGTGCTCCACGAACTCAATGAGGAATTAAACCCGCAGTTAGGACAGCTGTTTAATCTTAGCCTCACCTCAGGATACGTACCCAAGGAGTGGTGCACGGCGACTGTGGTCCCACTTCACAAGGGCGGTGCCTCCACCGACCCTGGAAATTACCGTCCCATTAGCTTGACAAGCCTTATCTGCAAAGCCATGGAGAGGATCATAATGGAACTCATAAATAAAGACATAGGGAACTTGCAGACTTTGGATCCAACCCAGTTTGGCTTTGTCAAAGGCAGATCATGCCTTTTAAACTTGGTTGACTTTTTCGAGACAGTCACCAAGGCCATTGATGAGGAAAGGCAGTCCATACAGCCTACCTTGACCTGGCAAAGGCCTTTGACACAATACCCCACTCAGGTATCATCGAAAAACTCATCAGCTTGAATGTAAAACCATACATCACAAGATGGGTTGCAAACTGGCTAAGTGACAGAACCCACAGGGTCAGAGTTGCTGGAGCCATGTCAGACTCAAAGCCTGTCACAAGTGGTGTCCCACAGGGCTCAGTCCTGGGTCCACTCTTGTTCGGCATCTACTTTTCTGAAGTACAAGCAAACGCAGGAGGGTTATGGCTGACAAAGTTTGCAGATGACTGCAAACTGGGCGCCATAGTCGAAAACACATCTGACACAGATATCCTTCAGAAGGGCCTCACAGAAACGGATAACTGGTGCCAGAGCCATGGCCTAAAGTTAAATGCCAAGAAATGCATAGTCATACCCTTCGGGAAAAACAAGGTTACCCCTAGCTACCATATAGGTGGCAATCCACTGAGCACAGAAGAAGTCATCAGGGATCTGGGGACCCAGGTTGACAGTAGCCTTTCGTTTGACACTCATGTTGCTAAAGTAGTTAGGAAAACCTTCTACATTGCCCACCTGATCATGAAGGGATTCACATCTAGATCAAGGGAGGTCATCGTCCCCCTGTACTCATCACTCATTAGACCTATGATTGAGTACAATGCCCCATTCGGAATGTATCTGACCCGACACCTGCAGCAGCTGGAAAGGCCCCAAAAGTTCCTCACCAAAAGGATAAAGGGTCTCAAAAATATGTCTTATGCTGCCCGACTGAAAGAACTCCAGCTCTATTCAGTCTCATACTGCTTGCTCAGAGGTGAACTGTGCCTGACATATAAGACCATGTCAAACCCAGATTTGATGAATATGCTTCACCTCAAAAAAATCTAGATCCCTCAGAACCACAAGGGCGGGAGACTTAAACCTTGACACGGTTATTATTAGAACGTGCTGGAGGGACAGATTCATCACCCAGAGACTCCCTATGCTGTGGAACAAAATCCCGGTACATGTGAGGCAGAGCACCTCGCTGGCCTTGTTCAAGAGGAATCTTGACCAATGGATGGGAGATCGCAGATATACCCCAGGGATTACTTCAGTGTCACTGCTTGACAGAGGCACAGCAAAATAATAGGCATAGTTTTATTCAAACTAAAGGGGTGGCGAAAGCCAAATAACTATGGGCTAGGCTTATAAATGCCCTTGGGCAGATAGCCTAGTATGAACCTATGAACCTATGAACCTATGAATCACTCGATGGAAGCACTTTTAGGTCTGTAATACTTATAAACCTTGACCATTCTTTTTCAATAATTTTCCTAATGTGTGGGGTACTCGCATTAAATTTGAGAATGTATGCTTTCGATGTATGTTAGATTTGAAACCATTGTCCACCCTTTGAATGTTAACATCAAGGTAATTTAACTCACTATTGTTAAGTTGATATGTAAATTTTAGGAACTTAGTAGTCTTAGAAATGTATTCAAGAAATTCGAAAAAGTGATTATCAGTACCAGTCCAAAAAATACAGATGTTATCTAAAAAGCGCCCATACAGGTTCCAATATTGCTTAAATTCAAAAGTGAAAACATATTTGTTTTCCCAATATAGGAGAGTAATATTGGCGTAGGTAGGGGCACAGTGTGCCCCCATTGCCATGCCCTTCAATTGTTTATAGTATTCTCCCTGAAAGAAAATAAAATTATTCTTAAGGACTAGGTCCATTAAAATCAGACAAGTGCGAAATACACCAAAGGGAATATCCCCACAATCAGCCATGAATTCCTCAAACCAAGCAAGCCCTATATCATGTGGAATACATTTGAACAAATCCACTACATCAAGCATAATAAAAGTACTTGTGTTGGATTGTTGTTCATTGCTTATGTCTTAAAAAATCTAATGAATCCTTGAGAATATTCTCATTTTTGAAAACTGTGTTTTTAAGATTATAATCTATATATTTTGCCAAAGGTGCAGTTACTGATCCTTCCACAGAGGCAATAGGCCTAAGCAGTGGCTGAGTAATACTTTTGTGGACCTTGGGTATGCCAAAGAAAGAGGGTACTCTGGGCTTGTCGACATTTAAAAAATTATAAGTTTCAAGTATGCAAGAGTGTTTTGGAGGTGATAAGAGTGTCGGATAGAGTGATGTTTATGAAGTTGGAAATTGATGATGTAATGATGAATGTTGTTAGTGCATACGCTCTGCAAGTTGGGTGTGTGATGGATGAGAAACAAAAATTTTGGAGTGAGTTGGATGAAGTGGTGGTAAGTGTACCCAAGGGTGAGAGACTGGTGATTGTAGTGGATTTCAATGGGCATGTTGATGAAGGGAACAGAGGGGATGAGGAAGTGATGGGCAGGTATGGTGTTAAGGAGATGAATGCAGAAAGTAAAATGGTAGTGGATTTTGCGAAAAGGATGGACATGTGTGTGTATACATATATATATATATATCAGTCCAAAACTATCCACCATGAGGTAAGGTACAAAAACAAACAACAAAACTATAGTACCAATGGAGTCAGGAAGAACTGGAAATGAATCTTCAGTGTAGAATATTTAATAAATACTTGTAAACCAGTTGCAGCAAAAATCCATGACAGTGAAAAAAACATTTATATCACAACATAAATTAAGCGCTTTCGTCCGCTAATACAGTGTTCACTAATCGAACTTCATCAGAATTATATGTTTTTTAGGGGTCGCCACAGCAGAACTCCGGTCCGCTAATGATTGGTAGTTGATTTTTACGTGCCAAGTTACCAGCTGTGACGCACAACCTTCAACGAAGGTGCGCCCATTCATGGATGTCTCCACGCAGAAGATGCTCTAGCTGAGAATCGAACCGGACAGCGTCTTACTGTGCGGCGATATATATATATATATATATATATGGTTCCACTTCATATCATTGAATTATCATTTCATCGAATTTCAAACCATCGAGACCAAATCGTCGAAAATTCAAATCGTCAAAAGCTCATAACATCGCATCTCAAATAATTGAAAACTATAAAGCAGCTAAAAATAACATCCCATAGAGTTTTTGCTACGTTTATGCAGGGGAAGCAAGCCCACTTCACCCCCCGTACATTAAATATACCAACTCCAAGGTCACAATACAGTGTGGGAATATATAGTGTGTATATATATATATATATATATATATATATATATATATATATATACGTAATATATATATATATATATATATGTGTGTGTGTGTGTACTATATATATATATATATATATATACATATGTATATATATATATATATATATATATATATCTATAAAAAACACTCAACTAACTCCAGCACTCGTTAGTATAGTGTGCGCCCAAGCAACAGTTGCCCAAAAATGTGAACAGCAATTCTTTTTAATCCAATTTTATTGTTCCTTCATCATGGTGGCTTCGGACTGCCACAACTCCTTGGGACTACAGACCGGTTTCGCCCAATAGGCGCCCTCAGTGTTCCCCAGTACCCATATCTACATGCAGTACATTTATTTACGTTTCAAACGCCCATTTAAAGCAACATAACAGCATCTAATAATATGTGTATAAATATATATATATATATATATATATATATATATATATATATATACACACACATTACTACTCAAGCAATACACTAACAAACTAAATGTATATATTTTTACAAGAAATATACAAGAACGCTAAAAATTGTCTAATGGAAACCATTATATATAGATGTTAAGTTGTCAATCTCGCCTTCATTCTTGCTTGATGGGTTCGGAGCCGATCCTCGGCTCCGACTCGGCACTTTGCTAAGCTCGAGAGTCACTTTTACCAGCTCGAGGCAGCCCCATATCCCATGATGCAAGGCGGTAAGTACCCAGATCTCGTTTGCCGCTTCGCTGATGAGGTCCTCCTTTTACCAGCTCCTGGTAAGTGATTTATATATTACTGTTTTTGCCCCTTTTTCACCTTAAAACTTTATATTTAACATTTTTAGTTTAGATTAAGTCCCTTTCTGACTAGAATATCCCTCACTCCTTAATTTTTTTAGTCAGGCCTTCTCCCCTCCCATCCCCCCCCCCTTGTTAGGGTGTGTGTGTGTGTGTGTGTGTGAGAGGTTAGTTATCTGATTATTTTTGGGATAACTGTTTCTTGGGACTGTGTTGTGTGTGTGTTTCTGCAACCATGTCCAAGGAAAGGGTCTCAGGCTTTAAGAAGTGTGACTCGTGCTGTCAGAAGATGTCTCTGACAGACAGTCACACTTCTTGCTTATACTGCCTGGGACCTCTCCACCTGCAGGACTCCTGTGCGATTTGTCATTCCTTTAGCCAGAGAGTCCTGCAGGAGAGGAGAAACAAATTGATTTTGAGGGGCCTACTTAAACCAGAGGGCTCTCCGGCTAAGTCGGCTCCGAGTAAGACTTCCAAGTCTTCCAAGGCCCAGGCTTCTGTGTCTAAGCCTGCGGCCTCAGTTCCGACTCTTTCAGAGTCGAGATCGGCTCCGGCTGGAGCCGATCCTGGTTTGCACAAACCTTCGGCACCGATGGATATCGGTGCCGATACTGGTTCGGTCACATCGGTGTCGGCTCCGATTGGTTCCGACCACCATGTGGCTCAGGCTTCGGTGTCGGCGCCGACCGGCACCGACACCCTTACCTTTATGTCTGTATCGGCTCCGGCCGGAGCCGATGCATCGAGACCTTCTGTCGGTGCCGAAAAGTCGTCGGCTCCGACTGCATCCATGGTTTCGTCGGCTCCAATGGTTCCTTCGAGGAAGAGGTCCAGGTCCCCTTCCTTGGAACCGATACTCTCGGCTCCGGCCTCACCTCTCCTCTTGGAACGGAGCCATCGGAGCCGATCATCTAGGTCATCCAGGCTTTCTGACCATGATTTAGAGAGGGTGGTCAGTAGATTATTAAAATCACAGGCACTGGCCCAGATGCTACATAGTCCATCTCAACAGACGACTATTAGTCCACACCCCCTTGCAGTTCCTCCTTCGACTCTACCTCAGAGTTTGGAGCTGGAGTCTTCGGGAATAGTTTCTGCTATGGCTGAAGGCAGATACCCCCCCCCCCTTCTGCTCCCTCAGCCTCTACTCTTATCTCCTCTTTGAGACCTTCCTTAGAGGGATTCGGTGGTCGGGCTTCCCTGGTCTCCTCCGCGGGGCTGAGTGGCATCGGACCCTTGTCCGACCCCGCTCTTCCCCTTGGAGCCTCGGCCTTGGTGAGCTCGGCTCCGACATCTGCCTCGGAGCCTTCCCTTTCAGTGGGCCCTGGAGTTCCAGTTTCTTCGGAACGGGTTCTCTTGGACCTCCCTGGGAGGGGAGCCTTCGAGGTGATGAAGAGTGTGCTGGCCACTGGACTCAGCCAGCAGTCTGTTCCCTTAGCTCCTCCCTCTACGGTGCCTGTTGATATCTCTGCCATCTCTCTTGCTCCTGGACCCAGAGATCCTCCGCCTCAGGTTTCCCCACTGGGAAGAACCCCCTCTTCCGAGGATTCTCCTGATCAGTCAGGGGATCCTCCGCGCAAGAGGACTTGTAAGAGGAAACACGTAGACTCCCCCGAGTCTATCACTTCAGATACCGACTTAGATGAGTCGGAGGGATCCCCAAGATCCACCTCTGAGGATGTCTCCTTTTCAGACATCTTAGAACTCCTTAAACAGAGGGGAAACTGGCCCTCCAATAATCCCTCTGAGGATGAGTCGGTATACCTGGAGGCGTTTGGATCTCGGCCCTCCACCTCCTGGGTGTCTCCGCCTTTCGACCCCCTTATGCAGGTTATTGCTCGAAAGGCTTGGGCTGCTCCTGACTCTGTAGAGCCAGTTCCTAGGAGGCCGTCTAAATTTATTACTGCCCCTTCGGACAAGCAATTCCTTACGAAAGGTGTCCCTGCTGATGCCATGGTGGTAGCGGCTGCCACTAAGAAGGAACTTGCAGATCCTTCCGTACCTGTCCATCCTCCTAATAAGGACTCTAGGACCATGGATAGGTATGGTAAGCGGATGTTCTCTTCAGCGACCTTTGCTATGCGCTCGCTGAACTACTTATGTCACTTCACCAGACTCCAAAGGGACATCCTTAAGGAGCTAGGTGAAGTAGTACAGGATCCCACAGCTGCAGGGGCTCAAGTAAAAATTGCTTCGCAGCTAGGAACCCTTAATTCTATTGCTAACTCCTCCATGCGACTGATATCATATGCAGCAGATGGAGCGAGTAGGGCCGCAGGTACAGGTGTGGCTCTTAGACGCCAAGCCTGGATGCGGCTCTGTAATTTTGCAGATCCCTTTAAGGCGTCCTTCACAAACTCTCCCTTTGATGGGTCAGCTTTGTTTGGCCCTCAAGTGAAGGAAACATTGACCAGGTGTGAGCAGGACAGCAAGACTCTTTCTGCCGTAGGAGTCCGTTTTTCCACCCCTTCTAGACCTTACCCTAAAGGACAGAAGGGTGGCAGGATGTGGTTCTGCAAATCCCAAGGAGTCACGATGGATACACATGGTCAGTTTACCCCTAGAGGCAGAGGGGGTAACAATAACAGATGCCGCTCTAGAGGCAGAGGGGGTCCACAAAACCAGGGAAGCAGAGAGCCTCTCTCTGACAAGCCCTTTCAGCATCCCTGAGATGTTGCCCGACTGTCCATCCTTGGAGGCAGTCGGGGGAAGATTATCACTGTACCCAGAAGCCTGGCGTTCCCTCACTCAAGACAGATGGGTACAGTCAATCATATCCGAGGGTTACAAAATTCCTTTCGAGGAAACTCCATTTTCTCACTCAGATTCCCTTCCAGATGTACCACCCGGTCTAAGGGAAATTGCAGAGTTAGAAGTATTAAAACTTCTACAAAAAAGAGCCATTCAGCCAGTTACAACAGACCATTCAGAGCCCGGAATCTACTCAAGGTTTTTTTTGGTCCCCAAAAAGACGGGAGACTGGAGACCAATATTGGATCTCAGCAGACTCAACAAGTCTGTGAGAAAGACAAGATTCCGAATGGTCACACTTCAGTCAATTCTGCCCTTCTTACAGAAGGACAACTGGATGTGCTCAATAGATCTTCAGGATGCGTACTATCACATAAAAATTCACAGATGTTCCAGAAGGTTTCTCCGCTTTCGGCTGGGGTCCAGTCATTTCCAATTCAGAGCCCTGCCCTTTGGTCTCACTACAGCCCCCAGAGTGTTCACCAAATGTATGGCAGTGGTCACGGCTCACCTGAGACGTCAAGGATTCCAGGTGTTTCCGTATCTCGACGACTGGCTCCTTTCAGCCACCACCAGGCATCAGCTTCTTCAAGCCAGGGATTACACAATAAATCTTTGCACTCAATTGGGCATCTCGATCAACTACGGAAAATCCTCCTTATTGCCCTGCCAGTCTATTACTTTCATAGGCACAAACTTAAACACTGTTCGGATGTCAGCTACCCTCACAGACCAAAGAATCTCAGATATACAAAGTCACGTGAGAATCATCCTAGCCAGCAAGAAAGTACAAGCCAGAATGGTTCTAAAGGTGTTGGGCCACATGGCTGCGGCCATTACCCTTCTTCCCCTGGCCCGTTTCTATATGCGCCTTCTTCAGTGGATGTTGTTCACTCAGTGGTCTTACCAACAACTTCCGATGTGTCACCAAATACTGGTGACACAGATTTGCAAGAATCATCTTTCTTGGTGGATTACTTCTCCCCAGGTTCACCAAGGCAGACCCTTTGTACCCCCAGCCCCGGTAGCCACTGTCACTACAGATGCCTCCCTGATCGGGTGGGGGGGGGGCATTATCAGGGCAGGATGGTTCATGGGACGTGGCAACCGTTCGAATACCACCTGCACATAAATGTCCTAGAGATGAGAGCAGTGCTTTTAACGTTGCAAGCCCTCAATGACTTTCTTCCCTTGGGGACAATTGCAGTCCACACAGACAACATGTCTGTAGTATGGTATATCAACAAACAGGGCGGAACCAAGTCCTACCCCTTGTGTCGAGAAACGCTCAGACTTTGGCAATGGGTGATCTCCTCTCATCGGTTTCTGGTAGCAATGCATATCCCTGGGAAAACCGACATTTTAGCGGACAGATTGAGCAGAGCTATTCTCATGCCTCACGAGTGGTCTCTCAAACAATCTATAGTGGAGGAGATTTTTCTAGAATGGGGCCGCCCATGTTGCAATCTTTTTGCTACTCCCCAAAACAGCAAATGCCCAGACTTCTTCTCTCTCTTCCCACTGCCAGGCCATCCCCCCAGAGACGCTCTGACCCAGGATTGGCCCCAGGGACTTCTTTATGCTTTTCCTCCCTTTCCGCTGATTCCACAGGTAATCCAGAAAGCCACCGTTTTGAGAGCCAAAATGATTCTCATTGCTCCTTATTGGCCTCGACATATTTGGTTTCCGTTCCTCCATCGTCACCTTTTGGTGCAGCCGTGGCATCTGGACCCAGTGCCAGACCTTCTGATTCACCAATCGGGTCAGCTGCACCGCTCTATCCCTTCTCTCAACCTCACAGCATGGTTGCTCCACTTCCTTCCTTAGCCAGGCTTCCTATGATCTCTAATCCTGTTAGAGACATCATAGTAGCTTCCCTAAAATCCTCCACTAGGAGGATTTATACTAGCAAATGGAAACGCTTTTCTTGTTGGGCAAAAGCTAAAAATATTGATCCCTTTACTGCTCCAGTACAAGCAGTTTTGGATTTCTTAGCGGAAATCTTTCACACGGGCTCCTCTTCTTCCACGGTCAAAGTTCAATTGGCTGCTATCTCAAACTTTCATGTCGGGTTCGCAGATCACAACATTATGTCCCACAGGCTTTGTAGAGCCTTCTTAAAAGGAATTTTTCTTCTGAAACCTCCAATCAGGAGTCCTCCTCCTCAATGGGACCTAAATTTAGTGCTGACATCCTTGATTCTTCCTCCCTTCGAGCCAGCTGTTTCATGTTCCCTGAAATTTCTTTCATGGAAAACTTTATTCCTGGTTTCTATTACATCGGCTAGGAGGGTGTCTGAACTTCATGCTCTATCTGTTCACCCCCCCTATTTAGTCTTCCACAAAGACAGAGTATCATTGAGAACTAATCCGACCTTTTTGCCTAAGGTCGCCTCAAAGACTAATTTGAATCAGGCTATTGATCTTCCTGTATTTTTCCCAAACTACTCAAACAGATCGGAACAAAAATTACATTATCTTGATGTTCACCGCCAACTCAGATATTATTTGGACAGAACAAAACAATTCAGGAAATCCGATCAGCTCTTTGTTTCTTATGCTGATAACAAGAAAGGCCTTCCTGTCTCAAAAGTGACCTTATCTAGATGGCTTTCTTCTGTCATCTCTGAAATTTATCAGCTCAGGGAAAACAGCTGTGCTCAAAACCTAAAGCGCATTCAACCAGAAGCTTAGCCACTTCCACAGCTTTTCAAGCTAGACTTCCATTAGACACTATTTGTGCAGCAGCCACTTGGGCCACTCCTCATACCTTTGTTTCCCATTACAAATTGGATTTGGCCTTCAGGGACAGAGCCAGTTTTGGCTCTACAGTTCTCAAGAGTCTGTTCCATTGAGCCACCCAGGATAGAGGTGCTAGGGACGCGGTCCCATCAAGCAAGAATGAAGGCGAGATTGACAACTTAACATTGAGAAGTTATGTACCTACCATAACGTTCCATGTTAGTTGTCTTCTCTCGCCTTCTTTCTTGCGACCCTCCCTCCTTCCCCCTGGCCTGGACAGACCTTTCTCTCTACAAGGAAGTATGCTTCTGAAGACCATACAGTGCTGGTCCTCCTACCATCCTTCAGGCTTTTTTCTCTCCTTCTTTCTTCCTTTTGGAAGTTATTTATGCTAGGTGTCATTGCCTATAGTCATCAAACGAGATCTGGGTACTTACCGCCTTGCATCATGGGATATGGGGCTGCCTCGAGCTGGTAAAAGTGACTCTCGAGCTTAGCAAAGTGCCGAGTCGGAGCCGAGGATCGCCTCCGAACCCATCAAGCAAGAAAGAAGGCGAGAGAAGACAACTAACATGGAACGTTATGGTAGGTACATAACTTCTCATTTTCATTCAACCCTGGTTTATATAAAGCACCCAATTTCAAAATCCACATCTTCTCTTTTTGATCTATTATTTTATGTTTTTGTAACATAGTCAGATTATCACCTAATACCCTGTCTATCCCTATATAAATAAAATGTGCTCCTTTATGTTTTAACTGGTGCTTATATAAAGCACTTCGTGTTCTTTTACAATGTATATCACTAACATGTAGTGCAATTCTATTTTTGAAAATCCTAGAGGTTTGTCCTATGTAGAAAGCTCCACATTTACATACCACCATATAGACAATCCAGTTCGTATTGCATGTTATTAGAACTCTAATATCAAAAACTTTAGTTGTGTTTGCAGATGTAAAAGACTTAGTTTTGGATACTAATTTACAGTATACACAATTACCACAAAACATACTTCCTTTTATGATTTCCCTGAAAAATTTTTTATCCATGAAGGAAGATTTCTTATGTTTATTAAGATGCTCTCCTATATTCTTACCTCTGCGATACCCAAAATTACAGTGGTCACCTATCATTTGGTCAAAATAAGGATAATTTTTTAAAATTGGCCAATGTTTTTGTATAACCTGCTTAATTTTGAAAGTATTAGTACCATATGTTGTAATAAATCTCATTTTATCTGCCTGCACAACTTCTTTCTCTTGATTAACATTCAACAACTTATGTCTGTCCTGCATCTTGTCATATTTAAGAGCACTAGAGACCATATTACTATTATATCCCTTATATATAAATCTCTCATGCATATTTGCTGCCTCTTTATCAAATTCCTGCTTATTGCTGCATAGACGTTTCAATCTGACCAACTGTGCTTTTGGTATATTTTTGGCTATGTGTCTAGGATGACAGCTCTTAGCTTCCAGTAATGAATTTTTAGTAAAAGATTTTCTATATATACTAGTCATAATTGTTTCATCTATTAATTTAGTGATGTTAACATTCAAAAAATCTATGTTAAATTGTTCTATCTTACTAGTAAATCGTATTCCAAAAGCATTGTTATTAAGGTATTCATTAAATTCATACCATTTTACAACTGTCCCTGTCCAGACACACCAACAATCATCTAAATGCCTTTGTCAAATGTCCATATGTTGTTTATATATGTTCCCATCATTGTATATCATCCTAGCCTCTAAATAGCCCATAAATAGGTCGGCATAAATGGGTGCAAAATTAGTACCCATAGCCGTACCTCTCATCTGCAGAAACCAATCTTTTTTATACATAAATGAATTATGTTCTAACACCATACTCAACAATTTAAGTATGAAATCAATCTGGTTTCTGGTATAAAGCCCAGAATATTCAGCCCAATAGTTAACCGCAGCTAAGCCCATTTTATGAGGAATGCTGGTGTACAATGATTGAACATCTAGAGTACACAAATATGCAT